>NC_051317.1:22517516-22852709 GCF_015220235.1 Choloepus didactylus | reverse complement strand
AAGTGGAAACATTTCATTTTCTCTCAGTCTCATCTCTATACAAAGTATCCAGCAGACATAAAATTAGATCTGAAGTGAATATCTATCAAATTGGGAAATTACAGTACTAGTTCCATGGGGTTGTTTTAAAGATTAAATGAGATGTATTAAAACAATTTTCAGGTATGAAAATTATTGGCATTGAATTTAATTTAATTACAATTAGGCATATATATGCCACTACAATTAACCATAAATTTCAAAAACTGAGAATTGCTAATAAACACATGCAATACACACACTTACACAAAGTGCACACACACATAGAACAGAGCCTAACACATGTTCAATATTCAATAATAAAACATTGTTTATATTAGTACTGGGTTATAATCTCTACTTTAATGTATAATTGTTATTATTATTATTACATATCTAAATTTATATGTACACTATTATATACCAAAGAGAGGGAGAATGATGAAGACAGGGATAGAGATAGAGAGGCAGAGAGAGAGAGAGAGAAAGAATTAGAGAGAAAAATATTCAGGATATAATAGACTATGACAAGAAAGCAAAATACACTTCACTGAGATGAATCAGACATAAATTACTCACTTCCTGGTAAATTGCTTCATGCAGCTTCCTGAGGGAGAAAGGAACTAAGACACTGAATGAGAATGTTGGAGATGGCTTTCTCACACATACACAGAGACAGGTATGTGAGAGAGAAAAAAGTATGGCAGGTGTGAAGATGAAAGAGCAAAGCAAGTAATGTATTATTATTTCCTTATTCTAAAGTTAAGAAATTCAGATGCTAATGATTTCTTTTAGACTAGTCATTTGATGTTATAATTAACTGTTTTTTCCCATTTTGTCTTTTAAGGGCACTGCATCTTGCCCCACAGTAGTATTACATGCTGACCACACATCTACCCCTCAATGCCACCACCCTGATATAGAGAAATCCTGCACTAAGTGTCTCACAGTGACATCAAATTCATCATTTCCAACACTGAACTGCCCAGGTGAGTCTACAATCTCAGTGAATAGTAAAATCATGTACAATTGTTCCTGCCAGAAATCAATGAATCATCCTTGACTTTGTACTTCTGTCTCCTTCCAGGTACAAGTTTCCTATCTAGTCTGTCTGCATAAATGCTTCTCATGAGTTATTCGCTCTTTTCTACTATGTACCATGGGTGGCATTTGTGGCTCTAAAGCATTCACTTTCCACTTATCTCTCAATTGGACAGAACCTGGGTAGACTCAGTGCCACCCACGTACCACCACATACTTTTCCCTGTAGCTGTGGAGTATGGCTAATTGCCTAAAGTCTGATATTGACATTAGAAAACTGGTGAATATTTGAGTCAAACATAGTGTTGCTTCCTTTACACTAATACTTAGCATATGGACAGGTTAATGTAGCCCTGCAGTTGTCAAGGAACAGTTACTAGGTGACCATAATGCACAGAAGCAGAAAATTAAGACTGACCAGGCAATTTGCTATTGTCCCAGAGTCCCAGAGCAGATCACGTCTGCCAAAATCCAGACTTCTTTTCTATGATCAAGTTAAAAAATAGACTTCTTTAGTGGTTAAGCCCTCAGTTAGGGATCTTTAACTCAGAGCAGAATGGAAGTCTCTCATATAATACACATACAACATACAAATGACAGATTTTTTTTTTTTCTGAAAAAAAAATGAAGTCATTTATTTGGTGGAGGAAATTAAAAACAAGGACTCAGATGATTCTAAGAATCTGGATGGGGAAATCTTCTATGGGATAGTTAACAATATCTTATGAATTTGATGCCTGCTGAACAATATATCCCATGAATTTTATGCCTGCTTACCATACAAGGCAACTTTGACTATGGTTTTAGATAAAAGATTTAAGAAGCTCAAAATATGAGGAATGGTTTTGCCACTTTCAGCAACGCACTATGAGAAACAGATGAAGTCAAGCTAAAGTTAACAGAAAAGTTGAAATAAGATTTTTGATAAAATATTTCTATGCTTGGAGCATGAAAGAAGTTACCTAGGTTTTTTGATTATTATCTTTGCAGAGCTGAAAACCTTAACTGCTTATGTACTTTTAAAAATACCAGGTAATTAGAAAATATGGATTATCAGCCTTACAAAGAGATGAATCCATGGCCCACAACTTACCAAGTACATTCCCTTGAGATTTCTCTCAAGACAACATGACTTTTCACAAAGAACCAATTTAAATATCTTCTTGCCAAGGGCAATGATCACAAATTTCCTCTTCAGAGCCATCTTTGATAATGGTGGGAACAGTCAGTGACAGTTGATTAAAAATTCTACCTTTCCAGGCTTTTTTTTTCTGCTGAAATCATTTGCTAATGAAAGTGGCTAGAAGTGAATTAAATTTTTGAAGGAGGAGTATTGCCAAAGGAACCTAAACCTGGTCAATATCACTCTGGGAATTTTAGAACTTTAAGTAATTCCCTTGACTCTGAATCAGTATTAGCAGGTATTTGGCTGCACATGGATGCAGCACTGAAAAACTTCCAGTTCCTCCCATAAATCAAGCTGGTAAGCAGGATTAAAGACAGAAAAAGAACATGCACAAAGGAGGATGTCAGGAGCAAAAGAGCACAGTGGACAAGAGAAACCATCAGAAGGAAAAACAAAGGACTTACATTTCTTATGACACAGCTCTGCTTGCAGCGGATAAAATCCTTGCTATGCCTTAATCAAAGGACTTTGGTTAATTGTTAATTTAACATGTATCAATATACAACTGTGTGCATAACAATCTAGTTAAGTAGTCTTATTTGGGCCCTCTAGATTACTTCTCATATTTTATTAGACAAAATAATCTAAATGGTTCATTGAGACTCTAATTTTCCTGCATTCAGATATAGTTGTCTAAATCAGAAGTAAAATTAATTATCAATATGCAATATTGGTGTGAACCCTGAGTCATTTTTCATACCCTATCCTGCACCCGCTGACCACTTTCCAAAGCTGTTGCCTCCCTGACTACGTTGCAAGAGTTTCTGTTTCTTTTCTCTGATCCCCAAAATCTCCACCTACAAACCTCATAGATAAGTTCTTGTTTTCAACACCTCCAGCTAGACCAGCCTTAATTGGCTTTAACCATCAAGATATGTGCAATTAAAAAGAAGGTTAACCTAGAAGAAAACTTTGCCTAATTATAAGAGCAAAAATCACACTCAGTGAACTGTAACTCCAATGCCTTGTTTTGCTGATGCTGTGTTTTGAAACTTCACATTGTAACTGGACAATAACAAAACAACTCATGACTTACCTTGTTTTGCAGCCCTAAGTCAGGTGCCCATGCACATAGCCCCTGAGGTTGGGTGCCCTTTCACATAGCACCTTATTGCTTAATATGAGTCTACCCAGATGCAAAAATCTCAAATTCCTAACCTATCTTGCTGAACCTAGCCAGTTCTCATTGAGATTAGCACACCTGATATGCACAGTAGCCTAAGAATGTAATCACTAAGCTCATACGCAGTAATTAGACTATCTTGGACCTCCTTATCTGAAACTGTCTTGCTTTTTATCCTAAGTTGGCCTACCTTTGTTTGAATGCTAAAAAACACTGAAAGTTTCTCCAGTTCTGGGAGATAAATTTAAGAACTCCCTTCCACTCTATGCAGAGTTAGCCTTTGCAAAATAAATTTTTTCTCTTCTCAAAATCCCAGCGTTCACTGATTTACTCTGTGCACATCAGGTGAGATCTCCTTTTTAGCAACAATAATATTAAATTTATAAATTTTAATCCATTTTCAAATAATTTCAAATGGTGTTTTGTTTTTTCAAATTTATTAAAGTCTTGTTTCATTGCTCTAATTGCAAAAAATGCAACCTATGAAAAGGTAGATATTTATGCATTAATTTCTGATTCACTTTAAAATATTATTATATAATTATTTCAGAATTGTATACATTTTTCTTATAAGAAATAATTGAACAGAGATATCAAGAAATAACAATTCATCACATTATTCAAAAGTTGATTTGGGAAGAAAAAGGCAGAAAATTCATGCATGATAATTGCTATCCAGAATATTCCTTTCAGATTATAAATTTTGGTAGCAATAATTCCAGTATATATTCTTCAAAATGCTTAGCATTTGCTTTGATGAGATAGAAACTCAGAGTACCATAATATTTGAAAGTTAACATAATTAATTCCCTGTTTCTAATTTCCCCCCATATAACTTCATTTCTCCTTATTGCAGATCATTTTTTCTGGAACACATTTCTTTGTATGCAAGCTCTCTGCTGAGTTGCACTTCCTAGGTTTATAAACAAATTCCATAAAATCTCCCGAACTTTAGTTCCATGTTCCAATGAGTCTGAACTATTTACATTTGCATAACTTTGTATTTCTTGCACCTTTGCCTTAACTCCACATTTTTCTTCCCCACCAAGTCCAAAGGTTTGGAAGTTTTCCATTTTCAATATTTACCTGTAAGATCCTCCCTCCATGCGGCCTTTCTTGCTCTCTTTGGAGCAGAGGACTCTCTCTCTCAGAACGTGGCACCTCAGTCTAGGCATCATGTTTAACCTTGTACTTTAACTGTTCATGCTTCAATGCACTCTACCACTCCTGGTAAAGGATTTCACAGTAGGGTGAACTCTAGTCCACCTGTAACTTGATTCATGATGTGGTCCCTACTTTCCTTCTAAAATACTCATCTCTGACATGATGGCTTTGACCAGTTACATTCCACAGAGAACATACTTGCCATTTCCTTTCACATTTAACACACTAGGTTCACTGTCACCTCAGAGAACTCACTAGCTCCTCAGAAACCTCAGACAACTCTGTTGTCATACATGTGCCTGGTCTTTTGTCATGCAATATATCTGCTTCAAATTCACTTCCTTAAAAGTGACTGGGAATTTAGATGATGCCACATCAGGCATTTGCTTCCAATTTAGGTGGGGGTTGCAGGGAGAAGGGGTGGGAATGGTTGTAAGCTTCTATGGGAAGGAGGAAGGGAAAACTACCTACCTTGAGTCCCTGTGGGGTGTGACATGTGGCGAGGAAAGCACCACACCACTATTTCATAGGGCAGCAGGGGATGCATTTCCACAGGGAATAGCCAGAGAGGGGAGTGAAGGGAATGTAGGAAAACAATTTGTTCGAAATTACTTGTAGTGCAGACACTGATGAAAAGCCAGGCATTCCCAGGGTACAGTAGATGTTTCTGGGAGTCTAGGGGGAGGAGGGAGATGGAGTCTGCTTCGGCCAGCTGTTGTTGAATTATATTATTAAGAATAAGAATATACATTCATTTACTGTAAAAATGCCCTTAAAGTCATTAAGTGTTATAGTACCATAGTTTCAGTCATTTCCTTATTGTGAAATCTAACATATATCCAAAAGTTATAACTTTCAGATTACAATTTAACAAGTAGCTATCCAAAAAATTTCACAGGATGTTATGGGTTACAGTTCTACCATTTCAATTATTTCCTTGGTGGAATTTTTTTTTTTTTTTTTTTTTGGCAAAATGAAAGGTATTTAATACACAAAAAAGCAACAGAACCAATAGATATTAAGAGCATTACATAGCGCAAACACCAAAAAGATATACAACTATTAGCTTAGTGGTGCTTATAAAGAAAACTAGGCAAGAACACATATAATTCCTCCCTCTTTCCTCATTTATTTTTTTCTTATTTATTTATTTTTATTGTGAACTTTAACCTATACACAAAGGGAGCTAGGGCTCAGCTTCCAGGACACAAGGTATTCCGAACATATACCCCAGAATTTGGTCTACCTAGAGAATAACTTTTTTTTTTTTTTTTTTTAATCATCATTTTATTGAGATATATTCACATACCACGCAGTCATACAAAACAAATTGTACTTTCGATTGTTTACAGTACCATTACATAGTTGTACATTCATCACCTAAATCAATCCCTGACACCTTCATTAGCACACACACAAAAATAACAAGAATAATAATTAGAGTGAAAAAGAGCAATTGAAGTAAAAAAGAACACTAGGTACCTTTGTCTGTTTGTTTGCTTCCCCTACTTTTCTACACATCCATCCATAAACTAGACAAAGTGGAGTTTGGTCCTTATGGCATTCCCAATCCCACTGTCACCCCTCATAAGCTAAATTTTTATACAACTGTCTTCGAGATTCATGGGTTCTGGGTTGTAGTTTAATAGTTTCAGGTATCCATCACCAGCTACCCCAATTCTTTAGAACCTAAAAAAGGTTGTCTAAAGTGTGCGTAAGAGTGCCCACCAGAGTGATCTCTCGGCTCGTTTTGGAATCTCTCTGCCACTGAAGCTTATTTCATTTCCTTTCACATCCCCCTTTTGGTCAAGAAGATGTTCTCCATCCCACGATGCCGGGTCTACATTCCTCCCCGGGAGTCATATTCCACGTTGCCAGGGAGATTCACTTCCCTGGGTGTCTGATCCCACGTAGGGGGGAGGGCAGTGATTTCACCTTTCAAGTTGGCTTAGCCAGAGAGAGAGGGCCACATCTGAGCAACAAAGAGGCATTCAGGAGGAGACTCTTAGGCACAAATACAGGGAGGCCTAGCCTCTCCTTTGCAGCAACCGTCTTCCCAAGGGTAAAACTTATGGTAGAGGGCTCAACCCATCAAACCACCAGTCCCCTATGTCTGTGGTCATGTTAGCAACCATGGAGGTGGGGTAGGCGAATACCCCTGCATTCTCCACAGGCTCCTCAAGGGGGCACTACATCGTTTTTTTTTTTTTTTTTTTTTTCCTTGTTTGTCTTTTTTCTTTTTTTTTTTTTTTAACTTTCCCTTCTTTTTTCAAATCAACTGTATGAAAAAAAAGTTAAAAAGAAAACAAACATACAATAAAAGAACATTTCAAAGAGACCATAGCAAGGGAGTAAGAAAAAGACAACTAACCTAAGATAACTGCTTAACTTCCAACATGTTCCTACTTTACCCCAAGAAAGTTACATACTATAGCAACATTTCAGTGAACTTGTTCCTACTACATCCATCAGAAATTAACAGACCATAGTCATTTCTGGGCATCCCCAGAACGTTAAATAGCTTATCTGTTCTTCTTGGATTATTGTTCCCCCTTCCTTAATTGCTCTCTACTGCTAGTTCCCCTACATTCTACATTATAAACCATTTGTTTTACATTTTTCAAAGTTCACATTAGTGGTAGCATATAATATTTCTCTTTTTGTGCCTGGCTTATTTCGCTCAGCATTATGTCTTCAAGGTTCACCCATGTTGTCATATGTTTCACCAGATCGTTCCTTCTTACTGCCGCGTAGTATTCCATCGTGTGTATATACCACATTTTATTTATCCACTCATCTGTTGATGGACATTTGGGTTGTTTCCATCTCTTGGCAATTGTGAATAATGCTGCTATGAACATTGGCGTGCAGATATCTGTTCGTGTCACTGCTTTCCGATCTTCCAGGTATATCCCGAGAAGTGCAATCGCTGGATCGAATGGTAGCTCTATCTCTAGTTTTCTAAGGAGCTGCCAGACTGACTTCCAGAGTGGCTGAACCATTATACAGTCCCACCAACAATGAATAAGAGTTCCAATTTCTCCACATCCCCTCCAGCATTTGTAGTTTCCTGTTTGTTTAATGGCAGCCATTCTAATCGGTGTTAGATGGTATCTCATTGTGGTCTTAATTTGCATCTGTCTAATAGCTAGTGAAGCTGAACATTTTTTCATGTGTTTCTTGGCCATTTGTATTTCCTCTTCAGAGAACTGTCTTTTCATATCTTTTGCCCATTTTATAATTGGGCTGTCTGTACTATTGTCATTGAGTTGTAGGATTTCTTTGTATATGCAAGATATCAGTCTTTTGTCAGATACATGGTTTCCAAAAATTTTTTCCCATTGAGTTGGCTGCCTCTTTACCTTTTTGAGAAATTCCTTTGAGGTGCAGAAACTTCTAAGCTTGAGGAGTTCCCATTTATCTATTTTCTCTTTTGTTGCTTGTGCTTTGGGTGTAAAGTCTAGGAAGTGGCCTCCTAATACAAGGTCTTGAAGATGTTTTCCTACATTATCTTCTAGGAGTTTCATGGTACTTTCTTTTATATTGAGATCTTTGGTCCATTTTGAGTTAATTTTTGTGTAGGGGGTGAGGTAGGGGTCCTCTTTCATTCTTTTGGATATGGATATCCAACTCTCCCAGCCCCATTTGTTGAAAAGACCATTATGGCTCAGTTCGGTGACTTTGTGGGCCTTATCAAAGATCAGTCGGCCATAGATCTGAGGGTCTATCTCTGAATTCTCAATTCGATTCCATTGATCTATATGTCTATCTTTGTGCCAGTACCATGCTGTTTTGGCAACTGTGGCTTTATAATAAGCTTCAAAGTCAGGGAGTGTAAGTCCTCCCACTTCGTTTTTCTTTTTTAAAGTGTCTTTAGCAATTCGAGGCATCTTCCCTTTCCAAATAAATTTGATAACTAGCTTTTCCAAGTCTGCAAAGTAGGTTGTTGGAATTTTGATTGGGATTGCATTGAATCTGTAGATGAGTTTGGGTAGAATTGACATCTTAATGACATTTAGCCTTCCTATCCATGAACATGGAATATTTTTCCATCTTTTAAGGTCCCCTTCTATTTCTTTTAGTAGAGTTATGTAGTTTTCTTTGTATAGGTCTTTTACATCTTTGGTTAAGTTTATTCCTAGGTACTTGATTTTTTTAGTTGCTATTGAAAATGGTATCTTTTTCTTGTGTGTCTCTTCAGTTTGTTCATTTCTAGCATATAGAAACATTACTGACTTATGTGCATTAATATTGTATCCTGATACTTTGCTAAATTTGTTTATTAGCTCTAGTAGGTGTATCGTTGATTTCTCAGGGTTTTCTAGATATAAGATCATATCATCTGCAAACAATGACAGTTTTACTTCTTCTTTTCCAATTTGGATGCCTTTTATTTCTTTGTCTTGCCGGATTGCCCTGGCTAGCACTTCCAGCACAATGTTGAATAACAGTGGTGACAGCGGGCATCCTTGTCTTGTTCCTGATCTTAGAGGGAAGGCTTTCAGTCTCTCACCATTGAGTACTATGCTGGCTGTGGGTTTTTCATATATGCTCTTTATCATGTTGAGGAAGTTTCCTTCAATTCCTACCTTTTGAAGTGTTTTTATCAAAAAGGGATGTTGGATTTTGTCAAATGCTTTTTCAGCATCTATTGAGATGATCAATTGATTTTTCCCTTTCGAGTTTTTAATGTGTTGTAATACATTGATTGTTTTTCTTATGTTGAACCATCCTTGCATGCCTGGAATGAACCCCACTTGGTCATGGTGTATGATTTTTTTAATGTGTCTTTGGATTCGATTTGCAAGTATTTTGTTGAGGATTTTTGCATCTATATTCATTAGGGAGATTGGCCGGTAGTTTTCCTTTTTTGTAGCATCTTTGCCTGGTTTTGGTATTAGATTGATGTTAGCTTCATAAAATGAGTTAGGTAGTGTTCCATTTTTTTCAATGTTTTGAAAGAGTTTGAGTAAGATTGGTGTCAGTTCTTTCTGGAACGTTTGGTAGAATTCCCCTGTGAAGCCATCTGGCCCTGGGCATTTATTTGTGGGAAGATTTTTGATGACTGATTGGATCTCTTTGCTTGTGATGGGTTGGTTGAGGTCTTCTATTTCTTCTCTGGTCAGTCTAGGTTGTTCATATGTTTCCAGGAAATTGTCCATTTCTTCTACATTATCCAGTTTGTTGCCATACAGTTGTTCATAATATCCTCTTATAATTTTTTTAATTTCTTCAGGATCTGCAGTTATGTCACCTTTTTCATTCATTATTTTGTTTATATGGGTCTTCTCTCTTTTTGATTTTGTCAGTCTAGCTAGGGGCTTGTCAATCTTGTTGATCTTCTCAAAGAACCAACTTTTGGTGATATTTATCCTTTCTATTGTTTTTTTGTTCTCAATGTCATTTATTTCTGCTTTAATCCTTGTTATTTCTTTTCTTGTACTTGGTTTAGGATTGGTTTGCTGTTCATTTTCTAGCTTCTTCAGTTGATCCATTAGTTCTTTGATTTTGGCTCTTTCTTCCTTTTTAATATATGCGTTTAGTGCTATAAATTTCCCCCTTAGCACTGCTTTTGCTGCATCCCATAGGTTTTGGTATGTTGTGTTCTCATTTTCATTCGTCTCTATATATTTAGCAATTTCTCTTGCTATTTCTTCTTTAACCCACTGATTGTTTAGGAGTGTGTTGTTTAACCTCCAGGTATTTGTGAATTTTCTAAGTCTCTGATGGTTATTGACTTCTAATTGTATTCCATTGTGGTCAGAGAATGTGCTTTGAATAATTTCAATCTTTTTAAATTTATTGAGGCTTGTTTTATGTCCCAGCATATGATCTATTCTGGAGAAAGTTCCGTGAGCACTAGAAAAGTATGTGTATCCTGTTGATTTGGGATGTAATGTCCTGTAGATGTCTGTTAAATCTAATTCATTTATCAGATTGTTTAGGTTTTCAATTTCCTTACTGGTCTTCTGTCTGGTTGATCTATCTATAGGAGAGAGTGATGTGTTGAAGTCTCCCACAATTATTGTGGAAACATCAATTGCTTCCTTTAGTTTTGCCAATGTTTCTCTCATGTATTTTGTGGCACCTTGATTGGGTGCATAGACATTTACGATTGTTATTTCTTCTTGCTGAATTGCCCCTTTTATTAGTATGTAGTGGCCTTCTTTGTCTCTCAAAACATCCCTGCATTTGAAGTCTATTTTATCTGAGATTAATATTGCTACACCTGCTTTCTTTTGGCTGTAGCTTGCATGAAATATTTTTTTCCATCCTTTCACTTTCAGTTTCTTTGTGTCCCTGTGTCTAAGATGAGTCTCTTGTATGCAACATATTGATGGTTCATTTTTTTTGATCCATTCTGCGAATCTATATCTTTTAATTGGGGAGTTTAATCCATTTACATTCAACGTTAAAACCGTGAAGGCATTTCTTGAATCGTCCATCTTATCCTTTGGATTATGTTTGCCATATTTTTCCCTCTCTCTATTAATATCCTTTATTGTACCCATACCGAATCTCTTTAGTACTGAACCTTTCTCCAAGTCTCTCTGTCCTGTCTTTGTTTCTCTGTCTGTAGGGCTCCCTTTAGTATCTCCAGTAGGGCAGGTCTCTTGTTAGCAAATTCTCTCAGCATTTCTTTGTCTGTGAAAAATTTAAGCTCTCCCTCAAATTTGAAGGAGAGCTTTGCTGGATAAAGTATTCTTGGCTGCAAATTCCTCTCACTCAGAATTTTAAATATATCGTGCCACTGCCTTCTCGCCTCCATGGTGGCTGCTGAGTAGTCACTACTTAGTCTTATGCTGTTTCCTTTGTATGTGGTGAATTGCTTTTCTCTTGCTGCTTTCAGAACTTGCTCCTTCTCTTCTATGTTTGACAGTGTGATCAGTATATGTCTCGGAGTGGGTTTTTTTGGATTTATTCTATTTGGAGTTCGCTGAGCATTTATGATTTGTGTATTTATGTTGTTTAGAAGATTTGGGAAGTTTTCCCCAACAATTTCTTTGAATACTCTTCCTAGACCTTTACCCTTTTCTTCCCCTTCTGGGACACCAATGAGTCTTATATTCGGACGTTTCATATTATCTATCATATCCCTGAGGTCCATTTCGAGTTTTTCAATTTTTTTCCCCATTCTTTCTTTTATGCTTTCATTTTCCATTCTGTCATCTTTGAGGTCACTGATTCGTTGTTCAACTTCCTCTAGTCTTGTACTATGAGTGTCCAGAATCTTTTTAATTTGGTCAACAGTTTCTTTAATTTCCATAAGATCATCCATTTTTTTATTTAGTCTTGCAATGTCTTCTTTATGCTCTTCTAGGGTCTTCTTGATTTCCTTCATATCCCGTACTAGGGTCTCATTGTTCATCTTTAGTTCTTTGAGTAGCTGCTCTAGGTGTGTCTCTTCTGGTCTTTTGATTTGGGTGCTTGGGCTTGGGTTATCCATATCGTCTGGTTTTTTCATATGCTTTATAATTTTCTGTTGTTTTTGGCCTCGTGGCATTTGCTGACCTTGATAGGGTTCTTTTAGGGTTTGTAGACCAGTTGAAGTCCTTATCTCTAATTTATCCGATCTACAGCTTCGTGGAGTACACTTTCTCTAACTAACCAGCAGGTGGCGTCCACGAGCCACCTGTTCTCCACAAGCCAGATCTCCCCTGCTTAGCCTTTTTGGTGAGTGGGGGAGTGAGTCTTGTGGGGCCCAATTGGTGTCCCAAGCTTGCGTGTGTAGTTGGTGTTGCCTGCCCTGTATGTGGGGCGTGTTTCTGGGCAGTCGTGGAGGGGGGGTGGCCCTAACAATCAAATCTCCCTGATGATCCTAGAGTTTTAAAGCTACTGCAATAGTCTAATCCTTCAGTTCAGTCCTGCCACAGTTTGTCTCTGCCACTGACCCACAAGTCTTTGGTATTGGCGTATGGCTCCTGAGACTTGAAAGTGGGCCCCTCTTCCAGGCTGTGCACCCCGGGTCCTCTGTTGAGGGATGACTGTGCTATGTCGCAGGTGAGTGCCGTCCCCCCAGGGCAGTTCTGGGCTGCTGGGCTGTGTTGGGAGGCTCCCAGTCTGCTCAAATGATGGCTGAATGGGGCTCTGTTAATTCACACTGCTCCCCCTTCCCAGCTCTGGGACATTCAGCTGAGGTTGCAGGGAAGGCTAATGTCCACGCCCAGTTTTGTGGTGTGTGCCTGTTATTTGAAGCACTTCCGTCACACTGGGTTGTCTGGGGCAGCTCTGGGCTATGGGGCTGGCGATGGGCAGGAGTGTTTCCTGTCCACCAGGATGGTGGCTGTGAGCGGACACCCCCCTTTTCTTGGGAAGTTGTGTTGTTTAGTGAATTTTCTCAGCCACTGGATTATTGCCTTTTGTCTCAGAGCTCTCTTAGTTCTGCTCTTGACTTGACGTGCCCAAATTTCAATTCTTTGAAGCTTTCTGTATTGAGCTTCTTAGAGTAATTGTTTTAGAAAAAGCAAAAAGGATTTAAAAAAAAAAAAAAAAAAACGGCCCTCCTCAGAGATCTAATGGGTTATTGTAATGCTAATAGACAAAGCAACCAGGGCCATTAAGGAAAGGTGCCCAGGGCAGAGAGATCAGCCTTGCTTCGGGATTTGCATATGCGCCTCAAGGCCTGATCTCCGCCCTTCCCCTTTCTGTGTTCACCAGAACTCCAAAAATCCTCTGCTTTTATTTTGGAGTTTTTTGTGTTGTTTTTTTTCTATGCCTCTCTCCTCTCTGCTGGGCTGGCTGCTCTCAGAGTCTCTGGTGTCTGGCCTCAGTCTATCTATGGTTGGAGTTTGAATCAGTAGAATGAGTTTCCGGTAAGAGCAGCCACTGCAATTCTCCCTTCTCCTTCCTGGAGCTGACAGCCCCTCCTCCCCCGGGACTGAGCCTGGCAGGGAGGGGCGCGGGTCCCCTGGCCGCAAAAACTTACAGATTTCGCTGATCTCAGCAGTTCCACGTTTTCATGAGTGTTGTATGAAGTATGCCCAAAGACAGATTGCTCTGTGGTGTCCAGTCCACGCAGTTCCTGGCTTTTTACCTACTTTCCTGGAGGAGTAACTAAAACATACAGCTCACCAGTCTGCCATCTTGCCCCGCCTCCCCTTGGTGGAATTTTAACCTATAATATTCTTTGAAATTTGCTATCTAATTACTTATTAAATTGTACTTGCAAAGTTATCGCTTTTATGTATATGTTATATTCTACAATAAAAAATATGATAAAAAATGCCTTCATTGCATCTTCCTCATTATTTTCCACCTCTTAGCCAATTTTATTTCTAGTCACCATAGCAGAGGAATACAATGTCTGTTGAGGGATCTGTATATGGACAGCCCCATACACTGGTTGGAAGCTTTACCTGGGCAGAATACTTAGTGTTTTTTTTGCAGCTGCACTGACAGTGTTGAGTTTGTGACCAGATGTTTGAGGGGTCAAAGTCTATTCCACAGACTGCGCATTATAGAGAGGTAGATAAAAGAGGACTGACTTTATCAAGTGATTCTGTTTTGATTATTTTTTGATACATTGATGGGTCAATATAAATAATCACTAATTAAATCTAATATGCAAGTTTATTTATAAAACTATATTTGGCTAATTTAATAGTTTTATCCACAATTATTTTGAGAGATAAATTTTATTGTTCATTTTAAATGTCATGAAAGATTTTAAAAATTTTGCTTTTGTTATCTCATTTATTTGTCAAACACTTATGTAAGATCCAGAGAAATTAGACAACATTCCCAAGGTATTCCACCTTAAGGTCTCAAATCCAGAGTTGCAGGTATTAGAAAATTGTAGAATCCACATTCTAAAATAATATACTCTTTTCCCCACAGACTTCTATCTATCTCACTCAACCACAGGGATTTCATTTGGTTTCTCTCATTAGAGCACTATGTTTAATTTTAGGGCAGGCCATGATGGCCATTTCACATGGGCATGAGGGTTTTGTCTGGACATACTATTAGAATGGGCCCTTTCATATGTGCAGAACTATTCAAATCAGCTTGTTGTTTTCTCTTCAATCCTGTTGTGATTTTCATTGGAACTGCATGGAATATATAAATAAAATTAGTTGGAATTTAGTCTTTTGTACCATTAAATTTATCTCATAAATTATTGTGATCTATCTTTATGTTAATATTATAAATTTTTCCATAATATACTTGAGTGGACCTATCTTTGGTTGAGAGCATGTATGTGTACGTACAAGTTTGTGTAAGCCTATTCCTAGATATGCATTATTAAAATGTAATCAATGAAACATCTATATAGTGAATAGAAAACAACTAAATTAGAAGGTTTTATATATATATATATATGTTATAATATATTATACTTCAAAATCAAACCAGTCTGAAATAGCTTCCATGTCACTTTAATGAAAATGTTAGCTTACTCTCAATTCCTATGTTATGATACATATTTCTAAAAATGGAGAATATAGAATAGAATCTAACTAAGTCATTAACAATAATCACACAAATAATATCTGTGTTACTAAGAGAAAGATTGAATTTCTCTGCTCATTTGTATGGTGGCTATGATAATTATAACAAATACAATATTATATATTATTGCTGGAAGGAGTAAGTACTTAAATATAAGAAAAATATGTAGAATACTGCTTGGTATATAGTAGCTGTTTTTTAAGTCTTACCAGAAAAATGATTAATGTATTTATGAATATTGCATAGCATTAAATTTGGAAAAGTTTCACTTATGAATGTCATTCAATTATTAATAAGATAATAAGAAAAATACATCTAAGGGTACCTAATGTAATTCTACTTTTCTAACCACACAGTTACAGAAGTAAATCCTCAAGACAAATGTCTGCTCTTCAGAAACTTAGATACTGAAAGGGAAATCATACACACAAAATGCCTATACAAATGAGCAAATAATAAAAAGCCAGAGAATGCAAAGGCTTACAAAATAAAACAAGCAAGGCCATGTGATATAATATTATGGGGCTACTATTTAAATTGGTTGGCCAGAAAAGGCCTGTTACACAGTGATATTTGGGCAAGGATCTGAAATAAATAAGGGCACGAACCAATCTGAAGTTGTGCAGAAAGAAAGTAGTAGGGTAGGCAACAGCAGTGCAAAGGACCTGAAGCCAAAAGGAAAAACAAGGACATCATTTTTGAAAATTTGGAAGGGAGAGTGTCCTATAATGAAGTGAGACATAGATCCAATGGCTTATCATGAAGGCCTAAAGAAATGGATTCATTCAAAAGGCATTAGAAGAATTTGAACAAGAGGAGTTGTCAATGTGGCTAATGTTTTAAGAGGATCTCTTTGGCTGTTGTATGGAAAGGCTCTTAAGTCACAACTCTGAAAGTTGGTAGAACACTCAGGAGGTTGGCATGGTGCCCAAGCAAGAGATGGTAGCTTTTGGGTGTCAGTAAAGGAGTGTTGGAGAAGTGGGCAGTTGTAGAGTCTAATCTGAAGTTGCAACAAATAGAATTTGTGAATGAATTGGATGTGACATGTTAGAGAAAAAGAAGGGGCAATGGTGATACTCAGAGAAAATGCATTATAATGTACAAATAGAGGGTGAATATTTTTGTCAAAAAAAGAAGAGAAATTCCTAAAACCAATACACAAATTCTTTTGCCTTCTAAGAAAGGGAAAAAAAATCTTTTCTATGATAAACTGAGCAGATATATTAAATATCTATGTTAGTTATTCACAGTAATGTTAGGATCAAAATTAAATGCCAAAACCATGTATTTTATTCACTATCTTCCTTGAAGCAATAACCCTGCATATCATGCTAAACAAATACAGAAACTAATGTATTTCATTATTGGAAAGCAAACACAAAATCAACACTCTTGGCATAAAATATAAATAACATGGAACAACATTAGAATCAATGGAAATATATAAACCAATTAAGATGCTCAGAAAATGTAGCAGCTCACTATTAATATAGAAAAATTATGGTCCTAAAGAGTTAGAATTCTAAAATTTCTAGAAAATCAGAAATTCAATATAATGTATATATTTCCTCAATATAACTCATCAAGGAATTTGCATTTTTTCCCTGAACTCCACTTAAGGGATGGTAAACAGATATTAAGTGTTCCCCAAATACTCTAAAATCATTGTGGAATTTAATCCAAATCACACAGTTTTGCAGATTCATTTTCTAGTTATTATCAGGAATATGATGTTTTGTATTGGGAAGAATAAAAGGATAAGAGTTGCTGAAAGTTCTTTCAAGGGTTATGGAAATTTCAAACATGTATAAAAGCAAGGTAATATCATGATGAACCCTCATGCATCTATCACACAGCTTCAGTAGTCATCAACACAAGGTAAATGCTGCTCTGTAAAACCGTCTCATCTCTCCAAGCATTGCATATTTCAAAGTAAACCTATTCTTTCATCTGTAAACCTTACAGAACATCTCTGACAATATAGATTATTTAAACATAAACACTAAACCATTATCAAATTTAAAACAATTAACAATAGTGCCTTAATTTGATAAAATAACAGTTTATTGTAAAATATGCCAAAGAAATACTCTGGTGGTTGAGTTAATATGTGAATTTGGCTAGGTCATGGAGTCCAGTTGCTCAGTCAAAGAAGCATTGGCCTGATTGTTAAGGTGAGGAAATTTCTCAGATTTGTATCATTAATTAGTTGATTGCATCTGTGGCTGATTACAGCTACAGTCACTTAAGGAAATTGCCTTGAACAATGAGAAATGTCTCATCCAAGCAGTGAAGTCCTAAAGGGAGAACTGATGATTTCAGCATTCAGAAGGAATATTTTCCTTCTCTACTTCAGCAAACAAACTTCTCCTAAGGAATTCATCAGAAACCTTCATTGGACTTCCCCACTTGTGGCCTGCCATACAGAATTCTGACTTGCCCATCCCCACAGTTGCATGAGTCAATTCCTAAATATGTCATTAAAAAAAATGTGTGTGTGTGTATATATATCAGATGTCCTCTTGATTCTTTTTCCCTGGGGTTCCTTGAATAATACCAGATTATCTATGCAAAACCCAACCCGACATGCAAATAATTAATTATATACCAATTTTGTATTATTAGTCTATATCCTTAACACTAGGAAGAATATATTTTTAAGAGATTTAATTCAATGTTTTTTAAGTATATTGCTAGGTTGATGTTTTAAAGTCTGTACCCGATTTCATATCCATTTACATTGTACTGTATCATGATGGTAGATTTGCAAAATATTTGCTATCATTTATTATTCCTATTTTCTAAAAATTTCCAGTTGGGAATGTCACAATAATAATTTTCACCTATTAAAGTTCAATGTAATATATTCATATAAGTATATAACAATATTTATTTAATATGACATATTTAGTCAACTTGATAAAATAAAGGTAACAAACATCTATCTCAAAATATTTTCCTGATTTTCCTATTAAAATTGTTTATATAGTTTCTGAAGAAAAACATTTAATTACTTCTTTTCATTATACTTCATGACTAGCTGATAGGCGTGTTTGTAAAAATAAAAGTACATTCATATTTGAAACAAGACAAATTTTGCAAAATATTCTTATAAAATGTATTCTGGTTACTGGCAAAGAATCAATAAATTGATCTTATCACAACCAGATTATGATAAAAGTGCATTCATATTTGAAACAAGGCAAATTTTATAGAATATTCTTATAAAATGTTGTATTCTGGTTACTGGCAAAGAATCAATAAATTGATCTTATCACAACCAGATTATGAATTTATATATGTTTGTTTATTTATACATTATATCTATATAGATGTATACATAATTATATATATATATACTTGAGGAGAGTTTAAATATAATTATTATATATGTATATTATATTTATATAATGTAAGCCTATATTATTCACATCATTGAAAATGTGGCCATAAGAAATCAGTAAATGGATAAGTGAGATTCCAAGGGAAGATCATACATTTTTAATAACTAATTGACTGTAAGAATTTAAATATAATTTTAATAGATTCATAAAAACATAACAATTATATGGATATATCTATTTTATACAATGCACATAGCTGATTATAATTTAATGAATGATTATTATCAATTCTTACAATTTTGGTTCGAATGAGTAAATAACCTTGGGTCTATTTTTTGTTCCTGCATGAATCAACAGAAGGGAGAATGCATTCTCAGAGGTGTGCATGCACAAAACCAACATGTAGGATAACTAGAAATAACACTTTTGAAAATATTCATTTCTTTCCACACTGGGGAAAACAATAACTTTGCAGTCAAGTTATTAGCAAAATTCTGATTTCCTTCTCAGGGCAATCTAATAATGGATTTCCTGTAGGTGTTGATATGGAAATAGGGAGAACACACATTTCAATAATTTTCATATTCACTTTTTATGTAGAAAGTTACTTTTAAGCATATTTTTCATTGCTAGCAAAACATCTTTATTCCTAAAGCTGTAAATTAGAGGGTTGAGTGTGGGTGTGAGGATAGTATAGAATATCGCCAAGAATTTATCCTGACCTGGAGTGTGGTAGTGTTTAGGTCTCATATATGTGAAAATAAATGGCCCGTAGTACATTATGACCACAATCATGTGGAAGGAACAGGTAGAAAATGACTTTTTCTGTGCCTCTGATGATTTCATTTGGAGGACAGTGAGGAGAACTTGGACATAAGAAGCTGAAATCGTGGAGAAAGGGATCAGCAGGAAGATGATACCACTTACATAAACTCCTCGTTCATAGTATGATGTGTCTACACAGGACAACTTCAACATGGCTGGAATTTCACAGAAAAAGTGATCAATGGCTCTAGAACAGCAGAAGAGGAAATGGAGTACATAAGCTGCATGAACTGTGGAGTTGATGGTCCCGATTAGCCAGGACCCTCCGGCCATGAGAACACTGACATGCTCATTCATGAGAATTGGATAGCGCAGTGGGTGACAGATGGCTGCATAGCGGTCATAGGACATGGCTGCCAGGAGGAGGCACTCACCACCAAGCAGGGTGAGGGACAGAAATATCTGGAAGCCACAGCCAGCAAATGAGATCGTTTTCCTGCCTGACAGAAAGTCAGCGATCATTTTGGGAACAATGTTGGAAATATGTAAGATGTCCATGAAAGAGAGATGGCTGAGCAGGCAATACATAGGAGTATGGAGACGTATGTCTTTGTGGATAAGTAGGATCAAGACTGTATTTTCTGTTATAGTCATAATATAGATAAAAAACATAAAGTAAAAGAGGACCAGATTCGTTTGGGAAGCAGAGAATAGTCCCAAGAGGATGAAGTCACTGCTGAAAGTGTGATTTTCATATCCCATCACAAATCCCCCACTCTTTACCTAAAATGAAAAAAAGTAAGTAAATAAGAGATGAATAGAAAGGAAGAAATCCCAGGCTTATCACATATAGCTACATAATGCAATGAGAGCTAGAAATGCATGTATCAAAATCAAGTCAAAGGACTGTCAACCAAAAATGACATGGACACATTTTACAAGATGACCACTTGGTTGTTTGAATTGACTAATAGTATTTAGAATATTAAGTGGGATCATGAATCCCTGTAATTTGAAGATATTAATTCTATTTTCTTAACTGGGACCATTTTGTTAAAATACCATCTTCTCAGTGAAGCCTATTGAGTAACAAGCTTAAAATCACAATGCTCTGCTGCCACCGAGACTTTCTCGATATCCTTACTCTGCTCTCTTTACTTTTTTATAAATCACTTTTCACTTTCTATCATATGAAAAAATTATCTTATGGGTCTTTATTTTGTATTGTCTTTCTCACACACCAAAAATTACATTTCATGATGGGATTGCTTTGTTTTGCTCACTATTCCAGCCAAGTTCCTAGAACAGTTTCTGGCAGGTATCAGTTATTCAATAATATTTGTTGAATACCTGAAAGGGCTGTGGAACTTGATATCCCTCTGATTTAGTTTCATTTAGATTAAGACAACAGAAAATTAAACATACTATTTCTAAGACATTCAAAAAATAATAAACAATGAAATTCTTAAGAAATCTTAGTTTAATCTTTGCTGTAAAATTTGAAACATCACTTATATTATAATTTTTAAAATGCAATCTTTATGTAGCCAAATATCAACAATGCATATTTAACTTTACTTGTGACTGTATTTTTGTTTATAGAAATTAAATATTAACCTATTAATTCGCTGCATAGGGTATAATATGTGCTAGCAATATTGTTTAATTTTATTTATTATTATTATCATTTCTTACATAATAACTTACTATTTGCGCACCTTCTCTATGTAAGTTTTACCCCTCAATATAAATGCATAAGTATTCACTTACATGAATACATACATACCTACATGTATGTACTTCTTTATATATGAATGTTGTAATTTTTGAGAACAACAATCCAGGTTTCTGGTTTTCAATAAATGGTAAAGTCATCAAAAACCAACAAAAAATAAACAATTTTTTTTGCTATATCATTAATATATAATTTTTTTCTTTTTTTAATTCAATTTTATTGAGATATATTCACATACCATGCAACCATCCAAAGTGTACAATCAACTGCTCACAGCACTACCACACAGCTGCACACACATCACCCCAATCCACCCTCCTAACATTTTCCTTGCACCAGAAAAAGCAAAACCAAGAACAAAAAACAAAAGTACAAAATAACACCCAAATCATCCCCCTTCCACACCACTCCTCATTTAGTTTTTGTCCCCATTCCTCTACTCATCCATCAATACACTGGACAAAGGGAGTGTGGTCCAAAAGGCCTTCTCAATCACAAACCCCCACCCTCCACCACCCCGGACCCCCTCAAACCACACCACTACACAATCATCTCCAAGGGTCAAGGCCACTGGGCTGCAGTTCCACAGCCTCAGGCATCTGTCTCTGACCTCTCCAATGCACCAAAACCCAAAAAGGGTTATCTAAATAGTGCATAAAAATGCCTACCAGAGTGACCTCTATAATTTTATCCCATCTCCATCATCCCACTTTTACCACATTCTCCCAAATTCCATGATAAACTTGAAGTTTCTACAATCCCATTTTAGAACTCTTTATTTACCCAGTCTATCAGAAATTTGTAACACATTCCAAAGATGTGGGAATGATAGATCAAATTACATCTGCTATGACATTTAAGAGGTTTTGAATTTTGATGGCAATCTATAGTTGAATCGAAGGAGGACTATTCTATTAGTGAGCTACCTAATTCTTAATGAAAAATGAAGAAAGCATGTGTCACATTTTAAGCACCCTCCTCCATATGACTCTTTTTTGGGAGTGAAGTCTTTTTATCTCCTATCCAAAGCTTTCTTTGTTTATTCTAAATATTGGAGAAGAGTTGTAATACGCAGTTTATACTCGTCTACCTTTTATAAACTTGGAAGCTAATCAGAGTGTTGCCCTAAATATTAATATAAGTCTTAGGTTTTTAGGAAAATCTTTCTGTATATTTTAAGAGCCTTTTTATATATGACTGTGTGTGTGGGGGGGTGTAAAATATTTATAATTTGGAAAAAGCAATGAGAGAGTTCAGTCATTCAGTTCCAAATTAAGCAATGTACATTATTCTTCCATTAAACTTTTGGTTTGAGTTTGGACACTCGTTTTCAGGACAACATAGAATGTGGTTATGGATAAAGGAATATAAAATAATGCTAACATGAATCATGTAGCTCATTTAAAACTAAGAAAAAAAAAAAAGAATAGACCATAATTATATGTTAGAGATGTAACATACTTTCTTCAAATAATAACCTCTTCTGATTAAAGTTATTCTTGTGTCAGGTGGCTCACCAAATCAAAAAATTCTTCATTCACATATAAAGTATTTGGCTTCTTAAACTAATTTTGCCATGAAATTCAACAAGAATTTTGAAGAGAATTTGAAGTTTGTGATTTTGTCAATGTCACTACTGAGGACAATGTGTTCATTCAAACTATTGTTTATTGGTTACTGTCAAAATTGGGGAATTGAATTCTTCTGTGTTTTGAAATCATTTTCTAGATATAGACAGTGTTGTGCCCTAATCTTTCTCTGATCAGGAATTGAAATCCTTCCATATATCTACTCATTGATTCCACTAAATGAAGAAGTTCTTATTTTGTGTTTATAAAGATTTTCCAATGCACTACTTCTAAATTAATTTTGACACAAATATATTCAAGATGTACCCTTTATTTTCATTTCTTTATTAACTTTGACATTGTTGAGATAGAACATACAGGATCTCCTTAAATTTGTATTTAATTGGAGGCCCTTTATTCTCTAAATTGGAATTATCACATATTCTTTTGACAATTGATATCAATTTACTTTTATATTATGTCTTCACATTAAAGTTTTGACCATAAAACAAACAGAAGACCATAAAAGGCCAAATCAAGTCTCTTTGAAGAAGTATTTAATTTGAAAATATGAATATGCAAGAGAAATTAAGTTGAATTTGCAAATATTTTATACCACATTTGAAAATACTTTTCTTTTGGAACTTTTCTGTAAACCATAAACTCTGTCATAAAAACTTCAGTGCCAGCCTACTGGGTTGATGACCATCTGGCTGTTACCTTCCTGCGGTAATTCACACAACTACAATGACATTTCATGGGAGAGGCGTTAGTCCAATACTAAATTGCCCTATTTATGAAAGTAATAAAATCTTTATTTTATTCAAGCTTTTGATGTGGGATATTGTTTAAATAAATATATAATAGAATAGATGTTAGCTTAGAATAGAGCATGTGGTTGGTTTCAATAATTATATTCCAAAAATAGAAGTATAAGCAAGGTATTTCCTATAGCTTTAAAAAGAGATAAACAGGATAATTTAATGCACATACAGACCTGGAAACATATTTCATTCTCTCTGAGTCTCATCTCTGTGCAAAGCACCCATTTGACATAAAATTATATCTGAGATGAATATTTATAAAATAGGGAAGATTATAGTACTAGTCTCATGGGGTTGTTTTAAAGATTAAATGAGAGGCATTATAACCATATTTAGGTGTGAAAATCATTGGCATTTACTTTACTTTAATTTAATTTAATTTACAATTAGGCACATGTATGCTGCTACAATTGACCATAAATTTCAGTACTGAGAAACACTAAATAACACATCTGTAATACACTCTCTTACATGCATGTACACATACACAAACATAGATACATGCATGTACACATACACAAACATAGATCACAGTCTGGAAAATATTCAGACTATATTATCTATATTATCACTGGATTATAATCTCTATTTTACTGTAAAATGATAATTTTTATTATTAGATATTTAAAGTTATAGTTACACTATTATATACCAGAGGGAGAGAGAATGATGGAAACAGGGAGAGAGATAGAAGAGAGAGAGAAAAAAAAAGAGAGAGAGAAAGAGAGAAGGAGAGGGAGAGAGAGAATGAAGAGAGAAATATTCAGGATATAATAGAATATGACAATAAGGCAAAGTTCACTTCAGTGAGATGAATCAGAAATAAGTGGCTCACTCACTTACTGGTAAATTTTTCCATGCAGCTGCCTGAGGGAGAAAGGAACTGAGCACACTGAAAGAAATGACAGGGATGGCTTTCTCACACATACACACATACGGGTGCTTGAAAGAGAACAAAGCATGACAGGTGTGAAGGTGAAAGAGCAAAGCCTGTGATGTGTCATTCTCCTTATTTTGAAATCAAGAGGCTTAGCTGCTGATTTCTTTTATACCAGTCATTTAATGTTTTAATTAGCCATCTTTTGCCATTCTGCCTTTTAAGTTCACTGCATTGTGTCCCACAGTAGTATTACATGGTGACCACACATCTGCCCTCTGATGCCATCACCCCAGTTAAGAGGAGTCCTGCACTAAGTGTCTCACGGTGACATCAAATTCATCATTTCCAACACTGAACTACCCAAGTGAGTCTACAATCTCAATGAATAGTAAAACCACATATAACTGCTCATGCCAGATATCAATGAATCCTTCTTGACTTCTTTATATTTCTGTCTCCTTCCAGGTACAAATCATCATCTATCTACTTTGCCTACATAAATGCATCTCATGAGTTAGTCACTCTGTTCTACTATGGATCACATGCGGCCTTGGTGGCTCTAAAGCATCCATTCTCTCCTTCTCTCTCAATTGAACAGAACCTGAGTAGAGCTAGCTGCCACCCACATGAAGCTGTACAGTTTTCTTTGTGGCTGAGGACTATGGCTAATTTACTAAATTCTGATATTGATATCGTAACAGTGGTGGACTTTGGGAGCATGCATTCTTGTTGCTTCCTTCCTCCTGCTACTTAGCATATGGGCAGGGTATTGTGTCCCTGCAGTTGTCTAGGAAGAGTTACAAGGGGACCATAAGGTACAGGAGCAGAAAATTACCAGCAATCAGGCAATTCGCTATTGTCCAAGAGTCCCAGAGCAGGCCAGTCTGCCAAAATCCAGACTTCTTTCCTATGACCAAGTTAAAAAATGGGCTTCTTTAGTGGTTAAGCTCCCAGTTAGTAGTATTGTACTCATAGCAGAACCTAAGTCTCTCATATAATGCACACATACTGACTAACTGCTAATGACATTTTTTTTTTTAAATGTCATTTCTTTGGTGGAGGAAATTAAAAGCAAGGACTCGGAGGATTTCAAGAATCTGGGTGAGGAAATCTCCTATGGGTTAATTAACAAAATACTCATAAATTTGATGCCTGCTCTACCATACAAGGAAAACTATTTGGCAATTGAGACCGTCATGTTAGATACAAGATTTAAAAAGTTCAAAATATGAGGAATGGTTTTGTCATTTTCAACAAAGTCAAGTAAGAGACAGATGAAGTCAAGCTAGAGTTAACAGAGAAGTTGAAACACAGGTTTTTAATAAAATATTTATTTGCTTGAAGCATATAATAAAAATTATCTGAGCTATGTAATAATTATTTTGCAGGGCTGAAAACCATTAACTGCTTATGTTCTTCAAAAAAGATCAGATAAATAGTAAATATGGAGTGTCAGCCTTACAAAGAGAGGAATCCCTGGCTCAAAATTATCAAGGGACTTCTCTTGGGAATTTTCTCAAGACAGCATGACTTTTCACAAAGAAGCAACCTAAATATCTTCTTTTCACAAAGAATTCATTTAAATATCTTCTGACCCAAAGCAATTGTTGCCAATTTCCTCTCCAGAGCCATCTTTCATAATAGCGGAAAGAGTTAGATAAATACAGTGCTGACAATTAGATAAAAAACTCTAGCTTTCAAGGGTTTTAGCTTTGTTTTGTTTGTTTGTTTGCTTATTTTGGCAGAAGTCATTTGCTAATGAAAGTGGCTAGAAGTGAACGAGAAGTGAACTAAATTTTTGAAGGAGTATTGTCAAAGGAAACAAACCTGGTCAGTATCATTATGAGAATTTTAGTACTTTAAGTAATTCCCTTGACTCTGAATCTGTATCAGCAAGCATTAGGCTGCACATTCAGTGTATCACTGAAAAATTTCCAATTCCTTCCACAAATCAGGCAGGTCAGCAGGATTATGGACAGAAAAAGAATATGCACAAAGGCAAATGGCAAGAACAAAAGGGCACAGTGGACAAAGAGAATCCCATCAGAAAAAAAAACAAAGGATTTACATGTCCTATGATACAGTTTCACCTGCAGCAGATAAAATCCTTGCTATCATGTCTCAATGAAAGGACTTTGAATATTTGTTAATTTAATATACAAATATACAACTGTATGCATAATAATCTCATTAACTACTATCTTATTTGGGCCATTTAGAATACTTGTCAGATTTTATTAGTCAAATTAGTTTAAACATGAAACTAATTTCCCTGCAATCAGATATATTTTCTAAAGCAGAAGTAAAATTAAGTATCAATGTTCAATGTTGTAGCAAATCCTGACCCATTTTCATATCCCTTCTCCATCCCCACTGACCAGTTGGCAAAGCAGCCCCGTCCCTGACTAGGTTGCAAAAATTTCCATTTCTCTTTTCTCTTATCTCTAAATTCCTCACCTACATACCTCATACATAAGTTGTTGTTTTCAACAGCTCCAGCTTGACCAGCCTTATTTGGCTTTAACCATCAAGATATGAACAATTAAAAAGAAAGGTAACCTTGGAGAAAACTTGGCTTAATTATAATAGCAAAAATCACACTCACTGAACTGTAATGCAGATGCCTTGTTTTCCTGATGCTAAGTTTTGAAACTGCACCCTGTAACTGGACAATATAAGACAACTAGAGACTGGCCCTTTTTGTATCCCTTTACCTTGTTTTGCAACCTGAAGTCAGGTGCCCTTGCATGTAGCACTGTAAGGTCAGATGATGTTACACATAGTACCTTACTGATTAATATGAATCAGCTCAGAACTAAACACCCAAAATTCCTAATCTTGCCAAACAAAGCCAGTTCTTATCAAAGTTAGCCAGCTTGACCACATGGTATCCTAAGAATATAATCACTCTGCACATACTCTGTAATTAGACCATCTTGGACCTTCTCATCTCAAACTGCCTTGCTTATTATCCTAAGCCTACTAGCATTTGTTTGAATGCTAAAAAACACAGAACGTCTCTCCAGTTATGGGAGATAGTTTTGAGGGCTGCCCTCCTGTCTTCATGAGGGTAGCCTTTGCTAAAGAAACTTTTTCTCTTCTCAAAGTTCTGGTTTATACTGATTGCTTCTGTGCACATCAGACAAGGGCTCACTTTTAGCCATAACAATATTAAGTTTATATTTTTTTATCCATTTTCAGATAAATTTTCATTTCACAAATCTTATTGCCAGCAATGTAACCTATAAAAAGGCATATATTTATGTTTCAGTTTTTGATTCACTTTAATCTATTGTATATATAAAATTATGTCAGAATTTATCAATTTTTCTTATAAGAAAATATTGTACAGAGATATCACTAAGTAACAATTAATCACATTCAAAATGATCTGCGAAGAAAAAGGCAGAAGATTGATCTGTGATAATTGTTTGCTATCCATAACATTACTTTAAGTTTATAAATTGGGGTGTCATAATTCTAGTGTGACTTCTTCAAGATGCCTAGCATTCACTTTTATAAGATGGAAACTCAAAATATTATACTATTTCAATGTTATAACTATTAATTCCCTGCTTGTAATTTCTCCCCATATAAATACACTTTTTCCTTATTCCAGATTATTTTTCTGGATCACATTTCTTTGTATGCAAGCTTTCTGCTGAGTTACATTTCCCAGATATATAAACAAATTCTATAAAATCTCCCTACCTTTAGTTCTCATGTTCCAGTGAGACTGAACTATTTACATTTACACAAATTTGTAGCTTTTGTACCTTTGCCTTAACTCCACATCTTTCTATCCCACCTTGTCTAAAGGCTAAAAAGTCTCCCATTTTCCAATATTTTCCTGTAAGATTCTCCCTGCATGCAGCCTTTCTTGCTCTCTTTAGAGCAAAGGACTCTGTCTCTCTCTCAGATCCTGGCACCTCAGTCAGGGCATCATGTTCAATCTTCTATTTTAGCTGTTCATGTTTCAATGTATTGTCCACTCCCAGTAAAGGTTTTCACTGTAGGTTTTCACTGTAGTCCACCCTTAATGTGATCTATGCATCCCTACGTGACCTGGCCCCTACTTTCTTCTAAGACCCTCTTCTCTCACCACAATTCTTTTGGGCAGTTACACTCTGCTGAGGGGGTTAATTAACATGCTTGCCATTTCCTTTCACATGTAACCCAGTAGGATCACTCTCACCTTAGAGGACTCAGTGGAACCTCAGAAGCCTCAAACAACACTGGGTCTTACATGTGCCTTGGTCTTTTGTCCTGCAATTCATCTGCATCAAATTCATTTCCCAAAAAGGGCTGGGGACTATTAGATGAAGCCACATCAAGTATTTGCTTCAAATTTAGTTGGGGGTTGCAGGGAGAAGGGTCAGATATGGCCAGAAGCTTCAAGGGGTAAAAGGGAAGGTAATACCTACCTTGAGGTCCTATAGTATATGGCATGTGGAGGGGAAAAGCACCACATACCAGAGGGCAGCAGGGGATGCCTTTCCCCAGGGCATAGCCACAGAGGAAGTGAAGGGAATGCATGAAAACAATTTGCTTGGAAAGTGATGGGGAGGGGACACCGATGAAATGCCAGACATTCTTAGGGTACACTAGAAGCTTCTGGGATTCATGGGGAGAAGGGAGATGGAGTATGCTTCAGCCAGTGTTTGTTGAATTGTATTATTAAGAATAAGAAAATGCATTTGTTGAAAATAAAAATGCCTTCTTTGCCTCTTCCCCATTATTCTATCACTTTTAAACCTATTTTATCTCTACTCATCAGAGCTTGGAAATACATTGTTAAGGGAGCTGTACAAGGGCAGCCCTATACACTGGCAGAAGTTCTATCTGGGCAGAGCACTTGCATGGGTTTGTTTGTAGCTGTAGGGCCAGCGTTGAGATGGTCACCAAGAGTTTATGGAATCAAAGAATGAATGTACTTATTCCACTGACTGCCTATTACAGAGAGACAAATAAAAGAGGTGTGACCTTAAAGTGATTCTTCTTCAATTATTTTTTGATACATTGACAAGTCAATATATATGATCACCAAATAAATTCAATATTCAGGTTTATTTATAAAAATATATTCACCTAATATAATTGTTTCATCCATAATTATTATGAGATAAACATTATTGTTCATTTTAAATGTCATGAAAGATTTTAAGCATCTTGCTTTTATAATCTCATTCAATCATCAAACAACAATATAGGGCCCAGAGAGATTAAGTGATATGCCAAAGGCATTCCACCTTAAACATGGCCAAAAATCCAGAGGTGCAGGTGTCAGAAACCACATTTTAAAATAATATATCATTTTCTCATGAACTTCCATCTTTCTCACTCAACCCTAACCCTATCCATAAACCTATCCATATCCCTATCCCTAAATATAACCCTAAGGTGAAACCTAACCCTAATGCTATCACTAACCCTAACTGAACCCTAACCCTAACCCTATCCATAAACCTACCCATATCCCTATCCCTAACCCTAACCCTAACCCTAACCCTAACCCAAAACCTAACCCTAATCCTAACATTATCAGTAACCTAACCCTAAACTTAAACCTATCCCTATACCAAACCCTAACCCGCATCCTGTCCCTAATCCTAACATTATCCTTAACCTAACCTGATCCCTATCCATAACCCTACCCCATACCTATCAAATCCCTAATCAAATTCCTAACCCTCTCCCTAACCCTAACCCTAACCCTAAATGTAAACCTAAGGTGAAATCTAACCCTAATGCTATCCCTAACCCTATCCATAAACCTATCCACATCCCTATCCCTAAATATTACCCTAAGCTGAATCCTAACCCTAATGCTATCCCGAAACCTAACCCTATCTCTAACCCTAACCCTATCCCTATCCGTAAACCTACCCATATACCTATGCCTAACCCTAACCCTAAACCTAAACCAAAACCTAACCCTAATCTTAACATTATCTGTAACCTAACCCTAACATTAAACCTATCCCTATACCAAACCCTAACCCTAATCCTATCCCTAATTCTAACATTACCCTTAACCTAACCTTATCCCTATCCATAACCCTACCCTATACCTATCAAATCCCTAATCAAATTCTTAACCCTCTCCCTAATCCTATCCCTAACCCTAACCCTGGCACTATCCCTAACCCTAACCCTAGCACTATCCCTAACCCTAACCCTAACCCTATCCCATCCCTAACCTTTACCCTAACCCTAACCCTAGCACTAACCTAACAGTAACCCGGGGACCAGCATGGGAGAAGACGCTTTGAGGATGCCTGCTGGCTGCATTTGTAGCTAGGCTGTGGAAGGGCAAAGTTTGCCTATTCCTAACCCTAATCCTATCCCTATCCCAAACCCTATCTTTAAACCTATTCCAAACCCTAACCCTATTCCTAACCCTAAACCTAACCCTATCCCTAACCGTAACCCTAACCCTAACAGTACCCCTAACAGTAACCCTAACCCTGGGAACAGAATGGGAGAAGATGCTTTCAGAGAGGCTTTAGCCTGTGCAGCCTGTGGGGTTGGGGGTGGGCACCACGTGGGTGGGGGATTGGGATGCTCTTTCCTGGGAGGAACTCTGTGTGCATGTGAAGCTGGGCCGGCGAAGGGCCCATTAATCCTAATCATTACCATAAACCAATCCCTAGACTGTATTAGTTAGGGTTCTCTAGGGAAACAGAATCAATGAGAGGTGTCTCTGAGTATCAGATCTGTAAAAGTGACTCATGCAACTGTGGGTATGCATGAGTCCAAATTCTGTAGAGCAGTCAGCAAACTGTCAACTCCAAGGAAGATGTCTGATGAACTCCTCAGGAAACAAACTGACAACTTTGATGAACTCCTCATGAAATGAACTGGGATCTTTGACGAACATGTTCAATGAACTCCTCAGGAAATGAACTGGCAACTTTGATGAACTCCTCAGGAAATGCTTCACTGGGCAGCCAAAGAAGAAGTGAAGGTCCTCTAACTGTCTCTTATAAGTTTTCAATTGATTAATTGGATTAAATCCAGGCAATTGCATTCTCTCATTGTGGAAGACATGACCTTTGGTGAGTCACCAGTCACAGCTGCACTCAATTGACTGATGATTTAATAAACCAGCCTGTTGGTTTATTAACCAGCCACAAACATCCTCACAGCAATTGTTAGGCCAATGTTTGCTTGAACAGACAACTGGGTACTATTACCTGGCCAAGTTGACACATGAACCTAACCACCACAGTCCACCCCTTGTCAACTTGGCAGTTATCCACATCACCTAAAACCATACTTTATCTCTCAGTAGATAACAATAACAGACATATATTTTGCCTAACAATACTCTGCTGTGCAGCATACAAATGGAAATGCACTAAATCTCTCCAGAATAGGGTGCAAGTTCTTGGGTAACATTAGGTCTTAAAATTGATTTCCTTTAGCTTAAATGCAGCAAAATGAACAGTACAGGTTATGCCATATGATAAGGGAATACGACAGAGAAGAAAGCAAAGATATTTGCTTTACAGACAAATACAAACATAATCATAACAAAACAAGGAGAAAAGATTCATGCCTTCATACTCCTCATTTCTGTAACTGGTCACGTGGTCATAGTTCATATTTATGACTACCTTCTTCCACTACCCATTCCACGTTCCCTTTACCCTCAGCAAGCACTTCAGCTGGCCATGGTTCTTTGTCTGGTGGGGTGACCCAAACCTTCATTCCTGAAGTTTCTTGGACATTGGTATTCCTGCCTGGATTGGGTTGTTGCAGTTTTCCAGTGACTTTAATCATAGGGCATGGTAGTACTAAGAGATGCCCTAGGGGATCTCCCGTATTCCAGAAAAACTCTTCTTTACTTCCATTGTGTAGTTGCAGTGCTATTTCCCCTTGATAGTCAGGATCAATCACCCCAGCCAGTACAGGAATCCCCTTCCCTGCCTGTTGATTCAGAGACATAAGAAGACCAAAGTGGCCCGGTGGCAGTCTTAACTTCAAGTTCAATGAGATTATTGTTGCGTTTCCTGGTGGAAGCACTTCTCCTTTTGGAACCAAGACCTGTAGACCAGCAGAGCTTAAGCTTGTAGGGACAGGAAGCAAAAATTTCCCTAGTGGATCACTAGGAGTGATAGTGAGTGGTGCCACTCCTGTTTCCACCCCTTGATTCCTGGACCCATGAATCCTGGCTATGGGAGAAACAGCACCATAGGGTGGATGCTGATTCAGAGCATACACAGCCTCCTGGAGAACACCGCCCCAACCCTGCAAGGTATTGCCACCTAGTTGGCACCATAATTGAGTCTTCAACAGGCCATTCCACCATTCTATCAACCCAGCTACCTCTGGATGATGGGAAACATGGTAAGAACACAGAATTCCATGAACATGTGCCCATTCTCTCACTTCATTTGCTGTGAAGTGGGTTCCTTGGTCTGAAGCAATGCTGTGTGGAATATCATGATGGTGGATAAGGCATTCTGTAAGTCTATGGATGGTAGTTTTGGCAGAAGCATGTCATGCAGGGAAGTCAAACCCATATCTGGAGTATGTGTCTATTCCAGTAAGAACAAATTGCTGCCCCTTCCATGATGGAAGTGGTCCAATGTAATCAACCTGCCACCAGGTAGCAGGCTGATCACCTCAGGGAATGGTGCCATACTGGGGACTGAGTGTGGGTCTCTGTTGCTGGCAGATTGGGCATTCAGCAGTGGCTGTGGCCAGGTCAGCCTTGGTGAATGGAAGTCCATGTTGCTGAGCCCATGCATAACCTCCATCCCTCCTGCCATGACCACTTTGTTCATGAACCCATTGGGGAATGTCAGGAGTTGCTGGGGAAAGAGGCTGATTGGTATCCACCAAACAGGTCATTTTATCCACTTGGTTATTAAAATCTTCTTCTGCTGAAGTCACCCTCTGGTGCATGTTCACATGGGACACAAATATCTTCATGTTGTTTGCCCACTCAGAAAGATCTATCCACATACCCCTTCCCCAGACTTCTTTGTCACCAATCTTCCAATCATGTTCCTTCCAAGTCCCTGACCATCCAGCCAAACCATTAGCAACAGCCCAGGAATCAGTATACAAATGCACCTCTGGCCAGTTCTCCTTCCAAGCACCAGGTGCACTGCTCTAAGTTCTGCCCACTGGGAGGATTTCCCCTCACCACTGTCCTTCAAGGACATCCCAGAAAGGGGCTGCAGTGCTGCAGCTGTCCACTTTTGGGTTGTGCCTGCATATCATGCAGAACCATCTGTAAACCAGGCCCAAGTTTTCTCTTCCTCAGTCAACTGACTGTAAGGAATTCCTGAAGATGCCATAGCTGTGGGCTGGGAAAGAGAAGGTAAGGTGGAAGGAGTGGGGGCCATGGGCATTTGGGCCACTTCCTCATGTAACTTACTTGTACATTCAGGACCTGCTCGAGCTCTATCTCGTATATACCATTTCCATTTTATGATGGAGTGCTGCTGTGCACGCCCAACTTTATGGATTGGTGGGTCAGACAACACCCAACTCATGATAGGTAACTCAGGTCTCATGGTAACCTGGTGGCCCATGGTTAAGTGCTCTGTTTCTACTAAAGCCCAGTAGCAGGCCAACAGCTTTTTCTCAAATGGAGAGTAGTTATCTGCAGAGAATGGTAAAGCTTTACTCCAAAATCCTAAGGGCCTGCATTGTGATTCTCCTATAGGAGCCTGCCAAAGGCTACAAACAGCATCTATATTTGCCACTGACACTTCAAGCACCATTGGATCAGCAGGATCATATGGTCCAAGTGGCAAAGCAGCTTGCAGAGCCTCATCTTGTTCCAGTCCCCACTCAAAACTAGAAGCTTTTCTGGTCACTCGGTAAATGGGCTGGAGTAGCACACCTAAATGAGGAATATGTTGTTGCCAAAATCCAAAGAGGCCAACTAAGCATTATGCCTCTTTTTTGGTTGTAGGATGGGCCAGATGCAACAGCTTATCCTTCACTGTAGAAGGAATATCTTGACAGGCCCCACACCACTGGACACCTAGAAATTTTACTGAGGTGAAGGCCCCTGTATTTTTGTTGGATTTATCTCCCATCCTCTGTACACAAATACCTTACCAACAAATCTAGAGTAGTTGCTTCTTCTTGCTCACTAGGTCCAATCAACATGATGTCATCATTATAGTGGACCAATGTGATGCCTTGTGGGTGGGAGAAATGATCAAGATCCCTGCGGACAATATTATGACATAGGGCTGGAGAGTTGATATAACCCTGAGGTAGCACAGTGAATGTAAACTGCTGGCCTTGCCAGCTGAATGCAAACTGTTTCTGGTGGTCCTTACTGACAGCAATTGAGAAAAAAAGCATTTGCCAGATCAATAGCTGCATACCAGGTACCAGGGGATGTGTTGATTTGCTCTAGCAATGATACCACATCTGGAACAGCAGCTGCAATTGGAGTCACCACCTGGTTAAGCTTAGGATAATCCATAGTCATACTCCAAGACCCATCTGTTTTCTGCACAGGCCAAATAGGAGAGTTGAATGGGGATGTGGTGGGAATCACCACCCCTGCATCCTTCAAGTCCTTAAGAGTAGCATTAATCTCTACAGTCCCTCCAGGAATCTGGTATTGCTTTTGGTTCACTATTTTGCTAGGCAGGGGCAGTTCTAGTGGCTTCCACTTGGCCTTTCCCACCATAATAGCCCTCACTCCAGGAGTCAGGGAACCAATGTGGGGATTCTGCCAGTTGCTGAGTATATCTATTCCAATTATGCATTCTGGCACTGGGGAAATAACCACAGAATGGGTCCAGGGACCCACTGGACCCACTGTGAGATGGACCTGAGCTAAAACTTCATCATTCACCTGACCTCCACAAGCCCCAACTCTGATGGTGGACCAGAGTGACGTTTTCAGTCTCCAGGATTTAATGTCCCTTCTGAACTAGTGTCTAATAATCCATGAAATATCTGATCATTTCCTTTTCCCCAATGCACACTTACCCTGGTAAAAGTCCATAGGTCCCCCTGCAGAAGGCTGGGAGGAAGATTAACAGTATAAATTTTTGGCAGTGTAACAGGGTCCTTCCCCAAGGGTAGCTGGCCTTCCCTTCATTCAAGCAGCTCTGGATCTGTAAACTGTCTCAAGTCTGGGAATTGATTAGGGCGCCCTGACTCTCTGTTTTTGTAATTCAAGGGCGACTTCTGTTCATGTGACCTAGAATTCTTCTGCCTATATAGTTCAAAGAAGAATTTAGTTGACTGCCCATCTATTTTACTACTTGGTACTCCATGATCCACTAGCCAATGCCATAAGTCTCTGCGAGTCATATTATTTTGACTGCTGCTTTGAGCCTGTTTTCCATTATGGTAGCCACGCCCACCTTGTCTGTGGCAATTAACTGCAGCCACTTGGATTCTGCTGACTTGGGACCCAATTATCCCCATTGTGTTTAAGGATTCCAGTTCAGTGACAGCAGTTCCTACAGTAATATCTGACCTACAGAGAAGGGTGACTACAGAGCTCTTCAGGGATGATGGAGATAGTCTCACAAATTTATTCCTTACAGTCCTGGTAAAAGGTGTGTCCTCTGGACATTCCAGGGGTGTATGAGCTCTTCCATGATAAATCCACTCTAACATTCCAATCTCTCTAAGCCTTTGAATCCCCTCCTCCACATTGTACCAGGGCAGTTCTGGCATTTCAACCTCTGGTAATGCCCGCCACCTTTCGATGATGTTTCAGCCAACCACCCAAACAGTTAACACCCTTTCTAACCCCTCAAGCTACAACATTGAATGCAGAATCTCTGCTTAGTGGACCCATATCAGTAAATTCAGCCTGATCCAACCTTATATTCCTTCCGCCATTATCCCACACCCTTAATATCCATTGCTACACATATTCCCCTGGTTTCTCTCTGTAAAAGTTGGAAAACTCATACAGTTCCTTTGGAGTATAGTGTACCTCTTCATGGGTCACACTTTGTGTCTCACCCTTTGGGTACTGTTGGGAATTTAGCCTAGTTATAGGTCTTGAAGCAAAGACTGGTGGTGGAGGTGGGTCATGAAAAGAGTTAGAATTATCCCTCAAGCCATTTACCTCAGGACATTCTGTTGCATTTTCATCTCTTAAAACAGGATTAATCTCTCTAGACAGAGGAGTGAGGGCTGCTTCCTCAGGGGAGGTGATTACAGGATTAGCATGCACTGAAGGGTTAATCTCTTTAGGTGGGGGTTGGATGGCAGGCTCCTTAGGGCAGACTGGAGGTGGGGAAGCTGTTTTCTCAGGACAGCCCTCTATAGGTAAATCTAACAATGACTCAGCAGAATCCAGGGTTTCAATGTCCTCACTGCCATTATTATCAATCCATATGTCCCCATTCCAAGTTTCTGGATCCCATTCTTTTCCAATCAATGCCTTTACTTTAACAGCAGACACCCTGAGAGGTTGAGATTTTAGTTTACATTGTAAATCTGCTATTCACACAATGAAAGTTTGCATCTGGTTTTCAGCAACTTCCAGTCTGTGGGCACAGAAAATAAGATTTTCTTTCAGGGCACACATAGAAACCTTCACCTCAGTCATACGTCATTTAAGTTTTGAATTTGAGGCCTTTAGTTCATTCCTTTCTCTTATAACTTTATCCAAAGTATCTAAGAGCAGCCAGCCAACATCATTATTCCTCTTAATACTGCAAAACTCTGTGAAGGTGTCAAAAACACTGTCACCCAGTGCCTTGCTTTGTACTAGAGTATGATTAGGAGAATCAAACAATGCTATTTTGTGTATCTCCTTTGCCAACTCATGCCATGGACTGTCAGTGCCCTCTTGATTATTGTAAATAGAGTCATTAGTACCTTTGAATCTAAACAGAGTAGAAAACAAATTGTAAAAGCCCATTTTAAGATTCTGTTTCTCAAGAACCACTCCCGGTACCAAGTTGTATTAGTTAGGGTTCTCCAGGGAAACAATCAATGAGAGGTGTCTCTGAGTATCAGATCTGTAAAAGTGTCTCACACAACTGTGGGTATGCATGAGTCCCAATTCTGTAGAGCAGTCAGCAAACTGTCAACTCCAAGGAAGATGTCTGATGAACTTCTCAGGAAATGAACCAACAACTTCGATGAACTCCTCAGGAAATGAACTGGGATCTTCGATGAATGCATTCAATGATCTCCTCAGGAAATGAACTGGCAACTTCGACGAACTCCTCAGGAAATGCTTCACTGGGCAGCTGAAGAAGAAGTGAAGGTCCTCTATCTGTCTCGCTTATAAGTCTTCAACTGAATAATTGGATTAAATCCAGCCAATTGCATTCTCTCATTGTGGAAGACATGACCTTTGGTGAGTCACCAATCACAGCTGCAGTCAATTGACTGATGATTTAATAAACCAGCCTGTTGGTTTGTTAACCAGCCACAAGCATCCTCACAGCAATTGTTAGGCCAGTGCTTGCTTGACCAGACAGCTGGGTACTATCACCTGGCCAAGTTGACACATGAACCTAACCACCACACTAGACCTATGCTTTTCCCTACCCCTTTCCCTACCCCAAACCCAAACCCTAACCCTAACATTATCCTTATCCCTAACCCTAATCCTAAATTTAACCATGGTACCATCAAGGGAAAAGACGCTTTCAGAAAGGCTTCAGTCTGGGCAGCCTGTGGGGTTGAGGGGTGGGGATCTGGCTGGGCCATGTGGGGTGAGTGGTGGGTGTGCTCTTCCCACAGGGGGCCTGATGTGGGAATGTGAAGCTCAGAGGGGGAAGAGCCCATTTTCCCTAACTTTAACACTAAACCTAAAGCTAACTGTAAGCATAAAAATAACTGTAACCCTATCCATATTCCTATCACATCCCTAAGCCTAACCCTAACCGTTACCCTTCCCCTAACCCTAATCCTAAACTTAACCCGATCCCTAACCATTACCCTGGAACCAGCACAGGAAACAATGCTTATGAAGAGGTTTCTGTCTGGGCAGCATGTGGGGTTTGGTTCAGGGATCTGGCTGGAACATGAGGGGTGGGGTGTGGGTGTGTTCTTCCCAGGAGGCCCGCTGTGGGCATGCAAAACTGGGCTGTGGAAAGCATGATTAAAGTAACCCTAAACCTAACCATAACCATAACTCTAACTCTAGCTCTAAGCCTCACCCTAACCCTATTCCTAACCATAAACCTAACCCCAGCACTATTCCTATCCCTATATATCCCTATAATGAAACCTAAATGTAACACAAAACCTATCCCTACTCCTATATCTATCCCTATCCCTATCTCTAACCCTAAATTTAAACTTAACCCAAACCCTAACGCTAAAACTTATCCTAAACTTATGCCTATCCATAACCCTAACCCTAACCCTATATCCTAACCCTAAGCCTAACCCTAACCCTAACCATAACTGCGGCAGCATAACAGGAGACATTTCAGGAGAATTTTCAGTCTTGGCAGCTTGTGGGGTTGGGGTTGGGGCAGGGATCTAGCTGGACCAAGTTGGGTAGGGGCATGGGTTCTCTTTTCTGTGTGGGAGGTAGGGGTAGGTGTGGGGGGGCAGTGTGGACTGTGGCACCTTCTCAGGGCCTGCCCGCTCTGCCCCTGTGCTCACAGAATATTTCCACTGCTGCACCAAAGGCACAAATCTTGTTGTTCAGAGAGTTTTGGAATTCCTGGAGAATTGCCTTCATGAAAAGCTGGAAATAATTTCTTGATATTCCATCCTTAGTTTTCTGTTTTGTTGTGTTTCAGAGGAACATCAAGAAACCATGAACAACTTCAGTAATGAAGAGTTTGCATTTCCTTGATGGAGGCTTTACTGTCAAGAACATTCTGAATCCAAAAACTAATAAAATATCTTCTTCTGACCATAAGGGTACTGTCTATGTTGTGGACTTTGGAGACATTCTAAAGAAACATCTAATAGGGTTAAAAGGTCTTCCTTGTGTCACTCCCTTCTATGCCTTCAAATGTAATGACAGCAGAGCCATAGTGATGACCCTGGTTGCCATTGGGACAGCATTTGACTGTACTATTGCAAGACTGAAATACAGTTGGTGCAGAGCCTTGGGGTGCCTCTTGAGTGGGTAATCTATGCAAACCCTTGTAATCAAGTGTCCCAAATTAAGTATGTGGCCAAAAATGGAGTTGAGATGATGATGTTTGACAGCGAGAGTGAGTTGATGAAAGTGGCCAGGTCACATCTGAAGGCAAGGTTGATTTTGCAGACTGCCACTGATGACATCAAAGCAGTCTATTGCCTCAGTGTTAAATTTGGAGCCACACTCAAATCTAGCAGGTTTCCTTTGGAATATTGAAGTCATTGCAGCTTCCATGTTGGAAGAAGTTGTACTAATCCTGAAAACTTCTTGCAGGCAATCTTAGATGCCTGCTATGCCTTTTACATGGGAGTTGAGGTTGGTTTCAGGATGTATCTGCTTGACATTAGTGGTGGCTTTCCTGGATCTGAGGATGTGAAGTTTAAATTTGAAGAGATCACCAGTGTAATCAATCCAGCATTAGACAAGTATTTTCCATCAGACTCTGGAATGAAAGTCACAGCTGAGCCAGAAAGATATGGTGTTGCATCAGCTTTCACTCTTGCAGTGAATGTCATTGCCAAAAAAACTTATATTAAAGGAACAGACAGGCTCTGGTGATGAAGATGAATCCAGTGAACAAAACTTTATGTATTACATAAGTGATGGAGTTCATGGGTCATTTAATTTCATCATCTATGATCATGCACACATAAAGTCTCTTCTGCAAGAGCCCAAAACCAGATGAGAAGTACTATTCATCAAGCATGCAGGGACTGACATGTGATGGCCTGGATCAAATCATGGCGTGCTCTGACCTGCTAGAAATACATATGAGTGACTGGATGCTGTTTAAGAACATGAGCTGCTTCAACTTTCAACAGCTTCCAGAGGCCCATGATCCACCATGTGATGTCTCAGCCAAAATGGCAGCTCATGCAGCAAATCAAGAACCATGATTACCATCCAAATTAGAGGAGCAGGATGTCAGCATCCTGCCTGTGTCTTGTGCTTGGGAAAGTGGAATGAAATGTCACCCAGCAACTTGTTCTTTAGCTAGTATTCATGTGTAAATGCCATTTTTGTAGCTATTAACTGTGAGTTTGGCTTCAATTAAGGGATTTGGGGAGACCATTTAACTTAATTACTGCTAGATTTGAAATGTCTTTGTATGGGTGGGATTGGCACAGACGCCAACCTGGAAGACTGGAAGACAACCTGGAGGATCTGGAAGACTGGGAGATGGGGTCAAAATTATCTGTGTTCTTATGGAAACTACTTGATTATTTGTTTTATATGCAGTTTTATTCACTTTCAAACATGTTTCTAAAGGGTGCCTCTCAGCTGTTGAGCAAGCATTTGTAGCCTGTATAATGGCAGAATGGGCCAAAAGCTCCATGTGGTGACTTGTTTAAAAATAAAGTATATTGAAATAAAAAAAAAAAAAACAGGAAAAAAAGAAAAAAGAATCACAGAAGGGGCAATGAATTTTCAGAGATGTGCAGGTAAGAAACCAACAAATAGGATAAATTTATAGATCACAATTTCAAAATAGCCACTTCTTTTCACACTTGGGCAAACCTTAAATTTGCAGTTATTAACAAAATTCTAATTTCTTTCTAAGGGCAATAGAATAATGGGTTGCCTCCAGGTATGAAAATAGAACACACATTTATAACATTTTGCATATTTACTTTTTATGTAGAAAATTATATTTAAGCATATTTTTCATTGCCAGTAAAATATCTTTATTCCTAAAGCTGTAGATTAGAGGGTTGATTGTGGGTGTGAGGATGGTATAGAATATCGCCAAGAATTTATCCTGACCTGGAGTGTGGTAGTATTTAGGTCTCATATACGTGAAAATAAATGGCCCATAGTACATTATGACCACAATCATGTGGAAGGAACAGGTAGAAAATGACTTTTTCCTTGCCTCTGATGATTTCATTTGTAAGACAGTGTGGAGAACTTGGACATAAGAAGCTGATATCAAGGAGAAAGGGATCAGCAGGAAGATGATACCACTTACATAAGCTCCTTGTTCATAGTGTGATGTGTCTATGCAGGACAACTTCAACATGGCTGGTATTTCACAGAAAAAGTGATCAATGGCTCTAGAACCACAGAAGGGGAAGTGGAGTACATAAGCTGTGTGAACTGTGGAGTTGATGGTCCCAACGAGCCAGGACCCTCCAGCCATGAGAACACTGACATGCTCATTCATAAGAATCGGATAACGCAGTGGGTGACAGATGGCTGCATAGCGGTCGTAGGACATGGCTGCCAGGAGGAGGCACTCACCACCCAGGAGAGTGAGGGACAGAAATATCTGGAAGCCACAGCCAGCAAATGAGATCATTTTCCTGCCTGACAGAAAGTCACTGATCATTTTGGGAACAATGTTGGAAATATGTAAGATATCCATGAAAGAGAGATGGCTGAGCAGGAAATACATAGGAGTATGGAGATGTATGTCTTTGTGGATAAGTAGGAGCAAGACTGTATTTTCTGTTATAGTTGTAATAAAAATCAGAAATGTAAAGGAAAAGAAGATCAGACTTGTGTGGGAAGAAGAGAATAGTCCCAAGAGGATGAAGTCACTGCTGAAAGTGTGATTCACATATCCCATCACAAATCTCCCAGTTTACCTAAAAGGAAAAAAATAAGTAAATAGATGAATAGAAAAGGAAGAAAAAGGTCTGTAAAATCTAGGCTTATTATATATATCCATAGAACTAAATGATAGCTAGAAATGCATATATCATAATCAAATCAAGGGACTATCAACCACCTATGACTTGGGCATGTTTTACAAGATAAGCACTTATTTGTTTAATTAATGGTATTTAGAATGAGTGGGGTGTTGAATCCTTATAATCTAAAAATGTTAATTACATATTCTTGTCTGTGACTGTTTTGCTAATATATCGTCTTCTCAGTGAAGCCTACCTAGAACATCCTTAAAATCACAATATTTTGCTCCCACCCAAACTAACTCAATCCTCTTTGCTCTTTTTAGATTTTCATGAATCAATTTTCAATTTCTGGCATATGAAAAAAATTATGGTATGTCTCTTTATTTTTTATTGTCTTTCTCACACATCAGAAAATAATTTCATGATGGAAGATTTTTGTTTCTTTCACTGCTCTAAACAAGTGCCTAGAAATGTGCCTGGCATGTAGAAGTTGGTCAATAATATTCATTGAATACATGAATGGATTGTGGAACTTGATTTCCCCATGATTTATTTTCATTTAGATTAAGATGGTAGAAGATGAAAAGTGCTATTTCTAAGACTTTCAAAAATAATAACTAATTAAATACTCAACAAATCTTAGTTTAGCCTGTTTTGTAAAATTTGAAACATACTTATATTTTAATTTAAAATATGAATATTTATATAGTCAAAATTAACAATTCATGTTTAACAATGCAATTTAGTTTTGCCTGTTTTTTTTAATTTACAGACATTAGGTAATAATCTACTAATTTTAAGCTTATGGGATCATAGGTGTTAGAAATACTATTTATCATTACTTGTATATTTGTTACTTAAGTACTGACTTTATAATTGTCTGTGTACTTTCTGCATGTAAAAAATCCCACAATATAAATAAATAAATGTACAAATACATACACATGCATACATATGTACACACACTTATATATTAATGTAATATTTTAAAACACCAATTGAGATTTCTAGCTTTCAGTAAATTCTAAGATCATCAAAAGCTAACAGCAAATATAAAAGTTTTTTTTCTGTCTTATTAACAAAGTATAAGTTTTAATAAAATGAACTGTGATTTCATTTTGGTGATATATTTTAATATTCAAAGTGGAAATCATCACTGATGGAATGAATGATTTTTTTCTGAATTTTACTTTTGTGAATGATGTTGGAATTTTTCATTATAAATCCCGTAATCCTATTTTTGCCACCTATAATATTAACTATTCTTTGTTATGATTTTAAGAATTTTTATATTTTAGCAAATTTATCAGGTTTGCAAATATGTACATGTATAACTAGGCCCTTGTTACCTTGACTGGTTTGACCAAACTACTCATTAAGATTTGATGTTCAAGTAAGGGCTGAAATGTTTACCATGAGCTGGTTGACCATAGTAAATTTCCAAGATCAATGAATACTATTGAGAACTCAATTTCAGTAGTGTTCATACATATGTGCATCCACAGTTGTTGGCTTTCCCCTCTCTCCAGAATCATTCTCCTTCCAATTTTTCTTTTTTCACTTTCTTTACTATAGTTATTTTTATTCCAAAGTTAAGACTCCATGTTTAGTGTCAAGAAGCAGGCACAGTAATCTCTTTACTCCGACTCCTAACTGCATAGCAGAGTTCTGTGTCCTTTGTTTGCTCCCATTACACACTTGTTAAAAGAATGATATTCTTATTTTTCTATATCCTCTCATATAAATATGTTTCCAGGGATACATGAAACCTTCTTTTCCCTGTATATCTTATTTTGAGTTGCACTTTTAGAGTTTCCATGCTGTCCACACAGTAATAGCTACATTATGTCTTCAGAAATTGGAAGCACTCTATAGTTTAGCTCTTAATTCCATCATCTCACTTCTACCACCTTCTCCCAATTACCATGATAGCACGTGAAGTTTCTACAATTCTTTTTTATAACTCTTTGCCAATTCCATCTCTCAGAAATTTGTAAAATATTCCAAGAATGTGGGAATGACAGTTGAAGTCACACCTGCTATGACATGCTTTTGGATTTTGATGGAAAACTATAGTTGAACTCAGAAAAGTATGCTCTAGTGTGAGCTTGCTAATTCTAAATCAAAACATGTAGAAAGCATGTCTCACATATTAAGTGCCATGTTCCACACATATGAAACTCTTTTTGAGAGTAAAGTCTCTTTTTCTCCAAACTATCTCCTAAAGTATCCCGTTTAATTATTCTAAATGTTGGAGAAGAGAAGCAACAAGCAGTTATAAAACAAACACCTTTTATAAACTTGGAGGCTAATCACAGGACATGCTCTTCTATGACCATAATTCTTAAGTGTTTCAGAATATTTGCATCTAAGATTTTTAAAAAAATCATAATGTATATTTTATGAATCTGTTTCTCTATATATACATAAAATATTTATAACTTGAAAGAAGGAGTGATTGAGTACATTCAATTTTGTCCATGTGAACTGTCTCCGTATAAACTGAGCTTAAATTGGACACTTTCTTTTAGGGCAACAAATAATATGGTTATCAAGAAAGGAATAAAAATAGAATGGTTGTGAATCAGGTAGCTCATTTAATGTTAAGAATAAAAATGTAAATAAAAGACCACAGTTATATTTTACACATGTCACACTCGCTTCATATATTAAACTCATCAGATTAAAGTTATGCTTGTGCCAGATTGAACACATCAAAAAAGTCTTCATTCACAAACAAGATATTTGGCTCCTTAAATTAATCAGGCCAATGAATTCAAACATTTTGCCAAGTAGCAAATTTATGATTTTGATGGTTGCACTATATAAGGCAAAATTTGTTTATTCAAATTAGTTAATTAGACCATTGTTAACTTGTTACTGTTAAAATTGGAAATTGAATTCTTAATGCTTTGAAGTCATTTCACAGGTATAGACAGAGATGGGTCCTAGTGTTTCCCCTCTAGGAGACTGAAATCATATCATACTTCTACTCATTGATTCCAGTGCATCAAGAAGTTCATATTTTATGTATACAAGGATTCTCAAATGTACTACTTCTCCATTAATTTTGAAAAAACTTGATTCAAATTATATAATTTATTTTCATTTCTGTATTACATTTGTCATTGTTCAGATAAAACATTCAGAATATTTCCTTAAATTTGTCATTAATTGGAGGTCCATGATTCTCTAAATTAAAATTATTACACATTCTTGTGTCAAACTATCAATTTAACTTTACATTATTTCTTTAAAGTTTTGAAGATAAAATAAACAAAAGTCAAAAATATCAAATCAGTTCTGCCCAAAGAAATATTTGTTTTGAAAATATGAAAATCAGAGAGAAATTAAGTTTAATTTGCACGTTTATTTTATACTATATTTGAATGATATTTTATTTTGGAACTTTCCTATAAATCTATAATGTCAATTGACTACTTGATTTAATAACCATGAACTCTATCATAAAAACTTGAAATGTCAGTCTTACTGGGTTGATGACCAACTGAGTCAAAATAATTGGCTGTTAGAATGAAATTTCTTTGGAATGGCAGAGTCCAATAATGAATTGTCTATGTATGAAAATAATAAAATCATTATTTTATTTTAAGCACTTGATAAGGGATATTGATATATTGCATGTAGAATAGAAGCTACTTAGCTGAGAATTGAGTATGTTCTTGGCTTAAATAATGTTCCAAAAATAGAAATATAAAGCAATATATTTTGTATTGCTTTAAAAAGAGAGTAACAAGGTAACTTAATGAAAATACAATCCTGGAAACATATTCCATTTTACCTCAATTTCATCTCTATACAAAATACGCAACAAACTTAAAATTACATCTGAAATGAAAATCTATTAAATAGGGAAAATTTTTCCCCGTGGGGTCATTTTAAAGATTAAATGAGATACATTATGTACATATTAAGTATGAAAATCATAGGAATTTAATTTAATTTAATTTAATTTATAGTTATGACATTCACATACTACTACAGTTAACCATAAATTTCAAAAACTGAGAAACATTAAATAATACACACACAATACACCAATACACCACTTACACACATATTCTCACATAAACAAATACAGAACAAAACCTGGCACATGTTCAATATTCAATAACAAAACTTTTTGTTTTTATTAATAATAGGTCAGTATTTCTATTATTATGGTATTACTATTATCATTATTACATATTTAAATGTGTAGTTATTCTGTTACATACCTGAGAGAGAGAGAGAATGATAGAGATGGGGGAAAAGGCAGAGAGACAGAGACACAAAAAAGAATGAATGAGTAAAATATTCAGTATCAAATAGGTCATGAAAATAAAGCAGAGTTCAATTAAAATAGATTAATCAGAAATATATTTTTATCAGTGCCTGTTAAATCGTTCCATGCAGCTGCCTGAGGGATAAATGGACTCAGCATATTGAATGAGAATGTTAGGGATAGGTTTCTCACACATACATACACACAGGTGTGTGAAAGAACAAAGTATGGCAGGTGTGAAGGGAGAGGGCAAATCATGTGATGTATTCTACTCATTCTGAAATCTAGCTGTTCAATCATTTGCTGTTTCAATTAACCATCTTTTGTCATTCTGTCTTTTAAGGGCGGTGCATCATACTCCTGAGAATTTTTGCAGGGTGACCACACATCTGCCCTGGGATGTCACCACCCCAATTAGGAGGAATCCTGCACTAAGTGTGTCTCAGTGACATCAAATTTATCATGTTCAATGCTGAACTGAACTGCCCAGGTGACTCCACAATCTCAGTGAATAGTAAAACCATGTACAATTGTTCATGTCAGAAATCAGTGAATCATCTTTGACTTTGTACACCTGCCTCTTTCCAGGTACAAGCTTCCTATGTAGTCCGTCTACATAAATGCATCTCATGAGTTATTCACTCTCTTCTACTGGACCACATGGGCCCTGGTGGTTCTGAAGCATCCATTCTTCTCTTCTCTCTCCAGTGGACAGAACAAGAATAGACAGTGCCTCTCATAAAGTCACATAGTCTTCCTTGTAGCTGTGGATTATGGCTAATTGACTAAATTTTGACACTGACATTAGAACAGTGGTAGAGACTGGAGGCACACATACTTGTTACCCCCTGCACCCTGCTATGTAGCATATGGACCCATAATGTGGCCCTGCATTTCACTAAGCCCCAAGTTAGATGACTATTACTTATGGCAGAACCTAAATCTCTCATAAAATGCACATACTAAGGGCAAATGATTAACATTTTTTGTTTTTTGTTTTTTGTTTTTTTTTGAAAAAAAAATCACTGCCTTTCTGGAGGAAATTAAAAGCAAGTACTGAAATGATTCTAAAAAGCTGGGTAGGGAGATCTGTTACGTGGTTGGTAGCTTCTTAATTTGAAGCCTGCTGTACCACACAAGGGGAACTATGTGGCGACTGAGACCATGGTGTTAGACACAAGAAAAAGTTCAAAATATCAGGAATGGTTTTGCCACTTTCAACAATGTGCATCAAGAAAGAGATAAAGTCAACCTACAGTTAACCAAGAAGATGAAATACAGTTTTCTTGACAAAATATTTCTCTGCTTGGAGCATAAAATTAAAAGAAAATCACCTTGTGTTTCATAATTAGGAACTTTGCAGGGTTGACAATGACAGCTGTTCTGCATGAAGTATGTAGTAGAGGTAGAATGTCAGCCTTACAAGTAGATGAATTCATAGCTGAAAATTTATCAAGAACTTTTTACAAAGAATCAATCTAAATATCTTCTTGCCCAAGGCAATTGTTGCAAATGTCCTCCCCAGAGTCATCTGTGATGATATTGGGAGCAGTCAATTGAAATTTGGATTAGAAACTCTACCTTCCAGGTTTTTGTGGCTGAAGTCATTTGCTAATTTGTGAAGGATAAATACTGCTGAAGAACACCTATACTTGGTCAATACCACTGTGAATTTAAATAATTCCCTAGACCACTGAATCTGTGTTAGCAGGAATTAGAATACACATTCAGTTCCTATTACTATTCATGCAGGTAAACAGGATTATGGTCAGAAAAGAAGATGCACAAAGGAAAGGGTCAAGATCAGATGAGCACATGGACATAGGGAATTCCATCAGAAGGTAAAACAAAGGACCAAAAACACATTCTATCATGCAACTCCACTTAGCAGATAACATTCTTGTTTTGCCTCAATCAAAAGTCTTTGGAGAATTGTTTTACAAATGCAGAAAATTGCAGCTGTATGTTTAATAGTCTAGTTAGCTGCTTTGTGACATTTAGATTACTTCTCAGATTTTTTTTTAGCCAAATTAATGTAAACAATATCACAGAGCCTCTAACTTTTATATATTCGGATGTATTTTCTAAAGCAGAAGTAAAATTATGTATCAATATTTATTATTGTTTTTATTACTTTTACACTACTTCTAATAATTTTAAAATGGGGTTTCATTCATATAACTGAACTGCCATTATTAATTTCTTGCTTCAATGCCTTCATTCCTGAAAATGTAAATATTTAAAAGGCATTTAATGATTTTCAAATTTCTGATTCACTTTAGGAGTCTGTATATACAGAATTATTTGAAAATTTTATATATCTCATTATAAAATTCATTGAATCAATATATTAATAAATAATAATTCATCACGTTCAAATTAGTTGATCTGGGAAATGAAAAGGCAGAAGATCAGTCTGTGGTAAGTGTTTTCCATCCATAACACTTCTTTTAGATTACAGATCTGTGGGGCTATCACTCCAGTATATTTTCTTCAAAATGCTTGGCATTCACTTTTATAAGATAGAAATTAAAAGTATTGTAATATTTCAATGATAACTCAAGTAATTTCCTGCCTCAAATTTCTCCCATATGAAAACATTTTTTTCTTATTCCAGATCATTTTTTTCTGAAACACATTTCAGATTCTGCATAGTCTCTACTGAGTTACATTTTTCAGATTTTTAACCAAATTCCATAAAATCCCCCTACCTTTACTTGTCATGTTCCAGTGAAAGTTGACCATCTATATTTACATAACTTTGTATTTCTTGCACCTTTGCCTTAATTCCACATCGATCTTCCCCATGATGTCTAAAGGCTTAAAATCTTCCATTTTTCCAGTATTTATCTGTAAGATTCTCCCACCATGGAGCCATTCTTGCTCTTTTTAGGGCTGAGGACCCTTTCTTTCAGACTCTGGAAACTAAATCAGGGCATCATGTTTAATCTTGCACTTAATGGTTCATGTTTCAATGTACTTTACCACTCCCAGTAAAGGATTTCACAGAAAGATGTACCCTATTCCACCCCTAACTTAAACTCTGCATCCCTACAAGAACTGACAATAGTGTCTTAAAACCTCATCTCTCACCACTATTGCTTTGACCTGTTACATGCCAAGGAGGACATTCATTCCATTTCCTTGTACATCTAACACACAGGCTCACTGGCACCTCATAAGCCTCAAACACTGTGGTCATTTGTGCACCTGCTTTTTTTCCCGCAATTCATCTGCTTCAAATTCACTTCCCCAAAGGGACTGAGACTGTTAAATAATGTTGCATCAGACATTTGCTTCAAATTTATTAGGAGTTTTTAGGGAGAAGGGGTGGGAAGAGTTGGAAGCTTCAAGGCAATGAGGGGAGGATAACTACCTACCTTGAGGTCCTGTGCAATGTGACTTGTGGAGGGAAAAGCACCACAATTTCAAAGGGCAGTAGGGGAGGCATTTCCCACAGGGAATAGCCAGAGAAGGAAGTGAAGGGAATATAGGAAAACGTTTGGTTTGAAATGACTTGGAGAAAAGGGATCCCAAAAGACAGAACAGGCATTTCTTAGGGTACAATAAATGCTTCTGGGAGTCACCTGGGAGGAGAGAGTTGGAGCCTGCTTTAGCCAACATCTGTTGAATTATTTTACTAAGAATAAAAATATGCATTTGTTGAAAATAAAAGTGACTTCAGTGCCTCTTCTCCTTCATTCTTTCACTTAGCATAGTTGATTTCTACTAATCAGAGCATGATTGAATATTGCCTGTTATGAGATCTTTGATGGAAGCTCTACCTGGGCAGAGTACTTGGATGGTATTCTTTGCCCCTGTACTGCCAGTGTGAAGATGGTCACCAGGTGTTTCAGGAGTCAAAGAATGAATGTACTTATTCTGCAGACTGCCTATTACAGAGAGACAGATAAAAGAGGACTGACTTTATCAAGTGATTCTGCTTCTATTTTTTGATACATTTATGAATCAATATAACTGCTCACCAAACAAATTTAACTTGTAAGCTTATTTATAATATGATATTCCTTAAAATTAATTTTTATATGTAATTACTATGAAGCAAAACTTTGTTCTTCATTTTAAATGTCAGGGAATATTTTAAACATCTTGCTTTTATTATCTCATTCAGTCTTCAAACACCTATATGAGGCCCAGAGAGACTAGATAAAATTCCCAAAATCTTCCCATTAAACAAGACTTCACATTCAGAGATACAGGTGTCAGAAACCACAGTCTAAAGCAATATACAATTTTCCCCACAAACATCTGTCTCACTCAACATAGGGACTCCATTCGGCTTCTCTCATTAGAGCACCATGCTGTTTTTTAGGAAGAGGATGGCGGTTTCTCATGAGTATCAGGTTTGTGTCCAGACCTATGATTACAACTGGTCTTCATCAATACAATCATTTGAGAGTCAGCTTGTTCTATCCTCTGCAGTCCTATTGTGATTTCATTGGAACTGCATGATGCAATATATAAATTATGTTGGGTGGAATTTAGTCTTCTCATCTAATAAATTTATCTTGTAAATTGAGATCTGCCTTTATGTTAATATTAAAAATTTTCCATGAAATCCTTAAGTGGACTTGTGCATAGATGAGTCCATGCATATTGATTAGTGTGAATAAATCTATTCATAGGTACACATTATAAAAATATAATCAATGAAATGTAAAAGTTCTGAATTGAAAATGATGAAACTGGAAAGCTATATGTAGTGTACTATATTACACATTAATGCATACAGCTCTGAGATAGAATCAGTGTTACTTTTATCAAAACCTTAAAGAACCTGCAGTTCTTAATTTAAGATATTTAAAAAATGGAGCATAAAATAGAATATAAGCAAGTGGTTAACAGTAATTATACATAGTATATCTGTGTGACCAAGAGCAAATATGCAATTTCTCTGCTCATTTTAGTGATGGGTATGATAATAATAATAGATATAATAATAATAGATAGTGATGCCATGAGGATTAAGTATATTTTTATAAGAAAATATGTATAATACTGCTTGGTGTATAATAGTTGCTTGGAATATAGTATTTGATCAAGTAAAATTATTACTATACTTATAAATATTGCATAATATTAACTTAGGAACATTTCACTTACAAATATTTTTCAATGTAATCAATAAGATACAAGAAAATAAATTCTATCAGTGGATAAAATAATTCAAATTTTCTAACCATATAATTTTATCTCATATATATATGTATGTGTGTGTGTGTATTTTAATCATATTTTTATTGTGGAATATAACATATATACATAGAAGTGAAAACTTTCCAAGTGGAATTTAACAAGTAGTTAGGGAGAAAATTTCAAACAATGTTATGGGTTACAGTTACACAGTTTCAGTTATTTCCTTATCATGAAATAAAACATATATACAAAAAGGATAACTTTCAAATTACAATTTAACAAGTAGCTATAGAGCAAATTTCAAAGAATGCTGTGGGTTACAGTTCCACATTTTCAGTTATTTCCTTCTAGCTATTCTAATACCCTAGCAACTAAGAAAAAGAAACTTTTATAGAGATTCTGTATTCATAATCCTTTGTTAAATCCAATCTTGATTGTTGCTACACCTTCCTCTAGTTTAAACCCTTTTCCAGTCTTCATGGATTTGTATGCAGTGACCATCCTAACTTGTTCATGTTGAAAAGGGGTGTTGACATTATGGGAAAAGGAGACATATATGGTTTATGTTCTTGAAGAAGTTATTGCTTCTGTGTTTTTAGACAAAGCTGGGATAGGAGCTCTCTGGAGGATTTAAGTTTCTGAAGAATAAACTTAGTGAATGAATCTTTTATAGAGTCTTAGATAGGGATATGGGTATTCTTTAGGATTTAGGGGACTACTTTTGATTTGGGCTTATCATACTGTGACCATTTGGCATATCTAGCCGAAGCTTGCATAGGAGTAACCTCCAGGACAACTTCCCAACTCTGTTTGAAATCTCTCAGCCACTGAAACCTTATTTTGTTGTCTTTATTTTCCCCCTTTTGGTCAAAAAGGCAATCTCAATTGCTCAAGGCCAGGGTCAGGCTCATTCCTGGAATCCATGTCCCAAGTCACCAGGGAGAATCATTCACCTGGAGGATCCTGTCTCATGTTGGGGTGAAGGTGATGAATTTATTTGCCAAGTTGGTCTTATATAAAGAAAGTCTCCATTTGAGCAACAAAAGAGGTCCTCTGGATGTGAGTCCTAGGCATAATTATAGGTGGTCTTAGCCTCCCCTTTACAACCATAAGTTTCACAAGAGCAAGCCTCATGTTCAAGGGCTTGATTTATAAAGTACAGGGTTTCTAAGTTCACATAGCATATGTTCTATCCACATTAATCCATTCTTATCTCACATTATCATTACTTGTACAATCCCCATCACTCCAGTTTAAAAAATTTTCATGATCCAAAATGTTCCATAGCTATTTTCACATGTAATTATTTATCCCTAGTATTTGTATGGTACTAGTAAGGTATTCCTATTAATTATATTACCTAGTTTGCAATAGGTAGATTTTTCCCATGTACCATTCGTTTGTCAATGCTCTGTACCAGTGTCATATCTTACAAGCATATCACGCCAGCATCTATCAATATTTGTAGTGCTGATCTGTGTGATATATTAATTTAAACAACCCCTTTCAATCCTGTTCACTTTCAATGAAGCTCTGATACTTATAATTCTATTAACAAACAATCACCACTCCTATCCATTCCTATGCCTTTGAATACACCCTCATTAACATATCTGAACATATTAAGTTATCATTACTCCTTCAATAGCTTCTGTCTATCACTAGGTTCCCAATATTCTACCTTATAAGGCATTGATTTTATGTTGCTCAGGAAGTTCATAGCAGTGGTAACATGCAATATCTCTCCTTTTGTGCCTGACATTTCACTCAGCATTATATCTTCAAGAATCATCCATGTCATGTGTTTCACAACCTTGTTCCTTCTTACTAATGCATAGTATTCCATCATGAGTACATACCTCATTTTTTAATTCACTCATCTATTGAAGAACACTTGGATTATTTCCATTTCTTGGCAGTTGTGAACAATGTCACTGTGAACATCAGGGTACAAGTGTATGTTCATGTCACTGCTTTCAAATCTTCTGGGCAAATATCGAGAAGAGAAATTGCCAGATGGTAGGATAATTCAATGTCTAGTATTCTGAGAAACTGCAAACTGTCTTCCATAGTGGCTGTACCATTATACATTCCCACCAGAAGTGAATAAAAGTTATAATTTCTCCACATTTTCTCCAGGATTTCTTGTTTCCTCTTCGTTTAATGGCAGTCATTCTTATTTTTGTGAGATGGTATCTCATTTTGGTTTTGATTTGCATTTCCTTAATAGCTAGTAAAGATGAACATTTTTTTCATGTGTTTTATAGCCATTTGTATTTCCTCTTCATAAAAATGTCTTTTCATATCTTTTGCACATTTTATAATTGGACTATTTGTACTGTTGTTGAGTTGTAGGATTTCTTTATATATGGAATTTATATTTTGCAGGATATCAAAGTTGCATGATGTCAGTATCTTATCAGATATATGGTTTACAAACATTTTCTCCCATTGAATTGGCTGCCTCTTCACTTTTTGATAAAGTCTTTTGAGGCACAGAAGCTTTTGATTTTAAGGAGCTCCCATTTATCTATTTTTTCTTTTGTTGCTTATGCTTTGGGTTTAAGCTTGAAGTAGTGACCCCCTATTACTAGGTATTGAAGATGTTTACCTATATTATCTTCTAAAATTTCTGTTGTGCTATCTCTTATATTGAGGTCTTTGATCCACTTTGAGTTAATTTTTGTATAGGTTTTGAGGTAGCAGTCCTCTTTCATTCCTTTGGTTATGGATATCCAGTTCTCCCAGTACAGTTGTTAAAGAAACTGTTCTGTCCCAGTTCAGTGGATTTGGGAGCCTTATGAAAAAATCAGTTGATCATAGATCTGGGGGTATATTTCCCAACTCTCAAGGGTGGGAATTTTTCCCCAACTATGTTTGGAAACACTCTTCCTAGGTCTTTACCCATCTCTTCTTCTAGGACTCCAATGATTCTTGTATTTGTTTACTTCACATTGTCCACCATTTCCCTGAGATCCACTTCCAATTTTTTTTATTTTTTTCACCATTTGTTCTTTTGTGTGTTTGCATTCAATTTCACTGTCCTCTAGTTCACCTATTCTTTCTTCTGCCTCTTCAAATCTGCTGTTGTGTTTCTCTAGTATATTTTAAATTTTATCAACAGTATTTTTCTTTCCATAAATTCTACTGATTTTTACTCTTTCAAATTCTTCTTTTCTAGTGTCTTCTTGATGTCCTTTATTCTTTAGCCATCTTGTTGAAGTTGTTTTGGGGATTTTAATGTGTACTTCTTTAGTTAATTGCTCCAAATTTTGTGTTTCCTCTGGCTTTGTTCATTTGGCTTGCCCATATCTTCTAAATTCTTCAAGTGATTTAAAATTTGCTGTTGGCCTTGGGGCATTTGCTTGTCTTGACAAGGTTATTTGGGAAACACAGAATTACTTGAGCATTTATATATAATTTGGCAGAGCTACAGCTTGCTGGAGTGCAGTTTCTCTAGCATACCAGCAGGGGGCACTCTTGAGCCACCTTTTCCTCTCAAGCCAGCATTCCCTGGACTTCTTCTGTGTGCTGGGTGGAGTCTACACCAGGTGGGGATCCAATCAGTGCATCAGTTCTCATGTGCACTGGGGTCTGCCTGCCCTGGAGGTGCGATGTGGGCCCTGTGCAGTTTGGTAGGGAGTCTGCTCAAGGGCACCCTCCGGTTCAAATGTGTCCTCCTCCCTGTCTGTCATGCATCTGTGAGCCTCTGGGATATGGAACAGTTTCCTTATGCTTCTATATGGTGCCCTCTCCTATTCCTGCTTCTTGCCATTGCACACCCCAGACTTCCATGGTGGGAGAGTAAATGCTGCCTCCTGTGTTCCCTCACAGGAGCTCCTGGCTGTATGGCTGTGGAGGATCACCTCCCCAGCTAACTGCCTAGGTGGGTGCATGGGAGTGGAGATCCACTGTTCTCTCCTGTGCCTGACAGCTGTCTCACCAATGCTGGACCCTGGAGGCAGTCCTAGCCAAACTCACCCTGTCCTTCAAGGTGCAGTCTCTCTGTGTATTTGTTCATGTCCCCAACACATACTGTAGGGATCCCTCTATGCATGGTCACACCCCAAAACCTGGCCTCAGGGGTCTTCCAGCCCCTCTCTAGTTTCTTTCATGGAGGAGAAGCCCACTTCACCTCACCCACTCCACCAAATTCCTGGCAGCCAACCAGCTCTAACTATACATTTTCAATTTCAAAATTCTAGATGGTCCAATATTAGGTAACTCATTCATTAATAATTATTGAAAATATGTTGTTTGTGAGCTCCTGTTTCAGTTCCTATAGTCACAGACCTAAACCATCAAGATGGATAACTGTCCTTAAGTAGCTTTAGATACTGAAGGGAAAAACATACATGAAAAATGCCCATACAAATAAGCAAACAATATAATTCCAAGTAACCTAAGGCTTACAAAACAAAAACAAACAAGGCAATGTCTTATAACATTATGGTGCTACAGTGTTAAATTGGTTGTTTAGCAAAGGCCTGTCTTAACAGATGTTTTCATTTCCTAGAATACTTAATGGAAATACCATGAAATGCATTGGATTTCAACAATGGGAATTTATTCTCCTAGAATTTGAGGCCGTGAAAATGTGCAAATGAAGCCATCACCAAGGCAATGCTTTCTTCATGAATACTGGCTGTCAGTGATCCTTGTCTCCTCTGCCACATTACAAGGCACATGGTAGCATCTGCTGGTCTCTCCCTTCTCTTCTAGATTTCATTGCTTTCTGCTTCTTGCTTCCATGGGTTTCTCTCTCTCTCTTTCCATGTATCCATCCTGTTTATAAAGGACTCCAATAGGAGGATTAAGACCCATCCTGAATGAAGTGGGTCACACCCTAAGTGAAGTAATCTCATCAAAAGTTCCTACTTACAATGGGTTTACAGCCATGGAAATGGATTAGATTAAAGAGCATGTTGTTCTGGGGTGCATGCAGCTTCAAGCCATCATGGTGATATTTGGGCAGAAATATGAATAAAAGGAGGGCATGATCCAATAAGAAAGAGTGCAGAAAGAGAGCTGTAGCATGGGAAACAGCAGTGCAAAGGGCCTGGAGCCATGACAAAAAACAAGAGGCTAGCTGCAGAAATTCAAGGAGGTAGGATGTAATATGAGTGAGGTGAGATATGGATATAATAGCTCATCATGGTGTCCTAAAGAACTGGATTTATTCAAAAGCCATCAGAAGGATTTGGGCAGGGTGAGATACCAACATGACTAATGTTTTAATAGGATTTCTCTGCCTGTTTTATGGAATGACTCTAAAGGTGCAAGTCTGAAAGTTGGAAGAGTCTCACTTAAGGGTTTGTCATGGTGCCCAAGCAAGTTATGATGAGAATTGGGCCCATTATTTCAGTAAGGGAGTGTTCTGGTTTGCTAATGCTGCTATTTTGCAAAACACCATAAATGGATTGACTTTTATAAAGGGGGCTTATTTGGTTGTAAAGTTACAGTCTTAAGACCATAAAGTGTCCCAGGTAAGGCATCAACAATATGGTACCTTCACTGAAGGATGGCCAATGGCATCTGGAAAGCCTCTGTTAGCTGGGAAGACACGTGGCTGGTGTCCACTTGTTCCCAGGTTGCATTTCAAAATGGCATTCTATCAAGCTCCTCTCTCTCAGCTTCTGTGATGGTTGGGTTCATGTGTCAACTTGGCTAGGTGGCCTAGCTGTCTGGTCAAGCGGACACTGGCCTGACGATTGCTGTGAGGATATTTGGGGCTGGTTAATAAACCAATGGGCTGGTTTGTTGGATCATCAGTCAACTGACTGCGGCTGACTGATGACTCATCAAGGGGCTGCCTTCCACAGTGAGAGAATGCAATTGGCTGTATTTGGTCCGGATGATTAGTTGAAGGCTTATAAGCCAGGAAGTTAGAGAACCTTCACTTCTTCTTCAGCTGCCCAGTGAAGCATTTCCTGGGGAGCTCGTCGAAGTTGCCGGTTCGTTTCCCGAGGAGTTCATCGAGCATGTTCGTCGAAAATCCCAGTTCATTTCCTGAGGACTTCGTGGAAGTTGTCGGTTCGTTTCCTGAGGAGTTCATCGGACATCTTCCTTGGAATTGACAGTTTGTTACATCTCTCACTGATTCTGTCTCCCTAGAGAACCCTAACTAATACAGCTTTTCTTGGGGTGTTTTGTCCTCTCTTAGCTGCAGTTCCTCTTCAAAATGTCACTCTCAGTTGCTCTCCAAAATGTCAGTTACAGCTGCTCTGAGGTCCTTCTGTCTGTGAACTCCTTTATATGACTCTAATGATCTGATTAACACCCACCATGAATGGGTGAGGAAACCCCTCCATGGATATTATCCAATCAAAGGTCTTGCCCATAGTTGATTGAGTCACATCTCCAGGGAAACAATCAATAGGATCTGACCCAATCAACACTAATATGTCTGCCCCCACAAGATTGCCTCAAATATAATGGCATTTTGGGGGACATAATACATCCAAACTGGCACAGGGAGCATTTGCAATGTGGACAGATATGGTGTCTATTCTTAAGGTGCTACCAACAGAATTTGTGAATGAATTGGATATTAGAGCAAAAGAAAAGTTGATGTAACTAAATTAAATAAAAAGTTTGATAACATACAAATGGAGGATGAATATTTTTTATTTAAAAAAGAAGAGTAATTCCTAAAAAGAAACAATATACAAACTCTTTCGTATTCTAGGAATGAGAAATAGTCTGTGCCACGATAAACTCCATAGATCTACTAAATATTGCTATTAATACTTCCCATCAATGTTATGATCAGTGCACTAAATGCCAAGTAACACATGTTTTACTCAGTGATTTCCTGGAAGCAGTAACCCTGCCTATCATGCTACATAACATCAGAACTGAATGTATTTTACTGTTGGGAACTGAGCACAAAACTAACTCTATTTGCATATAATATAAACACCTGGAGCACCATTAGGATCAATGGAAAAATTATAAGAACCAAAAAGAAAGCTCAGAAAATGTAGTGTTCCATGATGAATATAAAGTTAGAAATTGTGATATTTATATAAAATCAGAAATTCAATAAAATGTATACATTTCCTTAAATAAATCCATCACAAAATTTGCATTTTCCCCCAACTCTGCTTATGGCATGGTAAAGAAATGCATCATATTTCTAGAAGGCAAAATGGAACATGGCAAATATTTTAAGTATTCTCTGAACATTGTACAACATTGTGGAATTTGATACAAATTACATGTTTTTGTAGGTTAAATTTGGTGGCATTACTGGAAATATAATATTTTGGATTTGGAAGAATAAAGGGATGAGAATAGCTCAAAGTTCATTAAATGGTTATGGAAACTTTGAACAGTGAAGGGATATCATGCTGAACCATATGCATCTATCATGCAGCTTCAACAATTATCGACACAAAGCAAATATTGCTCCATATACCCCTTTCATCTCTGCTCCATACATCTTATTTTTTCATCTGTAACCTTTTGGAACATACCTCTGACAATATGGGTTCTTTTAAATACAATCACTAAATCATTATCAAATCTTAAACATTTAGCAATAATTTTTAATATCATCAAATAACTGTTAACATTTCAGTGAATGCTATGTTATAATATATTTAAGAATTGGAATAAAAAAGTGTCATAAATAATTATGTTAGTGTCTTTTTAGTTCTCTTATATTCTATATTATTCCAATCCAATTTTAAATAGTTATTTATTTGCAATAAAACTGGGTCATTTGTCCTGTAGAATAAGCTACATTCTGCATTCTGTTTATTTCATCTTTGTATTGTCATGAAATACACTCTTCTGTGACCTACATTTCCCATTTATTATTATGAACAGTTTAAGAGGAAATGCATCCATTTTTATCTAGGCTTGACATCTGAATGCACAACAAAATGATTTTGCCAGTGAAAGACTATGACCCTTATGGAGGAAAAAAGCAAAGAATGAAAGAAAATCAGAACACAGAGTGATAGAATGGACAGATGTGACTTTAATATAAAAGTAAGGATGGTTACAAAAAATGATGACAACAATTTGTTCTTAAAAAGTGCATCCAGAACAACTGTCTAGACAATTGGAAAAGAAAAGAAAATCAGATTCTACACCTCACACCAAACACCAATAAATAAATACCAAATGCATTAAATACTGAATTGTATATAATTAAAATATAAAGGTACTAGAAAATAAAGATGTGTTTTCCTATTTCTTGGAATATGGGGGTGGGCTGTCCTTTCTTAAATGACACCAAACAGAAATCCTTCAAAACTTAATTCAAATATTTTCTTAGAAGGAACTTTCTAAGAAAAGTGGAAAAGTAATCAATATTGAAAATGGACAGAAAAAAATATTTGCAAAATAATTGGCAATGTATTCATTCATTATACATATAGAACTCCTAAAATCAACTGAAAAATAGTAACACGAGCATTACATGTATCAGGAAATCCCAAAAGAAGAACATAAATAACTAATAAATTATGAAAGTCATTTAATTTTACTAAAATTTAAATACTAATTAGAGTGGGAAATATCATTTTGCCAATGGTTTAGCTAATATTGGAGATGTAAAAATACCAACAGCAATAACCCAAGGGAACACAGGCATTCTGGATCTTTGGTAGAAATATGGAGTTTGGATTGTTCTGATAATATATTTTGGAATTTTAAATTTTAAATGTTTAAATATCTGATGGAGTAAATCCAAATTGAAATTAATGAAATGGAATTACATATATTGCATAGATTTTTGCTCAATCTAATGAAAATTTATTTGAATTCAGAAAGAAAAAGTGGAATATTTTCTTAGAAGGAACTTTCTAAGAAAAGTGGAAAAGTAATCAATATTGAAAATGAACATACTTTTAATTGCTAGCAAAACAACTTTTTCCAAAATTTGTAGATTAGAGGATTGAGTGTGGGTGTGAAGATGGTAAAGAATTTTCCAGGAATTTGTCCTGGCTTGGAGTTTAGGTCTCACATACGTGAAAATAGGTGGCCCATATTACATTGTAACCACAATAATTGAGGAAGGAATGGGTAGAATATGACTTTTTCTGTGCCTCATTTGGATGACAGTGAGGAGAACTTGCACATAAGAGGCAGACACCGTAGAAATAGGGATGAGTAGGAAGATGATACGACTTATAAAAACTCCTCATTCTTGGCATTATGTGTCTACACAGGACAACTTCAACATGGCTGGGACTTCACAGAAAAGGTGATCAATGGCTCTTGAACCACAGAAGGGGAAATGGAAGTGCATAGGCTGTGTGAACTGTGGAGTTGATTGCCCCAATGAGCCAGGACTCTGGCCGTGAGAACACTGACATGCTTATTCATAAGAATCAGATAGTGCAATGGGTGACAGATGGTTACTGTGTCAGTTTGAAGATGTTATGGATCCCAGAAGGGCCCTGATCTTTTAATCCAACCTTGTGGAGTGAACCATTTGATTGAATATTTCCAGGGAGATGTGATCCTGCCAAGTCAGGGTGGATCTTAATTAGATCACTGGAATCCTTTAATCCTTAAAAGAGCTCACAGAGAGATGGAGCTCAGAGAAGCTGAGACAGACATTTTGGAGAGAAGCTAAGATATGTAATCAAGATTTGCCAGAGAAGCTAAGAGAGGACTCCCAGAAACTTAGAGAGAAATGCTCCAGAAGAACCAAACAGAGAGCTGAGTGAAGCTAAGAGAGACAGAAGCCCAGAGTCATTTTGGAGAAAGCCATTTTGAAATGCAACCTTGGAACAAAGGACCAGCAGACGCCAGCCACATGCCTTCCCAGCTGACAGAGGTGTTCCATTGACTCTCCTTCAGTGAAGGTATCTCCTTGTTGATGCCTTACTTTGGGCACTTTTATAGCCTTAGATCTGTAAATTTGTAATCTAGTAAACATTTGTAAAAGCCAATCCATTTCTGGTATTTTGCATTCTAGCAGCTTTAGCAAACTGGAAGAAATACATAGTGGTCATAAGACATGGCTGCCAGGAGGAGCACTCAATGCCCAGCCGAGTGAGGAACAGAAATATCTGGAAGCCACAGCCAGCAAATGAAATCTTTTTCCTGCCTGACAGAAAGTCAGTGATTTGGGGAACAATGTTAGAAATACATATGTTTATGAGTATGTTAGTACCTGCAGTTAAGTAGGAACATGATGGTATTTTCTGGTATAGTCATAATAAAAATTAGAAATATAAAGGAAAAGAAGTGCAGACTTGTTTGGGAAGAAGAGAACAGTGCCAAGAGCACAAAAGTTTAATTCTTGTATCTTCTCATAAAGCCCCCCACATTTTACTAAATGAAACAAAATAAGTAAATAAGAGATGAATAGAAATGGAAGAAAAAATGTAAAACCCAGATTTATTACAGAATAAAATGAGAGTTAGAAATGTGAGTTTCAAAATCAAGTCAGGAATCACAAGAGCATGAGATAAAGGCTACACAGTGATTATCAGAGATCAAGGCAGCTGGATTACAGTTCAGAGATTTCAGTTACTCCTCCAGGAAAGTAGGTAGAAAGCCAGGAACTGCGTGGACTGGACACCACAGAGCAATTGGACTTTGGGCATACTTCATACAACACTCATGAAAACGTGGAACTGCTGAGATCAGTGAAATCTGTAAGTTTTTGTGGCCAGGGGACCCGCACACCTCCCTGCCAGGCTCAGTCCCATGGGAGGAGGGACTGTCAGCTCTGGGAAGGAGAAGGGAGAACTGCAGTGGCAGCCCTTATCGGAAACTCATTCTACTGATCCAAACTCCAGCCATAGATAGACTGAAACCAGACACCAGAGAATCTGAGAGCAGCCAGCCCAGCAGAGAGGAGACAGGCATAGAAAAGAACAACACAAAAAACTCCAAAATAAAAGCGGAGGCTTTTTGGAGTTCTGGTGAACATAGAAAGGGGAAGGGCAGAGCTCAGGCCCTGAGGCTCATATGCAAATCCCGAAGAAAAGCTGATCTCTCTGCCCTGTGGACCTTTCCTTAATGGCCCTGGTTGCTTTGTCTCTTAGCATTTCAATAGCCCATTAGATCTCTGAGGAGGGCCCTTTTTTTTAATCCTTTTTTCTTTTTCTAAAACAATTACTCTAAGAAGCCCAATACAGAAAGCTTCAAAGACTTGCAATTGGGGCAGGTCAAGACAAGAGCAGAACTAAGAGAGCTCTGAGACAAAAGGCAATCATCCAGTGGCTGAGAAAATTCACTAAACAACACAACTTCCCAAGAAAAGGGGGATATCTGCTCATAGTCATCATCCTGGTGGACAGGAAACACTCCTGCCCATCGCCAGCCCCATAACCCAGAGCTGCCCCAGACAGCCCAGTGTGACGGAGGTGCTTCAAATAACAGGCACACATCACAAAACTGGGCGTGGACATTAGCCTTCCCTGCAACCTCAGCTGATTGTCCCAGAGTTGGGAAGGTGGAGCAGTGTGAATTAGCAAAGCCCCATTCAGTCATCATTTCAGCAGACTGGGAGCCTCCCTACACAGCCCAGCAGCCCAGAACTGCCCTGGGGGGATGGCACTCACCTGTGACATAGCACAATCATCCCTCAACAGAGGAACCGGGGTGCACAGCCTGGAAGAGCGGCCCACTTGCAAGTCTCAGGAGCCATACGCCAATACCAAGGACTTGTGGGTCAGTGGCAGAGACAAACTGTGGCAGGACTGAACTGAAGGATTAGACTATTGCAGCAGCTTTAAAACTCTAGGATCACCAGGGAGATTTCATTGTTAGAGCCACCCCCCCTCCCTGACTGCCCAGACACATGCCCCATATACAGGGCAGGCAACACCAACTACACACGCAAGCTTGGTGCACCAATTGGACCCCACAAGACTCACTCCCCCACTCACCAAAAAGGCTAAGCAGGGGAGAACTGGCTTGTGGAGAACAGGTAGCTCGTGGACGCCACCTGCCGGTTAGTTAGAGAAAGTGTACTCCAAGAAGCTGTAGATTTGATAAATTAGAGATAAGGACTTCAATTAGTCTACAAATCCTAAAAGAACCCTATCAAGTTCAGCAAATGCCAAGAGGCCAAAAACAACAGAAAATTATAAAGCATATGAAAAAACCAGACGATATGGATAACCCAAGACCAAGCAACCAAATCAAAAGATCAGAAGAGACACAGCACCTAGAGCAGCTACACAAAGAACTAAACATGAACAATGAGACCATAGTACGGATACAAAGGATATCAAGAAGACCCTAGAAGAGCATAAAGAAGACATTGCAAGACTAAATAAAAAAATGGATGATCTTATGGAAATTAAAGAAACTGTTGACCAAATTAAAAGGATTCTGGACACTCATAGTACAAGACTAGAGGAAGTTGAACAATGAATCAGTGACCTGGAAGATGACAGAATGGAAAATGAAAGCATAAAAGAAAGAATAGGGAAAAAAATTGAAAAAATCGAAATGGACCTCAGGGATATGATAGATAATATGAAACGTCTGAATATAAGACTCATTGGTGTTCCAGAAGGGGAAGAAAAGGGTAAAGGTCTAGGAAGAGTATTCAAAGACATTGTTGGGGAAAACTTCCCAAATCTTCTAAACAACATAAATACACAAATCATAAATGCTCAGCAAACTCCAAATAGAATAAATCCAAATAAACCCACTCCGAGACATATTCTGATCACACTGTCAAACACAGAAGAGAAGGAGCAAGTTCTGAAAGCAGCAAGAGAAAAACAATTCACCACATGCAAAGGAAACAGCATAAGACTAAGTAGTGACTACTCAGCAGCCACCATGGAGGCAAGAAGGCACTGGCACGATATATTTAAAATTCTGAGTGAGAAAAAAAGAATACTTTATCCAGCAAAGCTCTCCTTCAAATTTGAGGGAGAGCTTAAATTTTTCACAGACAAACAAATGCTGAGAGAATTTGCTAACAAGAGACCTGCCCTACTGGAGATACTCAAGGGAGCCCTACACACAGAGAAACAAAGAAAGGACAGAGAGACTTGGAGAAAGGTTCAGTACTAAAGAGATTTGGTATGGGTACAATAAAGGATATTAATAGACAGAGGGGAAAAATATGACAAACATAAACCAAAGGATAAGATGGCTGATTCAAGAAATGCCTTCACGGTTATAACGTTGAATGTAAATGGATTAAATTCCCCAATTAAAAGATATAGATTCGCAGAATGGATCAAAAAAAAAATGAACCATCAATATGTTGCATACAAGAGACTCATCTTAGACACAGGGACACAAAGAAACTGAAAGTGAAAGGATGGAAAAAAATATTTCATGCAAGCTACAGCCAAAAGAAAGCAGGTGTAGCAATATTAATCTCAGATAAAATAGACTTTAAATGCAGGGATGTTTTGAGAGACAAAGAAGGCCACTACATACTAATAAAAGGGGCAATTCAACAAGAAGAAATGACAATTGTAAATGTCTATGCACCCAAGCAAGGTGCCACAAAATACATGAGAGAAACACTGGCAAAACTAAAGGAAGCAATTGATGTTTCCACAATAATTGTGGGAGACTTCAACACATCACTTTCTCCTATAGATAGATCAACCAGACAGAAGACCAATAAGGAAATTGAAAACCTAAACAATCTGATAAATGAATTAGATTTAACAGACATATACAGGACATTACATCCCAAATCACCAGGATACACATACTTTTCTAGTGCTCATGGAACTTTCTCCAGAATAGATCATATGCTGGGACATAAAACAAGCCTCAACAAATTTAAAAAGATTGAAATTATTCAAAGCACATTCTCTGACCACAGTGGAATACAATTAGAAGTCAATAACCATCAGAGACTTAGAAAATTCACAAATACCTGGAGGTTAAACAACACACTCCTAAACAATCAGTGGGTTAACGAAGAAATAGCAAGAGAAATTGCTAAATATATAGAGACGAATGAAAATGAGAACACAACATACCAAAACCTATGGGATGCAGCAAAAGCAGTGCTAAGGGGGAAATTTATAGCACTAAACGCATATATTAAAAAGGAAGAAAGAGCCAAAATCAAAGAACTAATGGATCAACTGAAGAAGCTAGAAAATGAACAGCAAACCAATCCTAAACCAAGTAGAAGAAAAGAAATCACAAGGATTAAAGCAGAAATAAATGACATAGAGAACAAAAAAACAATAGAGAGGATAAATATCACCAAAAGTTGGTTCTTTGAGAAGATCAACAAGATTGACAAGCCCCTAGCTAGACTGACAAAATCAAAAAGAGACAAGACCCATATAAACAAAATAATGAATGAAAAAGGTGACATAACTGCAGATCCTGAAGAAATTAAAAAAATTATAAGAGGATATTATGAACAACTGTATGGCAACAAACTGGATAATGTAGAGGAAATGGACAATATCCGGGAAACATATGAACAACCTAGACTGACCAGAGAAGAAATAGAAGACCTCAACCAACCCATCACAAGCAAAGAGATCCAATCAGTCATCAAAAATCTTCCCACAAATAAATGCCCAGGGCCAGATGGCTTCACAGGGGAATTCTACCAAACTTTCCAGAAAGAACTGACACCAATCTTACTCAAAGTCTTTCAAAACATTGAAGAAAATGGAACACTACCTAACTCATTTTATGAAGCTAACATCAATCTAATACCAAAGCCAGGCAAAGATGCTACAAAAAAGGAAAACTACCGGCCAATCTCCCTAATGAATATAGATGCAAAAATCCTCAACAAAATACTTGCAAATCGAATCCAAAGACACATTAAAAAAATCATACACCATGACCAAGTGGGGTTCATTCCAGGCATGCAAGGATGGTTCAACATAAGAAAATCAATCAATGTATTACAACACATTAACAAGTCAAAAGGGAAAAATCAATTGATCATCTCAATAGATGCTGAAAAAGCATTTGACAAAATCCAACATCCCTTTTTGATAAAAACACTTCAAAAGGTAGGAATTGAAGGAAACTTCCTCAACATGATAAAGAGCATATATGAAAAACCCACAGCCAGCATAGTACTCAATGGTGAGAGACTGAAAGCCTTCCCTCTAAGATCAGGAACAAGACAAGGATGCCCACTGTCACCACTGTTATTCAACATTGTGCTGGAAGTGCTAGCCAGGGCAATCCGGCAAGACAAAGAAATAAAAGGCATCCAAATTGGAAAAGAAGAAGTAAAACTGTCATTGTTTGCAGATGATATGATCTTATATCTAGAAAACCCTGAGAAATTGACGATACAGCTACTAGAGCTAATAAACAAATTTAGCAAATTAGCGGGATACAAGATTAATGCACATAAGTCAGTAATGTTTGTATATGCTATAAATGAACAAACTGAAGAGACACTGAAGAAAAAGATACCATTTTCAATAGCAACTAAAAAAATCAAGTACCTAGGAATAAACTTAACCAAAGCTGTAAAAGACCTATACAAAGAAAACTACATAACTCTACTAAAAGAAATAGAAGGGGACCTTAAAAGATGGAAAAATATTCCATGTTCATGGATAGGAAGGCTAAATGTCATTAAGATGTCAATTCTACCCAAACTCATCTACAGATTCAATGCAATCCCAATCAAAATTCCAACAACCTACTTTGCAGACTTGGAAAAGCTTGTTATCAAATTTATTTGAAAAGGGAAGATGCCTCGAATTGCTAAAGACACTCTAAGAAAGAAAAACGAAGTGGGAGGACTTACACTCCCTGACTTTGAAGCTTATTATAAAGCCACAGTTGCCAAAACAGCATGGTACTGGCACAAAGATAGACATATAGATCAATGGAATCGAATTGAGAATTCAGAGATAGACCCTCAGATCTATGGCCGACTGATCTTTGATAAGGCCCCCAAAGTCACTGAACTGAGTCATAATGGTCTTTTCAACAAATGGGGCTGGGAGAGTTGGATATCCATATCCAAAAGAATGAAAGAGGACCCCTACCTCACCCCAAAAATTAACTCAAAATGGACGAAAGATCTCAATATAAAAGAAAGTACCATAAAACTCCTAGAAGATAATGTAGGAAAACATCTTCAAGACCTTGTATTAGGCGGCCAGTTCCTAGACTTTACACCCAAAGCACAAGCAACAAAAGAAAAAATAGATAAATGGGAACTCCTCAAGCTTAGAAGTTTCTGCACCTCAAAGGAATTTCTCAAAAAGGTAAAGAGGCAGCCAACTCAATGGGAAAAAATGTTTGGAAACCATGTATCTGACAAAAGACTGATATCTTGCATATATAAAGAAATCCTACAACTCAATGACAATAGTACAGACAGCCCAATTATAAAATGGGCAAAAGAGATGAAAAGACAGTTCTCTGAAGAGGAAATACAAATGGCCAAGAAACACAGGAAAAAATGTTCAGCTTCACTAGCTATTAGAGAGATGCAAATTAAGACCACAATGAGATACCATCTAACACCGGTTAGAATGGCTGCCATTAAACAAGCAGGAAACTACAAATGCTGGAGGGGATGTGGAGAAATTGGAACTCTTATTCATTGTTGGTGGGACTGTATAATGGTTCAGCCACTCTGGAAGTCAGTTTGGCAGTTCCTTAGAAAACTAGATATAGAGTTACCATTCGATCCAGCGATTGCACTTCTCGGTATATACCCGGAAGGTCGGAAAGCAGTGACACGAACAGATATCTGCACGCCAATGTTCATAGGAGCATTATTCACAATTGCCAAGAGATGGAAACAACCCAAATGTCCTTCAACAGATGAGTGGATAAATAAAATGTGGTATATACACACGATGGAATACTACGCGGCAGTAAGAAGGAACGATCTCGTGAAACATATGACAACATAGATGAACCTTGAAGACATAATGCTGAGCGAAATAAGCCAGGCACAAAAAGAGAAATATTATATGCTACCACTAATGTGAACTTTGAGAAATGTAAAACAAATGGTTTATAATGTAAAAAAAATAAAATAAAATAAAATATATCAAGTCAGGACTATCAACTTGCTATGACATGGACCTCTTTTTACAAGATGAGGACTTATTTATTTGAATCAAGTGATGATATTCAGAATATTCAAGTGGCTGTTGAACCCCTGTAATCTTAAAATCTTAATTCCATATTATTTACTGAGTGCAGTTTTATTCTAATACCACCAGTTTTTACTAGTAGACAAAATGGTTGGTTTTCTCAGTTAATCTAGTTTTCTTAATGTGTTTATTCCAACTAGTTAATAAAACTGTCATTCTCCAAATGGTCCATTGAATTCACACATGTTTTGAAAGCATTTTCTAGCTATAAACAGCATCATATCTGAATCTTTTCTTCTTGGTGCAAAAAGAAAAGGACTTACCTACAGTTTTTGCACTGATTCAACTACTTTCAAGCAGTTCTTATTTTGTGTTTATCATTATTCTCAATTATTAATTTTGACTTAACTCTATTCAGAATTTATTTACATTATTTTCTAGATCTATCATTCCACAGATGAATCATGAAAAATGTTTCCTTAAATTCTTTATAATTGGAGAACCACTGTTTCCCAATATGATTGGGATTACACATTCATATATCAAACAACTATTTATTTTCTATGTTAATTATTCACCTTAATTGTTTGACTGTAAAATATATAAAAGATCAAAGGAAAACAAATCATTTCTTCCTGAAAAATATTTAAAAATTATTCAATATGTAAATCTTAGAAAAATTAATTCTAATGTGAACACCTGCATTTTATACCATATATGAATTATATTTTTACCTTTTAAACACATATATAAGTATAATGTCAATGACTCTCTTGTGCTAATTAACATAAGCTTCAGACTTACTGGGTTTGTGACCAACTGATTCAAACTAACTGGTTGTTAATTCAGTCAACTATAATTAATTTTCATGAGAGAATCTATAGTTCAACATTGAATGAACCCATACTTTCAGAATAAAATTATTATTTTATTTCAGAAAGTTGACATAGGATATTGGTAAAATAAATGTATGATAACTGTTATCTGGTCTAGGAATAAGTGTGCTGTTGGCTCAGTAAATACAATCAGAAAATTGCTACACAAGTAATCTACTTCCTATTGGTTTGAATAGGGAAAATTAAGAATAGTAAGTCAAATACAGTGCTCTACAGATATTTAATTTTCTCCTGTCTTCATCCATACATAAAACACTCCTCAGATATGTAAGTATATCTGAAATGAATCTGTATTAAAGATGATGATAATAGTACTTGCCCCATAGGGTTGTTTTGAAAATTAAATGGGACACAATAAATAACACACACACACACACATATACACCCATACATACATATATACACACACACTTGTAAAACAGAGTATGGCACATTGAGAGTACTAAATAATAATTTCTGTTATTACTGCATTATTTTTATATTCTGTATTATTATAGTTATATAATTGTTGCTATAGTATTTACATACTCAGTTAAGCTTTTATATGGGGCGGGAGAGAGAGAATGAGAGAGAGAGAGAGGAGATAGAAAGTTAGAGAGAGTTAACAGATATGATAGAATAAGACAGAGTAAAGCAAATTTTGATCCAATGATATGAATCAGAAATATACTGTTTACTTACTGCCTGATAAAACTGGTCCATAAGCTTTCCCTTGGTAGAAAGGAACTCAGTTGATTGAATGAGAATGTTGGGTTTGGCTTCCTCACATATACACACATACACAGGTGTATCAAAATGTGGCAGATATGAAAATGAGAGAACAAAGCACATGGTATGTTATGCTTCTTATTCTGATATAAAGCAGTTCAGCTGCTCAGTTTCCTTCTACACCAGCTATGTGATGTTTTAATTAAATAATTATACTTTATTTCCCTTATGGCTTTTCAGAGTCATTACAGGGTGACACTATGTCTACCCTTATTTCTGCCACTCTGAATTAAGGAAATCCTGTGATTAGTGTCTCACAGTGATATCAAATTTATCATGTCTGCTACTGAACTGCACAAATGAGTCTACACTCCAGTGAATGGCACCACCCACATACAATTGCTTAAGCCAGAAATCCTATAATTGTCCTTGTTTTCCTTCTACCTCCATCCCCTTCCATACACTGGCAATCATAGCATCATTGGCGTAGGGCCACTGCCACTCACATAAGGCAATGCACTTCTCCACTCTCCTTAAAGCCACAGGGGTGTAGCATATTGACTAAATTCTGGATATCAACAACAGAAAAAAATGATAGAAACACACACACTCCTTGCATCCTTCATCCTACCACTTAAAATATGGATGTGATATTGTGGTCCTTCAGTTGTCTAGGAAAGTTGCATGGAGATGAAACCCTACAGAAGCAGAAGCAGAAGCAGAAAACAGGGATAAAATTTCTTATTGTCCAAGAGTCACCACAGAGCCCTGGTTTGCCAAAATACAGACTATATTCAAACACTGTCTAGATATTGCTATTAAGATATTTTGCAGATGTGGTTAACATCTGCAATCAGTTGACTTTAGGTTAAAGAGATTACCATAGGTAACGTGGGTGGACCTCAATTAATTAAGGCCTTCAGAATAAAATTTGAAATTTCCCAGAAAAGACAAAACTTTGCTGAAAGATTAACATATCAAATCTTATTTGTGTTCCCAGTCTGACAGCATGGCCTATAGATATAAGACTTGCCAGCTTCTACATTTTCCTGGGCCAATACATTAATATATTGAAAATAATAATATGTATATATGTTTACATGTTTATTTGTATTCAGAAACTTGACTGGTATTGATTAAGAATGTATTAAGAGGATCAGACTCTTAGGGATGGGTTTTCCTAAATCTTTCTGGAGATTTTGGAAATGATTCTTTAATCTGAGTTGTTTTAATGTCATTAAGAACTCTTATCTCTACCAGCAAAAACTGCACAGATAATGCATTCAAAAATTTAGCAATAGAGCTATTCAAATATCATCATTTGATACTCTTAATCAAGTAATTTATCAAAGGTAAGGTTCCTGGTGTTCATGTATTTGATACCTAAGAACTTTTCTTTGAAGCTAAGTATCATGAAATTTGTAGGGTGAAGGAAAATCTTGGGTAAGAAAAGCATTATCTCAGGCCTTCAAATTCTTAGTGCAAACTCTGCATAAATCACATGAAAAATTCTATACATGCTCTGCAAGAAAACTTATCTTCTGTAGCCACAGAGTTGATATCTCTGAAAACCAAACTCAGACCTTCATCCATGAGTGACTTACTTAAAAGAAAAATGAATTCCCAAACTTACAGGTATCTCCTGTTAAAGTGAGGGGATTGAATTAGAGGTAACAGGATCCTAAAATTTTGATTGGAAACATATGGACAGATACTGATGAGTTCAAATAGGAGAAATTGAAGTCCTAAATTCTGCAGAATCATCTTTGCCTGCGGAAATAGTCCTTCCATTCCTGTCTGAGTTATATTCTGCTTCTTCTGGTGAAAATGTAATTTGTTTACTCTGAGGGAGTTACCTTGCAAGACACTGCTAAATTATTTTAGGAACTACCCACAAACCCATCATCTTCGATTCTAGACTGCAACTAGACATAAGCCCCAGCTGTTTACAAATTGTGAGGTTAAAGTACAACCCATGATGAGGTTGGTATACTCCTAAGAACTGCATGCTTTTTCCAATTTTTACAAGAAGAAATCTGGGTAATATTTGTAGGAATGAATACCAAGGGTATGGGAGGAGAGTTGAAGAATGATAGAATTTGATCAGGCCTAATGTATAAATATCACTGCATCCACCAGAATTGCTAAAATGAACAAGGATGATGCCCATCAGCATTGCTGACAATATGGAGCAACTACAGCTTGCATCAATCGTTGATGGGGTGTAAAATTGTACAAGAAATTTAGATAATTTTATTGAAAAATTAGACATACCTCTACAAAGAGAAATAACAACATATAATAACAAAAAGGATGTTATAGCAGATGCAGTCATAACAATTCCAAACTGACCATGGCCAAAGTGTCAGTAAACAATATAAAGTTTAAATTACACAAAAAAATGTTCTATACAGTGGGATTGTATCAAGTAACAAAATGAAAAATAAAACTATGGATACAAAAACATGCAGGAATAAATTTGAGCCAAGAAGCAAGAAACATAAAATGAAGTTTCCATTCACATAATATTTTAGAATAGCCTTGATTAAAACATGTTGGTAAAAGTTATACAAGTAGTTGAACATGGCCTTGGATGTTTCACTGGGAAAAAACATGAGGATTATTTCTGGAAGAACAGAAATTTGTCTTTTGATAGTAGCTGTGAATTACATGAGTGTATGTAGTTCTCAATACTAGTTAACATAATGTTTCAGATGTGAGAATTTTGAAGAGGGTAAATTATACTTCAATATAAAAAATTTCAACAATTAAACCTCAAAAGTGCTTGACTACTTAGTTAAATCTTTGAAGAAATATTTACTGGGATAGATGATGTTGAATATTTTCAAAGTGGGTATGATTTACACATTTGAATTCCTCCACAATTTGACTTGATGATGCCATTTAGCAAAAAGACCAAAGTTAGAAAATTGGTACATATTTCAAAAAGATAGATAAGTAATATGTAGATATAAATATGCACAAGGTTATGCATTCACTCTAGGAAATCACATGCAATCACTTTGGATAGCCTTGGAAATTGGGACAAATCCATCTTACTCATGAGTTAAGGTACTACACTGAGGCATACACTTCCATAAGGCATCCTTGACCTCATTGTTCCTCAGACTGTAGATGAGGGGGTTCAAAGCAGGGGTGATGATAGTATAAAAAGCAGACACAATCTTATCATGGTTAGCTGACCTGTAGGATTTGGGTCTCATGTAAATAAAAATGGCAGCTCCGTAAAAGAGTCCCACCACAGCCAAATGTGATGAGCAGGTGACAAAAGCCTTCTTGCGGGCTTCTGTAGATCGCATGTGGAGAACAGCAGCTAGGATGAGAGTATAGGAGGTCAGAATCAAGGAAATTGGGACCAGAAGCATTAACACACAGCAGATGTACATGGCATACCCAAAGACAGATGTGTCAGCACAAGCCAAGCGCAACAGTGTGGGTGCCTCACAGAAGAAATGATCAATCTCACGTGATTTGCAAAATGGGAAGCTCAGGGTAGCAGCAGCCTGCATAAGCCCATCAGCTGCTCCCAGAAACCAACATCCCAAAATCATTCTCAGGCATAATTGCCAGCTCATGAGGATGGGATATCGCAGAGGGTGACATACAGCCACATAGCGGTCATAGGACATGGCTGCCAGGAGTAAGCACTCTCCACCACCCAGTGTGAGGAAGAGGAAGATCTGTAACCCACAGCCAACAAGGGAGATGAACTTATTTCCAGTCAAGTAGTCAGCAGCCATTTTTGGTACAATTGTGCAAACCAGCATCATGTCCATGAGGGAGAGTTGGCTCAGAAGAAAGTACATGGGAGTGTGAAGCCGGCGGTCCTGGTGAATCAGGAAGATCATGAGGGCATTTCCTAGCAGGGAATTGAAGACAATTGTCAGCATCATCACAAACAGGAAGAGGTGGGCTCCTGTTTGGTTAAAGAGTCCTAGAAGAATAAAATCTGATGTGTGGTTTCCATTTTCCATGATTTAATGTGAGTGACCCTATGAACAGAAAAATAATGAAGACTCTTTATCAGAAAAAGTAATTAAGAAGTTTACAGAGTGGAGTGTGTTCATAAAGGGTTCAAAATGTCTGTTTAAAGTAATGAAAAATTTTGATATTGGATGGTGGTTGTGGTAGCACAAAATTATGAATATAATTAATGTCACAGAATTGTACCCATCAATGTAGTTTAAAGGAGGAATTTGCATTGATTACATATTACCATGATAAAAAATTTTTTAAAATTTTAAAAAGGGAGTTTTCAGACCTTAAATTTCTCCATTGGAATTACATATGTCTTGGCCAATCACTAGTATGAATATGATGAAACTGATTTCACATCCTTCATTTGCTATTTGTTAAATGTTTTCATATGTCCATGATTTCCATGAGAAGTACTTTTCAGCATATACACTGATTGAATTATACAAGGAATAAAAACTAAAAAATTCTTGTTAAACTCAGGACTATGTAAGTGTGATGTAGCTGTATCAGATACCAGAACAAACAGAGAGGAGAAAAATGATTCCATGAATTACTAACTTATATTTTTGCTTGCCTTACTTATTTACAGTTAATATTCTTAGAAATAAATTAATCCAATATTTTTAAGTACATAAAAGCTAGGTCCTTGACAATTGAGTTACACATCTATACATCCACAAAAACATTGAATATTACCAAAACCACATAATTTTTCCAAACAGGGATTAAACCTGTAAGGCTGTTTTTCTTTCCAAAGAGAGGACTTATTTTTTTCAGATTTAGGACCTGGAAATGGAAATAAAACTTAGTTTGGAAATGTTTGTAAGTTTGCATATGGACATAAAACTTAGTTTGGAAGTGTTTGTAAGTTTAGTTTGATTTCACAGAATTATACACTGAAAACAAGCATGACTTTTCCAGAATGCTTTCCCACAATGAAAGACTATATTAGTATATTAGTTGCACACTTTCATTAAATGTACACACGTGCTTTGCTGTGAGACTATTTCCCTTCACAGTCACACCAATGTGTACTTCAATAGGAAAAGTTTAGACAAAAACCAAAATCCTTCCTTCTTCACCTGACCATAGAGATAAATTAATTTCTTCCTCATTCCTAAAAGAATAAATTTTTTTTTATTACAAACAGCATATAACTAAAAATGACCATAGCTGCAGATACAGTGATTTTAATTCAATGTCAAGGACATGCTCTTTTAAATATTCTAATTCCATGACACTACATGGCAGAAGGAGTCCATCTCTTTCATGAAAATTCCCTTTGCCCCAGCCATACACAACTATCTTAAACTTGAATGTCTACTATGATGGTGAAAGAAGGCATTCTCCAATTAAATTCATAGCTACATACTTGAACTTTATCATTGTACTGACAGCACTCTGCCTGAGTTTTAGTAGGCTGTTTAAAAGTTAGATGTCATGAAAGTACACTTCCACCTTTCTAAATATATTCATATATTTGCCATGTATTTGAGATCTGCACAACCTCGTATCTCTAAAATGCACCCTCTACATCTATTAACTTTATGCATTTCTTAATGATAGCTCTCATTATCATTTTCTTGGAGGACTTCAAGTACACCTAACACATTTCTTTGAAGTGAAGTCTTCTGTTTTTCCATTATTTCTATCTGCTTCACTATCAAAAGATAATAGAATTTTTAATCTAGTTAAAATTCAATCTATAATTTCATGGTAGTACAGTTTTCTTTATTATTTTGCTAATATATATGTAAAATTTGTCTGAGAAAATCTACCCTATAGTTGCTTAAAACATTAAAATAAAATGGGTGAGAAAGTGTACTGCAGTAAGTTTCACATCCAATTCTTTATTCAGACAACACTGCTTTTCAAACAGATATTTAAGTATCAATTTAACGGGGTTTTGGATAACAAATGTTAGATTTTTTTCATATTTTGATAAGGTAAGCAGAACAGCATAAGTTTTTACAGTAATTTGAGCTAAAATTTGTATAAATCATACAAAAGAAGTTTAAGTTTTTCAGCAATTTGAATTATTTTTTAGTTTATGGAAAACATTTTCTTTTTATGGAATTTCTACACATAATCTTTTTTTCATTTTAAAATCATTAATGCAATTTTTCAATGGAGTTAAGGATGATATCTATCACTTTTAGGAGATGTAAATATATAAAATTAATTAGTCATTATTCAGCATGTCATAGTTTTTAATTATTTAAAGTAAATTTAGTTATATGTACCAATTAAATCAAATATGTAATAAATTATATTTCTCTAATCTGTGACAATGTTAATTTTTTATTAAAAGTTCTTGATTATTTTCACACTACAGAAGTGAGACAATTTAAAAATAATTAAAAGTTTTGTAAATCCATGAAAAGAACATTTTCTGGGATAAATTCTAAGAATTCACTACATAGGAAATGTATGGTTCAAATTTAAAAAAAAAAGAACTTGCAAATAAAATATCTACAATGACATTCAAAGAAAGAGTGAAAACTGAAATTTGATTAGTGTAGGAATAGGATTTGACTCACCTGAAAAATAAAGTTTTTCTTTTACTTTCTCCACAATGGCTTCAGAAAACTGAAGATTTCCCAATTATATTTTCTTCTTATCTATAGTCTTTATTATAGATTGATACTGAAATTATTATGAATTTACTTTAAATAACTTACAGCTTCAGAGATGCTAACATGGCAAAATTGCATACCTTCCTTTTTGCAGATCAATATGTTACAATCATATTTATACTATCATAAGTAGCCTATCTTTTTATTTTATTTTTTTCATCCTGCTCACAAAGTCCAAGATTAAAACAGTAAACATTTATCCCTAGATCTCTCGGACTATTAATCCATGTCTTCTGTAAAAAAGAAAAAAAAAATAGCAACAGTCAAATCATTTATTTGACTGAATTTACCATGTTGTCCTGATGGCTGTGTCAGCTAGCATAAGTTTTAATTCTTCAGGGTATGGGATGGATAATAAAGGGGATTTCATTCAGAAAAATAGAAGGAATACCATAACCATGCATTTGCTGGAGTTAATATTCACAAGCAGAATCTTGAATTTCATAAGAGGTTAGGATTCCCTACTCACATAAGTTAAGGATGATGATCCCAGCAGGCTGCATGTCAGCCCCCTCTGAGGATGATGATCCCAGCAGGCTGCATGTCAGCCCCCTCTGAGTGCCCCTAAGGCACTGATTAAGAGGGATGAAGATCTTCTAATTTGGCTGCATGTGAATCACTTACATCAGTATCTAGGGTGTTCCATGTTGACAGGGAGGGAGTGTGACTTCTCAGTTTTGCTAAAAATACTATCTTTTTAATATGCCCAGGTTACATAGGCTGACCCCAGGGATGCCAAAGAGGTTGAAATCCATGGACATTGACAGATTTCCAGAAATTCAAAATACTTCACTACAGGCTTTCAGAAAGCTGTTTTATTTACAAGAATAAAAAAAATAATCATTTAAAACCAAATGTGAATATAAACATTTGTCCTTGAAAAGGACAATAATTTAAACACACATATCCAGTGAATTAATGTGATTCTAATATTACTAGTTTAAACTTTGATGAGGAAAGCAGTTACATCATGTGGTATTGAGAAGTGAACTATTGTCAATTAAATGCTTAAATTAGACATCAAAAGAAGACCTAGATAGAATTCAGAATTTTTTGTTCACTGCTCAACATAATTATCAGTGTGTATCTATGCAACAGAAATCTATTTTCATATAATATGTTTGCACCGAGATAATGTAATGCTACGATAGTAGCAGCACATTGTATATATGTGTCAAACACATTGCAGTATGACATTAACTGTAATTGCAATTCATGATTTTGCTCATTTTCTTTTGTATATCTTATCTTGTCTTATTTTATTTAATTTTCCCAAAAGTCCTTCTCATTGTAATTTTTTTTTTAGTTAGAGGAGTTGTGGGCTTACAGAACAATCATACATATATTTCAAGATTCCTATACCTACCCAATTATTAGCACATTGGTGTGGTATATTTGTTAAATTGTTTAAAGCACATTTTTATAACTGTACTATTAACTATAGCCCATGGTTTAGGGTTCACTGTTTGTGTTGTGTAGTTCCATGGATTTTTTTTTTAAATTATTCTAGTAAAGATATTCTCCCCATCCCACTCCACCCCCCAATATGGTTTCATAGCCCAGTGCAGCTAAATGCACAGATACACCAAATGGGCTGTGGAGGAAGAGAAGGTTTATTTATGCCATCAGGAGGGCACGAAGAAATTCCTATATCTGCCTTCTTGTAGTAATTTTTTGAGGGACTTTTATACATGTTATAGACAAAGAAAGTAATCATCTTGGGTAACATGTAACAGGAGTCTGGAGATCTTCATTAGCTCCTTATCTCAGTTATTTACTACAACCTTTAAGATTATATCCTCTAAGGTGCATGGTGCCTCCAATTCCGGGGCAACAGATGAAAGAACACAAACAATAGTGATTAATGCATAGCATAATTGCTGTCTATTTATGCCGGGGTGCATGTTCTACTTATTGTTTGTCTGTGAGACTAAAACTTAAATAAACAGCTTGCTACAGTTTCAAGGCTTCATTTTAAATGTTAACACTACACTGGTACAATATATATACACAACCTAACATTTCTCCTTTTAACCAGATTAATATATATAATTCAGTGCTGTTAATTACATTCATGATGTTGTGCTATTACCACAATCCATTACCAAAACTTTTCCATCATCCCAAACAGAAAATCTGTACACTTAAATCTTAATTCCCTATTTCCTATCCCATCCCATCACATGGTAAGCTATATTCTAGATTCAGGTTTTATGAGTTTTCTTATTCTAATTATTTCATATCAGTGTGATCATACAATATGTGTCCTTTTGTGTCACATCAGTGAGATCATACAATATGTGTCCATATTGTGATCACATACAATACGATGTCTTCAAAGTTTATCCATGTTGCCACATATATCAAAACTTCATTCCCTTTTATGGCTGAATAATATTCCTTTGTGTATATATATATATATATATATATATATATATATATATATATATATACATACATACATACCACATTTTGTTTATCCATCTTACATTGATGGACACATGGGTTGCTTCCATCTTTGGGCAATTGTGAATAATGCCACTGTGAACATTGTATGAAAATAAGTGTTCAAGAATATGCTTTCAATTCTTTGGGTTTATACCTGGAAGTGGGATTCTTTTTTTCTAAATTCAATTTTATTGATATATATTCACCATAGCATACAATTATCCAAAGTGTACAATCAATTAATCATAGTACCATCACATAGTTGTGCATTCATCACCACAATCAATTTTTGAACATTTTCATTACTCCAAAAAAATTAAAATAAGATTAAAAATTAAAATGAAGAACACTCAAAACATCCCATCCCTCATCTCCCCCATTATTCATTTAATATTTGTCCCCATTTTTCTACTCATCTTTCCATACACTGGATAAAGGGAGTGCAAGCCACAAGATTTTCACAATCACATGGTCACACTGTGTAAGCCATATTGTTATACAGTCATAGAAGTGGGATTCTTGTTAATTAACATTGTTGTTTTCCAGGCATTCTTGGATCCTGGCTCCATTTTTACCAGTTCTATTACCTTTTCTTTATTTATTAGTATATATAAATCTCAGATACCTCAACTGTAAAATGGAAATTAAGAAAAAAAGAACATTTTTCATGGAATATGTGATGGTTGTAATTTTCTCAGTATAATCTTTGAGATAATGCAGTTGCTTGTTACAGGTGGGCAGTAATAATTTTTTCATTTATTTAAAAGAGGGTATATATAGATCATAGTTACTTTCTGACTTAGGATTTTGAATCTTATTGAAATGGTAAATCATAATCTGATTTAGGACATGATCAGTCAGATGTGTGAAATCTACATTTGAAGTCAAGTTATCATATTTCCTTCCATAAACCCAGGTTCATAATTGAGTGCAAGTAGTAAGTCAGTTATAACTAACATATCAGTTTTCAAATGAATACTTCAGCAATGGTGTAGCAGTCATTTGTAATAAAATTTCCATTATTTCCTTTCTAAGTACTATTGTGCATGGGGTCACAGTTTGATGAAAATCAAGTTCTATTAACACAGTGTGGCCACTGTTTGTTGGGGGAGCAGGGAAAAAGTTTTTGGCTGATGTAGATTAAATACTTTAGTAGAAAGGTGGGAATGAAGGCCAAACAAGCTCTGAGTGGGGGGAAAAAGGATGCATCAGACAGAATTGCAGCCTAAAATAGAAAGTCCAGGGAACTTGGGTGTCTGACTTCAGATCAATAAAGTACTATTATATAAATATGAGGGCAAGATTGAGTTGAAGTAAAGAGAGTTTGTGCAGGACTCCCAGGCTGGCAAGAGAAGAATGCTTTTGCCACCCCTACTCCTGAAGGGACATGGGAGGTAATAGGTAACAGAGTCCATGCAGACTGACTGTGTGGAGAAGGCCATCTAACAGTGGCTTTAGCCCTGGCCATCAGAAATCAGAATTAAGGGGACCCTTAAATGCCATTCATTCAGATTGGACTCATGTACAAGAAAGAATGTGGAAAATGTGTTGGGGATGGACATAAGGTCTCTAGCAACAGAGACCAATCCACTAATCATATGGCTTCCTGGATGTTCTACTTCCAGCAGAAGCTATATTGTGATTGAGAACTTGCCCACTAAAAACAAAATGGAACTTAGTTTGCTTACATGTTTTCACTACTGTGGATAATGCTGCTGAAATCATTGGTAAACAGCTGTATTTTTGAGTCCCTATTTTCAATTACTTTGATAATATAGACATAAATGACATTGCAGAGCAATATGGTAATACTGCATTTAACTTATCCAGGAACCACCCTACCATTTTCCATCTTGGCCACATGATTTGACATCTCTGCATCTCAACGAAAGCACAAGGAATCTTAAATCACCACATCCTTGACAACAGGTGTTGTTTCCTTTTTTTGAAGTAGCTATCCTACTATTGTGACCTTAGAAATGTGAACATCACATATTTGTGAAATGGTATGTCATTATGCTTTTGATTTGCTAATGATGCTAATGATGTTGAGCATCTTTTCATTTGCTTATTGGCCATTTGTATAATTTCTATAGTGAATTATATAATCAAGAATTGTTCCTGTTATTAATTGGATTATTTGTTTTCTTGTTTTCTTTTAAGAGTTATTGATATATTCTGGATATTAATCCCTTATCAGGTATAAGATTTCCAAATATTTTCCCTTCCTAATACATTATCTTTTTATTTTTTTGGTAATGTCTTTTGATGAACAAAAGTTGTTGGGTTATTTTTTAAATTATACTGAAGTCCAAAAACCTATTTCATTTTTTGTGGCTCATTTTTCAGATTTCATATTTAAGAATTCATTGTGCAATTTGATACAAGTTCATAGATTTCCCCTACATTTTGTTCTAAAATTTTTATGGTTTATCTTTTATATAAGTCATTGAGTCTCTTATATTTGATTTTTGTGTATATTGTCAGGGAGAATTCCGATTTCATTTCATTCCTGAAAAACCTAATCTAGAAATCACTTTGAGTAATATTGGCAACTTAACAATTGTAGTTATTACAAACCATGAATATAGGGTATCTTTGACTTTAACAAGGTCTTCTTTAATATATTTCACAAAAGTTTTTTTTTTTTTATTTTTCACCATATAGACCTTTTACATTCTTGATTAAATATAATCCTAATTACTTTATTCTTTTACATACTATTTTAAATGGAATTATTTCAATGGTTTCTTTTTCAGATTGATTAATGCTGGTTGATTTAGATTTCTAGGCTGCTCAACCCTATACCATGAAATGGGTTTGCACAAACAAGGAATTTATTGGTTTACAGATTTGAGGCTAAAAGAATGTGTAAATCAAGACATCATCAAAGTGACACTTTCTCCCTGAAGACGGGTGTTCTAGGGATGGCTGCCAGCAATTCTTGGCTCCTCTGTCACATGGCAAGGAACATGGCAGCTTCTCCTGTTCTCTCCCTTCTCCTCCAGTTTCAGCTTCTTTCCTCCTGTGGCTTTCTCTCACTCCGTATGAATTTCATACTCTTATAGGATTAAGACCCATCCTAATTGAATTGGAGCACACCTTAACTGAGGTAATTTCATCAAAAGGTACTTTTTACAATGATTTTATAACTCACAAGAATGAATTATATTTAAGAATGTTTCTCTGGGGTATATACAACTTCAAACCACTACGTTCCACCCTCTGGACGCCCCCCCCCCCAAAAAAAAATGTCATGTTCTTTCTACATGCAAAATACATTAATTCCATCACCATGTCCCAAAAGACTTAGATCATTTCAGAACCAGTGTTTGAACAAAGTCTTTTCAAAATCAGTTATAGGATTTGTGTGTCCTAGGGCAGAATTCCCCTCCATTCATGGAACTGTGAAACTTAGAAAACAAGTTACCTGCTTCCTACATAAAATGGATGGAAAGGCAGAGGATAACATTCCCATTCCCATGCAAATAGATTGGGAGGAAAATAGGGGTCATGGTCCCCAAGCAATTCTGAAACTTAACACAGCATGCTACATTAAATTTCAAGGTCTCAGAATCATCTACGGAATGATGACATGGCATCTCCACCCCTTCCAATTGCTTTCCCAGCAGAATGTTCTCCATGAAGGGTCAAGACTCCACACTTTGCAAACATTCTGATGGTGGTCAATCTCTCCACAAATGCCAGGCTACAAGCTCCACCCTTTCAGAGCACTGGGATGGTGCCCAGGCTCTCCACAATCCTCAGGATACAGGCTCCACTCTCTCTGAGCACTGAGGGGGTGGCACTCTTCCTGAGAAACAGAATGGAAAGCCCACCTTCTCCAAGCTCTGCAATAGACACACCCTTTCAACACACATGGGTAAGCAAGCTCTCTTGGCCTGAGATGATGTTTTGGGTATAGACCTCAGCTTCTATAGTTCTATACTGAAAGTGATTTTAATTTGAATTTGCCCCTTCTCTGTTCCTCTTAGTCCAGGCTGGCTCTGGTTCCGTTCATAAAATTATACAAAAAGCATATCAGTTTTGCCTTTAATGCACAATGGTCCAAACAATCAGACAGTAGGATTTTGCACAGATCCTGGATAACTGCACCTCTAATCCTGACTTGCACAAAAATTGCCAACAGGTTCCATGTTCAGTTAAACCCATACATGGAATACTATTCTCTGGGGACTCACTTTCCAGAAACTTAGAAGTTTACAAACCATCAATTTCTGGTTTCTTTATGCCCATGAGTTCAGTTCTGAACTTATCCTTTCCTCTCACATTTTACTATAAACTGCAAAGAGAAATGATGCTGCACATTTAGTTGGAAATCTCCTTAGCTAAATATCCAAGTTCATCAAATTCAAGTTCTTCCATCAGAAGAACTTGTTTAGGTCTTTCATCCATATTGAATCAATTTATACTTACAGTGTGAAGGAGGTATCCAAACTCATTCTTTTATATGTGGCTATCCAATTGTTCCAGCAACACTTGTTGAAGAAACTGTTCTTTTTCCATTCAATGGTCTACTAATCCTATGTAAAATCAATTAATCTAGATATGTTTTCTTTTTATGGTCTCTTGATTCTATTCCTTTTGTCTATGTATCTATCCTTATGCCAATGGTACTGTGTTTTGATTTCTGTATCTTTGTAATTAGTTTGGAAATCAGGAAGAGTTTGTCCTTCAACTCTGTTCTTGGATTGTCTTGGCTATTCTGGGTCCTTTGAAATTACCTATAAATTTTTGGATCAGTTTTCCCATTTCTGCAAGAGGCTTTTGGAATTTGGATAGGAATTCCACTGTATCTGTAGATGTATATTGTTATCTTAATGTTAAGTCACACAATCCATGAACACTGCATGACTTTCCAATAATCTAGGTCATTTTTACTTTATTTCAGTCATGGTTTTTACTGTTCACTCTACAAATCCTGCTCTTCCTTTTTTAAAATTATTTCTAATTTTCATTATTTTGATGCTATTTTAAATGGAATTGCCGTTTTAAATTTCCTTTGGATTGTTCAATTAGCATTGTATAGAATTACAACAGATTTTGCATGTTGATATCTTATCTTGAATTTGTTGAATTTCTTCATTAGCTATATTTACTTTTTGGCATGTGTATTCTTTATGTTTTCTTGTATGGTTTCATGTCATTTGTAAAAAGAGATAGTCTTAACTTTTCCTTTCCAATGGATTTCTTTAATTTCTTTTTCTTTCCTAATTGCCCTTGTTAACAGTTCTAATATAAGTGGAATATCACTGATGATTATTGACATCCTGGTATTATTTCTGATGGGGGTGGCGTTGAGACTTTCACTATTGAGTATGAAGTTAGCTGTTGTGATGGGTTGAATTATGCACCTCAAGGGAGGATATGTTCTTAATCTGTGATCCTACGATTATGAACTCCTTTATAATTAGGACTTTTGGAGATGCTGCTTTAAGTTAAGTTGTGGCCCAACTAAATCAGAGTCAGTCTTAATCAATTTTATTAGAGACTTCAAAGAGAGTATGAGCTGGTAGTCAGAAAACACATGAAGAAGAGCCAGAAACCAGAAGGCAGCAAAAAGCAGAAGAACAGAAACAGGTGGAGAGAGACTGCCATGTGAGGGGAGGCATCGATACAAGCAAAGGAACCCCAATGATTGCAGCAAACTAGCACCAGAACGCTACATACATTTGGAATAATGCCCTTGTCAATGCCTTCATTTTGGACTTTTAGCCTCTGAAACCATGAGCCAATAAATTCTTGTTTTATACACAAACTAATTGTGTGTACTTGTCATAGCAACCTGGTAAACTAAGACAGTTCCACTGTTCTTCTAGTTTTCATAAACAACCTGTATTATGTTGCAGAAGTCACCATTGCTCTTGGTTTACTGACTGTTTTTTATCCTGAAAGAGTGATAATTTGGTTTTTGTTAATTTTATTTTACCACAATTGAGTTCAGCCCATGGTTTCTTGTTGTTGTTGTTGTTCTTTCTATTAATGTGGTGTATTACATTGATTGATTTTCATATGGTGAAATATCTTGGCATTACTGGGAAAAATTCATCTTGATCATGGTACTATAATCTTTTAATATACTGTGGATTGGGTTTGCCTGTATCATTTTGAGGATTATAACATCCATAATCATAAGGGATATTGGTTTGCACTTTTCTTTTGTTGTGGTGTCTTTGGCTTTGATCTCAGAGTCATGCTGGTCCCCTAGATGTAGATAGGAAGAGGTCCATCCTCTTCTGGAAGTATTTGAGAAGAAATTTTTAATTCATTTTTAGAATTCACCAGGGTAGTCATCTTGTACTGTACTTTGTTGTTTTTTTTAGGAGGTTTTTTTCTCTAATGAGCAGATTTCTCTGAAAGGAATTCATAGGAAAACTATCCAGATTCTTTCTACATCAAAATCTTTAGGAATGAAACAACCCAAGTGTCCACTGACAGATGAATAGATAAACAAAATGTGGCATATATGTGTGTGTGTGTGGGGGGTATACCAATAGCAGAATATCATGCAGTCATGAAAAGGAATAAAGTTCTGATGCACAGCACATGGACAAAACTTGAAAACACTATGCTATGAAACAAGTCAGACAAAAAGGACAAACTGTGAGTCCTCCTAAATGAAAAATATAGGATAACAGATTCATAGAGATAGAAATTATAGGTAATGGGTTGAGGGAGAGGGGAGAATGTGGAAATACTGCCCAAGAAGTATAGTTTGTTTGGGGTCATGAAAAAGTCCTGGTAATGATTGAATATGATTGTAGCACAACACTGTAAATGCAATTAAGGACACTGAATTGTACAGTTAAAAGTGGTTAAAAGGGCAAGTTTTATTTTAAATATATATATGACTTCAATTTAAAATAAACATTAAATATTTAAGGATGTATCCCAAGACAAAGGTAGGTCAACATAGAAAAATTGAAATTCTCACATCTGATTAGTATAAAAGTCACAGACCTTAAAGGGTATACATGGTATTGAGAAAATAAACTCTTTTGCTAGATCATGACTAATTACAATCTGTATTACTTATTTAGTCAGATTATTTTATAGTAAGTGTAGATGTTTTGTTTAGTCTGGTGGGACTCTCAAATAATCTGACTGGTGAATTAATCTCAGTGCCTGCAGAGGCTGGACAGTAAACACTGTAGTCTGTTCCAGGCCAGGCGAAACCTGTGCTCAAGATGTTTTCTAAAAAATGTTTATTGCAGTCTCTTCACTGAAGTAGCTTTGATTCAAAACTCTTGCTAGATGGAACTTTGAATAGGAAGTGAGATACGGTAGGTTAGTATAGGCTGGAGTGAAATACTGACACATCCTAGAGTAATTTGGGCAGATAATAAAAAATATATTTACAGCCTCCCCCTCCCCAGCCCCGAGGATCTGGGGGAAGGTGTGGATGTGTTGGACATCCTCACCTGGAATGGTGTTGATGTTGTCACAAACACTGGGACTGGCGGTTTGATGTGCTGTGCCCTCGAGCATGGGACTTGCCCTTATGAAGCTCATTACCACAAAGGAGAGTCTAAAGTTGTATGTAATGGTGCCTAAGAGTCTCCCCCTGAGTACCTCTTTGTTGCTCAGATGTGGCCCTCTCTCTCTCTAACTGAGCCATCTCGACAGGTGAACTCGCTGCCCTCCCCCCTACGTGGGACCCGACTCCCAGAGATGTAAATCTCCCTGGCAACGCAGAGTATGACTCCCGGGGATGAATGCGGACCCAGCATCGTGGGACTGAGAGTATCTTCTTGACCAAAAGGGGGATGCAAAATGAGACGAAGTAGTTTCAGTGGCTGAGAGATTACAAATGGAGTCGAGAGGTCACTCTGGTGGACATTCTTATGCACTATATAGATAACACCTCTTAGGCTTTAATGTACTGGAATAGCTAGAAGTAAATACCTGAAACTACCAAACTCCAACCCAGCAGTCTGGACTTCTGAAGACAATTATATAATAATGTAGATTACAAGGGGTGACAGTGTGATTGTGAAGTCCTTGTGGATCACACCCCCTTTATCTAGTGTATGGATGAATGGAGGAATGGGGATAAAAACTAAAGGACAAATGGGGTGGGATGGGGGGATGATTTGGGTGTTCTTTTTTCACTTTTATTTTTTATTCTTGTTCTGGTTCTTTCTGATGTAAGGAAAATGTTCAGAGATAGATTGTGGTGATGAACGCATAACTATGTTATCATACTGTGGACAGTGGATTGTATATCATGGATGATTTTATGGTGTGTGAATGTATTTCAATAAAACTGAATTTAATTAAAAAAAACAAAAACAACAACAACAACAACAACAAAAAACTCTTGCTAGAATAGCTTGCTGTTGATCTAATTTCAAATTTTACTCTCTGCTCCTATTACATTTATGAGACCTCCTCAGCTTTACTTGCAGGAATGAGATAACTTCCTAAAGCAGGATGGAATGGTGCTAGAAACACCATATGGACTAATAAATTAGCACCTCCCTGACTTGAAGGACAAAAGATCTGAGATGCCTGGATAGTCAGCAAACAGATGACCTATAAGGTAATGGGATGGGCTGACCAAACAAGAATGAAGCAGGTGACCATTATTCAATTTAATGAATCCAGTGACTATTATTCAGTGTTTTTTTCTTCCCTATTTTCTGTTTCCCTCTGGATCCTTGCCTAGGAGATTTGATTATAAAAACTGCCCTCCTCTGTAACCATTCAGACACAACCTCCATATTCAGGGCAGGCAGCACAAAATACATACAGAAATTTGGTGCACTGATCAGACCCCCACAAGATTTGGACCCTCACTCACCACACAGACAAAGTTGGGGAGAATTGGCTTGAGGGTAATAGGTGGCTTGCAGGTGCCAACTGCTAGTGAGTCAGAGAAAGTGCACTCCACCAAGGTGTAGTTCTGAAAAATTAGAGATAATTGTTCAAATAAGCTTGCATATCCTAAAAGAACCATATCAAGATACCAAGAAAATGCCAAGAGACCAAAAACAACAGAAAATTTTAAAACATATGAAGAAACCAGATGATATGGATAACCCAAACCCAAAGACCCAAATCAAAAGATCAGAGGAGACAGTACTTGGAGTAATTAATCAAAGAACTAATGACAAACAACCAGATCATGGCACAGAAACATAAAGGACATGAAGAAGAGCCTAGAAGAGCATAAAGAAGAATTTACAAGAGTAAATAAAAAATAGACAATCTTATGGAAATAAAAGAAACTGTTGATCAAATTAAAAAGATTCTGGATACACACAGTACTAGATTGGAGGAAACAGAGTTGTGACTCAGTGAGCTTGAAGAGGGCAGAATGGAAAGTGAAAGAACAAAAGAAAGAATAGGGAAAATAAGAAAAACTGAAACAGATCCCAGGGATATTATGTACAACATAAAACATGGAAATATAAGAATTATTGGTGTTCCAGAAGGGGAAGAAAAGGGTAATGGTCTAGGAAGAGTATTCAAAGAAATTGTTGGGGAAAATTTCCCAAACCTTCAAAACAAAATAAATATACAAATCATAGATGCTCAATGAACTCCAAACAGAATAGATCCAAATAAACCCACTCTGAGATATATTCAGATCATGCTGTAAAATGCTGAAGAGAAGGAGCAAGTTCTGAAAGCAGCAAGAGAGAAGCAATTCACCACATACAAGGGAAACAGCATGAGACTAAGCTGTGACTACACAGTGGCCACCATGGAGGTGAGAAGGCAGTGGCGTGACATTTAAAATTCTGAAAGAGAAAAATTGCCAACCAAGAAATCTTTATCTGGAAAAGCTGCCCTTCAAATTTGAGGGGGAGCTTAATTTTTTTACAGGCAAACAAATGTTGAGAGAATTTGCTAACAAGAGTCCTGCCATACTTGAGATACTAAAGGGAGTCCTTCCAAGAGAGACACAAAGAAAGGAGAGAAAGGTATGGAGAGTGGTTCAGGACTAAAGAGATTCAGTATGGGTACATTAAAGGACATGAAGAGAGAGAGTGGAAAAATATATCTGGTAAACATAAAGCAAAGGACAGGATGGCTGATTCAAGAGATGCCTTCACAATAATAACATTGAATATAAATGGGTTAAAATCCCCAATTAAAATATATAGTCTGACAGAATGGATTAAAACATATGAGCCATCAATATGTTGCATACAAGGGACTCATCCTATACATAGAGATGCAAAGAAATTGAAAGTGAAAGAATGGAAAAATATTTCATGCAAGCCAGAGCCAAAAGAAAGTAGGAGTAGCAATATTAATTTCAGATTAAGCAGACTTTAAATGCAAGGATGTTATGAGAGACAAAGAAGGCCACTACATACTAATAAAAGGGACAATTCAACAAGAAGAAATAACAATCATAAATGTTTATGCACCCAAGGTATCCCAAAATACATGAGACAAACATTGGCAAAACTAAAGAAAGCAGTAGATGTTTCCACAATAATTGTGGGAGACTTCAATACATCGCTCTGTCCTATAAATAGATCAACCAGACAGACTACCAATATGGAAATTGACAACCTAAACAAACTGATAAATGAATTTGAATTAACAGACATATATAGAACAATACATCCCAAATCACCAGGATACATATTCTTCTTTAGTGCCCATGGAACTTTCTCCAGAATAGATCATCTGCTGGGGCATAAAATAAGCTTCAGCAAATTAAAAGAAAAACACATTCTCTGATCACAATGAAATACAATTAGAAGTCAATAACCATCAGAGACTTAGAAGATTCAAAAATACACGGAGGATAAACAACACACACCAGAACAATCACTGGGTTAAAGAAGAAATAGCAAAAGAAATTGCTAAATATATAGAGACAAATGAAAATGAGAACACAACATATCAAAACCTATGGGATGCAGCAAAGGCAGTATTGAGGGGGAAATTTATAGCTCTAAATGCATACGTTAAAAGGAAGGAAGAGCTAAAATCAAAGAACTAATGGAGCAACTGAAGAAACTAGAAAATGAACAGCAAACTAATCCTAAGCCAAGTAGAAGAAAAGAAATAACAAGGATTAAAACAGAAATAAATGACATAGAGAACAAAAAAAAAAAAAAAACATTAGAGAGAATAAATAACACCAGAAGTTCATTCTTTGAGAAACATCAACAAAATTGACAAGCCTCTAGCTAGACTGACAAAATTAAAAAAGAGAGAAGACCCAAATAAACAAAATAATGGAGAGAGGTGACATGACTGCAGATCCTGAAGAAAATAAAAAAAAAATGAGGATACTATGAACAACTGTATACCAACAAACTAGATAATGTAGAGGAAATGGACCTTTTCCTGGAAACATATGAACAACATAGACTGACCAGAGAAGAAACAGAAGACCTCATCCAAACAATCTCAAGCAAAGAGATCCAATCAGTCATCAAAAAGCTTCCCACAAATAAATGCCCATGAACAGATGGCTTCACAGGGGAATTCTACCAAACTTTCCCAAAAGAACTGACACCAATCTTACTTCCCTGTAAGATCAGGAATGAGACAATGAAGCCTGCTGTTACCACTGTTATTCAACATTGTGCTAGAAGTACTAGCCAGGACATTCCAGCATGACAAAGAAATAAAAGGCATCCAAATTAGAAAGGAAGAAGTAAAATTGTCATTATTTGCAGGTGATATGATCTTATATCTGGAAAACCCTGAGAAATCAATGACACAGCTACTAGAGCAAATAAACATATTTAGCAAAGTAGCAGGATACAAGATTAATGCACATAAGTAAGTAATGTTCCTATACACTAGAAATGACTGAAGTGAAGAGGCATTCAAGAAAAAGATACCATTTTCAATAGCAGTTAAAGAAATCAAGTACCTAGGAATAAACTTAACTAAAGATGTAAAAGACCTATAAAAAGAAAACTACATAAATTTACTAAAAGAAATAGAAGGGGACCTACAAAGATAGAAAAATATTCCTTGATCATGAATAGGAAGGCTAAATGTCATTAAGATGTCAATTCTACCCATTACAGATTCAATGTAGTCCCTCTCAAAATTCCAACAACATACTTTGTAGACTTGGAAAAACTAGTTATCAAATATGTTTGGAAAGGAAAGATGCCTCCAATTGCTAAAAACATTCTAAAAAAGAAAACTAAGTGGGAGGACCTACACTCCCTGACTTTAAAACTTATTATAAAGCCAAAGTATGGAAAACAGCATGGTACTGGCACAAAGATAGGCATATTGATACATGAAATCAAATCGAGAATTTGGAGATAGTCCCCCAGATCTATGGTTGACTGATCTTTGATAATGCCCCCAACACCACTAGACAGTGACATAACAGTCTTTTCAACAGATGGGGCTGGAAGAGTTGGATATCCATATCAAAAAGAATGAAAGAGGACCCCTACCTCACACCCTACACAAAAACTAACTCAACGTTGATCAAAGACCTCAACATAAGAGACAGTACCATAAAACTCCTAGAAGATAATGTAGGGAAACATCTTCAAGACCTTGTATTAGGAGGGCAGTCACTTCCTAAACTCTACACCCAAATCACAAGCAACAAAAGAAAAAAATAGATAAATGAGGACTCCCCAAACTTAGAAGTTTCTGACCCTCAAAGGAATTTATCAAAAAGGTAAAGAGGTAGCCAACTCAATTGGAAAAAATATTTGGAAATCATGTGTCTGACAAAAGACTGATATCTTGCATATATAAAGAAATCCTACAACTCAACAACTATAGTACAGACAGCCCATTTATAAAATGGCAAAATATATGAAAAGACAATTCTCTGAAGAGGAAATACAAATGGCCATAAAACATGAAAAAAATGTTCAGCTTCACTAGCTCTTAGGGAGATGTAAATTAAGATGACAATGAGATATCATCTCACACCAATTAGATTGACTGCCATTAAACAGGTAACTACAAATGCTGGAGAGGACCTGGAAAAACTGGAACTCTTATTCATTGTTGGTGGTACTCTATAATGGTACAGCCACTGTGAAAGACTATTTGGTGGTTCCTTAGAAAAGTAGGTATAGAGTTACTCTTGGATCCAGCAATCGCACTTCTTGGTGTATATCTGGAAGATCTGAAAGCAGTGACATGAACAGATGTCTGTTCACCAATGTTCATAGCAGCAATAATCACAATTGCTAAGAGATGGAAAAAACCCAAATGTCCTTCCACAGATGAGTGGATAAATAAAATGTGGTATATACACACGATGATAAACTACAAGGCAGTAAGAAGGAATGAAGTGAAATATAAGCCAACATGGATTAACCTTGAAGACATAATGCTTAGCAAAACAAGACAGGCACCAAAAGAGAAATATTCTGTGTTACCACTAATGTAAACACTGAAAAATGTAAAATAAATGGTTTGTAATATAGAATATAGGGGACCTAGCTATAGACAGCAAATAGTGAAGGAGGAATGATAATCTACTAAGAACAGATAAGTTATTGTTGGTAAACTGAATGTTCTGGGAATGCTAAGGAATGACAATGGTTTGCTAATTTCTGGTAGGTAGGATAGGAACAAGTTCACAGAAATGTAGTTATTTTAGTTTATTTGTTTTTCTTATTCTTTTGCTGGGTTATAGTCTGTTTATTTTCTTGGTGTGGAGTAGGAACGTGTTGGAAGTAATGTAGATATTTTAGGTTATCTGCTTTTTCTTATTCTTCTGTTTTTGTTTTTCTGAAATGTTTTTTATTGTCTATTTTTAAAATTTTTTTATAAAGTAAATTTTTAAAAAATGAAAAAAAAAACTAGTTTACTCTCTGCAAAAGTTATAAAAATCCTGTTTGTTTTTATTGTCACAGGTTCTGGCTAAAAATATGTTAGTGGTTTTCCTTTTGGTATGAATTGGAAAAAAAAGTCATTTGCATGGAGAATAACTTATTAATTAAGTGCTGGTACCTGAAGCAATTCACCAAAGACAAAATAAAGTAACTCTCCATTTGGAAGAATCTCCTTTAACAAAATATCTCATTAGCCACTAAATTTATATTTTCTTAATCTGAGCACCCCAATGAACAACCTCCAGGAAACTTCCTGAATATCATAAACAGCATGTATGGAAAATCTCAGCTAACACCATACTCATTGGTGAAAGACTGGCTATAAAATTCCTAGAAGAAAATGTAGGGAAGCATCTTCAGGATCTTGCATTATGCCATGGTTTCTTAGGTGTTATGCCCAAAGCATAAGCAATGGAAGAAAAAATAGATAAATATGACCTCATCAAAATTACAAACAACGCATCTAAGGGCCCTATCAGGAAAGTGAAAATACAACCTTTTTAATGGGAGAAAATATTTGAAAACTGCATATCTGATAAGGATTTAATGCAAGGTATTAATAATTTCAGAGTATATGGGAACACTATATATCACATGATTTTTCTGTAAACCTACAACTTCTCTAAGTATATACATTTTTTAAATAAAAAGAAGGTAGAGTTTTGTATATCATGTGCAATAATAAAAGACCACTATCAAAAAACAAAGAATTGTAACTAACAAGACAATGGAGGAAAAATATAAAATATCATAAAATATAAATTATAATTAATTGAAAAGAAAGCCAAAAATTAGTAAATCTAAACAAGGCACAAATAAGTAAAAAATTTAAAAGGATAACAATATGATATAATTAAATATACGCACATCAATAATTATAATTAATATAAATAAAATCAATAACAATTAAAGAGATTCTCTGATAGAATAAAAAGCAAGACAACTTGATGTAGCCTTCAAAAATGCATTTTAAATATAAACAAATATATGAAAATAAACAATAAAGATATATAATGCTAATACATTTTGACAGAAAGGTAGAATGGTTAAATTATTAAATTAGTATCAGATAAAGTAGATTTCAGGGCAAAATATTATCAGGGTTAATGAAAATCAGTATTCTCCAGGAAAACAAATGACTATATACATAATATTGTCTATAGATTGAGATATATAAAATGTAAATATTGTGACATTTATTATAGAAATTTGTTCATATGACTGTGAGGATTGGCAAGTCCAAATTCCATAGTGCAGGTAACAGGCTGGGAAATCTGATGAAGGTTTTTGAAGAATTCCCCAGGAGAAGCTGGCTGGCTGAATAGAGATGGAATTTTTTTGTTCTGAGTGCTGAAATCACCAGGTCTCCTTTTAGAGACTTCAGCTGATTAGATGAGCCTTCTCTCAGTGCTGGAGGGTATCTCTTTAGTTGATTGTAGATGTAATCAACCATAGATGTAATGAGCTTACTTATGATTTAAATACAAGAAATATCCTCACAGTAATAATCAGGCCAGTTCTTGCTTGACCAGATAACTGGACACCATAATCTAGCCAAATTGACATGTGAACTTAACCATCAAGGAACTATAGTTTAAAATGTTTAATTATGGTAGTGTTTTTTCATTTCTCCTTTTAGTTCCCTTAATTTTGCTTTATATATTGTGATTTTATTCTATTATGACATCAAATTGCTATGGAATTTATTTGAATGCATATTTCAAGATGAGCTTTATAAAGTGTCATGGTAAAGATGACTATTTCTGTTATGGAATTGGTCTCCAAATTGGATGGTATACAATGGAGAATCAATTGTTGTGTGAAGAATAACATTTAAGAACCTATGTTTAAATGTATTTTGCTGTCATTTTATTAAATAACATTATCATTTACACATTGCTTGCTACATAATATTTTTCTACAACACAAACATAATAATGTATAAAATCATAGGAGAATATGGTGGAATATAGTATAATTTTACTGAAAATGCTATGTAATAAAAAGAAAGTTTTCAGAGCAACTAATATTTTACAAAGTCATATATTTCTTCATTTAACTATCACAATCACATGAGCACCTTGTGAAAATAACAATCTTAGAATTAACAGAAATTAGAGTACAGTTGAAATTAGTGAAAATCATTTACCCAGTTTATAAATCTAGAAACAGCAACTTTATTATTTTAATGAATTTCTCTGCAAGATTTCTTGTGTTCTGGAAATTATCCAATATGACAAACCACTTTTTCATACACTGGAGAGAACTGTTCCTAATTCAAAGGCTGTTATGGAGGGATGGGCCATAATATATAAGACACATATAAGAAAGTCTAGTTAAATACATAATTTCATGATTTTTTCTTCTAAACATATTGAGAGCATATATCAGAAGCAATATATTTAGAAGTAGAAAAAAAGCAACTATTTTTGTCTTCTTGAAATGGAGAGTTTAATGTCTGCAAACACATAATCTTAATCCTAAACTTTCTCCGAACAGCAGTGATTTTCATTTTATAAATACCAATGTTTATGTTAAGTAAAAATAATTGTTATTTAAAATTTAAGCTGCCATATTAAAAATAGGTAAGTTAGCATGACTTCTTTCACTAACAACATCTTCCTCAGATTTTTCCTTTGCATTCATTCAGATTTCAGATATAAATTCAGGTCATCAATATTGGAAATGGGAAAAAAGTTGATTTTGAATCATATGCTAGTTCATGTCATCTAATGGCTTCAAACAATTATCCTATCTTTTTTCTGAGTAAAGCATTCTCCTCATAACTCTCTTTACAGCCTCCTTCATCTGCTTATTTCTAAAACTATAGATAGTAGGATTCAAGAAAGGAGGGACTGTACAGTAGAACACAGAGGTGATAATATCCTGATTCATGGGTGAATTGGAGGTTGGCTTCATAAACACAGCAGCACCTGAGCTTAGGAAAATGGTCATAATGAGGATGTGAGGGACTCAGGTAGAAAGACCTTCCCTCTTTCACCTCTCATTGGAAAGTTGAGCACAGTAAAAAGACATGGTGATGAAGGCAAAGCAACCACCAACAATCAGCACTGCAGAGATAAAAATTGAAATTTCATTGCTTAAAGTGTCACAGCAGGACAGCTTCAGCAGAGAGGGGGCATCACAGAAGAACTGATGGACCAAGTTGGACCGACAGAAGGGCAGCCGGAATGTGTTGCCAGTATGGCATCCAGAGTAGGCAAGGCCACTGCCTACTGAGGCCAGGGTCATCTGGACACAGACAAGAGAGTTCATGACCACAGGGTAGTGGAGGGGCTGGCAGATGGCCACATAGCAATCCAGGGTCATGATGGTGAGAATCAGCAACTCTGTATAAGTAAACAAAAACACGAGGAAGACCTGAGCTGCATATCCAACTATGGAGATCACACTGTTGTCAAGCAGGAAGATGATACATGCTTTGGGTATTGTAACAGAAACATAGCACATGTCCAAAACAGACAGAATCCTAAGGAAGAAATACATGGGGTGTGAAGTTTCCAATCAAAGGTGGTTACTGTGACAATGAGAAGATTCCCCATCAGAGTGGCCAGGTGCATCAGTAGGAATAGCATGGCATGTAAGACCCTGAGCTCCCACACATCAGAAAATCTTGTAAGCAGGAATTCTGTCACTGTGGTAGAGTTGGGCATCTTGGGAAAATTTGCCTTGGTTGTGAAGAGACAGATAGATAATCCCTAAATAAAAATGTTGAATCAAAATGTATAAGAAATTACCTATATGTTTTATTGTCTTATGTTAATCCAATTTTATTCTCTCTAGTTTGTTTTGGTTAGTAGAATAAAACATAATGTTTCCTCATGCTCTTTAGTATCTGTGCTTGTGAAACTTATTTCCAGGGTAGGAGGGGTAGTAAAATATAATCTTTAAGAGATCATGCCTATGTTTGCCTGTATGTCTACCACTTATTAGTTATAAAATGGATCTATTAGAAGTTAAAGCTTTGCCTGAAAGATAAAAAAATATTTCACACAGAAATTATTCAGTATAATTTCTATGCATCCCTTTATCATTAGTAATATTCCATGAATGTTAATATTTATGATTTTATGATGACAAAACAATATGAGTAGAGATAGGAGGGTATTATTTATTCAGGGCCTCTCAGCATTTTATAGTCAATTATCCATTCCCTAATCACCAGGTAGAAAAATGTTTTAATCTCCACTTTGCCCACTGTGACTTTTGATACTGATTTCATTTGAAAATTAACCTTTAAAAATTCCTCTCTCTGATGTCCACATTTTCACTGGCTGTATGTGTAATCTTCCTAACAACTGTTAATGTATATATTTTATTTTGACATTTGATTCTTCAACATATATATGTTATTTTTTAATAGTTTCTTAGATACATTCTGGCTTCATTTTCTTTGTTCAATATCCTAGACAAAATAATTAACCAAGTAAGTTATATCAATACCACCTTTCATTTAGTTATAATTTCTTTTATATTTTAATTATTCATATATTATGTACTGCAACTCTGCAAATTGGGAAGTAAAGTATACAATATTAAAAAAAAGAGTAGGTCATTGAAAGGTCAAGGATACTCCTTAAGCCATGAAAATATAAGTGGATGAGTGGGCATTCAATGTCAGATTTGTCTGCTCAAGTAGTGCATTGCCACATGGAGCATTTCCTCCAGCACAACTCCTGACCCTACTGATTCACTGTTTCCCACCAAGTCAATCCATACTCAACATTCAGGCTCAATATTCACCAGCACACAACATTCCAGCCTTCTGAATATTGCAGGATCCAAGAGACCCCAATTTTTGGATGCACTGTTAAATCACAGCAATCCAGAGTGGAAACATTTCTCCACCAATTTTCTACATATTCAGTACTAGCTGCTCCATAAGAATTGTTCAAAACTATTTTCTATATTGTTACATATTTTAATATTCTTAACCTTACTCAACAGTAGTGACAACTTCAACTCAGAATTATTTATGATCTGGGTTTCAGTCCATCCAAAAGAGGAAAATATCTATATTGCCCCAGTCTCTACTCAATATCAGCATGCACTATCTTTAACCATTTAAAATATCCTAAGAAATTTTCTCCTAGTACATTTAAATTCCACATAAATTGCATTTAAATTTCAATTTAAAATAATTCTTATGTATTTTTCACTCATATCTCCCTTATCTGTTTTCTTAGTGTGAATGGTACCATCTATTTCTAAGGCTAATTCACCCCTCCAGTCCTCATTCTCTCTTCTCTTTCATGGAGGTAAACTTATGCCATCGTAAGTTTCCCATGCTTCTCCATGTACTCCTTGAATTTAAATAGATACTTATCTTTCCCTGTTCAAAAAAAAAGTGACTTGTGACTCTTCATAGGTAGATACTACGTGTGGGGAAAATGTATTAATTTATTAACAACATAGGATTCACTAAATTATCCGTATTGATTTTTTGGTTTTGTGTCAAATACTGCTATGATTTCCCATTAAATATGGACATATTTCAAAACTTGAATGAGCTGAGACAGAAAGACCTTGTTTGATGTAAAGGTTGTTAATGAATGTTGGATTCACACCTAATTCATAATGTTCTGTTTCACAATTGCTAAATCCTTACTTAATTCTAAAGTGCAAATGTTTTCTTCTGAAGTTGGTTAAACTGTTTTCCTTATTGACTTGTAAACACAGAATGTACATTTTCAGACTTGTTTATACAGTTGCACTCTTTAATTGTCGATGTTAATGCATTTCATGTATTTGTTTTGATGTTCCCTTTCTCTCCTGACAAATGTAACTACTTATAATATACAGAACCTCTGCTAACTGTAGAAAGGCAGAGCTAGTGTCAATTTTCGGACTGACTTCCTGATCTCAAGAATAAAAGCTTTCTGTCTTTATGATCCTCTTTATTTCAGGATCCTTCAAGACAGTTCAATAATGCATCAGGATTTAAGAGTTGGAACACAGAGTGAGCAACTTTTATTATGTCACAATCACCAATAAATTGTAGGTTTCTAGCTTGAATTTTTGATGTCTCCAGAGAACAGAGTTAAATCCGTGCAGACTTCAGAAGAAGATCTGTTTTACATTCTAACTCTGCCATTTATTTGTGATGGCAAATATCTTTGACTCAGTTTCCTTTTCTATAAAATTTGTAAAAATGCCTGCTCCACGAATTTCATACTTGTAAAATAATTCAAATAGATATCCTCACAATGGTAGCTATATTGAAGAAAAGTAAATCAATAAGTACCAAAAATCAAACAATAGTTTTAAGCATGTGATTGCTTCAGCACTTACATTTCTTCTGTCTTAAATTTATATTACTATTTTTTTAAAAAAAGCAAAGAAGTTAATTAATTCCAGCACTTTCCATTTGTTAATGTGATTTTCTGTTCAAAGAAGTATGACAATGAAAAATGTTCTTCTGTACAGGAAAATAGAAATTGTAAAACTGAGACTATCCTTGAACAGTATTCTGGTTGCAGTAGGATAACCAGCAAACTAAAATTCTCCTGAGATAACTAAAGCATTGTAAAAACAAATGTTTTTTTTTTTTTTTTTGCATTTTGCATTTTTGGCAAAGACTTGAAGAATCAGAAGTCATATTTTGATCATTAATATATTCATTTGTTTATGTACTGATCGAGGCAACCTTGAAATCTTTAATTTACTTATATTTCATGGTGAATTATATGCAAACATTTTTCTGGCAGCTGTGAAAATCAATTATGAACAAATGCTTACATAGTTTTCATGGCATGTAATCAGAAGTCCATATAATGATGACTTAAGTATAAGGGGTTATGTACATACTTTATTTTTAGATAGAGATTCACTTATTCACTATGTACTACCTGAATATAGCAAAGTGCTTTGTAAAGAAAAAATATTCGGCCAACAGTTTTTGAAATTAATAATTGATCAGCAGTAATATACATAAATTGTTATTTGCATTCTTTTTATGTAAAACACATCCCATTGGAATTAGATGTGTTTAAGTATACATTGAAATTAGCATTCTGCATATTGAAGTTTTGGTCAGGGTGCAGAGCCACTCTTCCTGCTCCATCTGGTGAGACTATCAGCTCACTCTTTGCTTCCATGAGCATCTGTCAATTCTTCTAAACTGCTTTAACTTAGCTTTTTAATGCATGAATGAAAAAGAAGAGGCTTGTCTCATTGTGTAAGTACCTTCCATATTTGCATATTTTTAAAGAATACTCTCCTTGACAGTTTCTCTCAAAAAATCAAGTGAGGAGTGAAGGAAAGAAGTGGGGGTGATTCATGGAGGGACAAAAAGAGGAAAAGAGAGAAAAAGTTAATAGCAACAAAGCCTCAGAAGTTAATATTGTTTTTTCTTACACTGGATAGACAAGTCAGGATTTCTGGTAAGGATCCAATGATCTTTCACCTGTAGGCAAAGATGAGTGGGCATATTTAGTAGCAATAACTACCTGTCTGGAACCTTTCTATTGTAACAAGAGCTTTCATGTTAAGTTTTATTTCCAAACAGGGACCTCTAATTGCATCATAGAAAACCCCTGGGAACACAGGCTTTTGCACCAATAGAAGCCAGTGTCAATGGGTAATTTCAATGAGATAATTGGTTCTAGATGGTTATAGAACAGGACCCAAGTAAAATCTGTCCATGAGAAGAAATTTTATATATTAAGATGTATTAGTGTGTTTGAATTTATGAAAAGAATTGGTGAAGATTAAGGGAATAATCACTTAACAGAAAGAAAATTGCAGTTTGCCTAATATTCCCCTAATATTCTAATAGTCTTAAGGGGAATTTCCTGTGGTTCCTAGAGACCAAGGAGGAGAAAAAGAGACCCAAAGACTGCCTCAGCTCAATCTCAGGATGGTAAACTTTCCTGCCCATCCTCAGGTTTTACCTTTCGGGAATGGAATGATTTTCACTAGTGAGACCAAACTCATGGAAATGCTAATGGACTAAGTGACTAAACAGTCTTTCTGAAAGGATCCAAAGCATATATGAGCCTGGTGCCAAAGCTCAGCACAGTGGCCTGTGAGCTGGATGATCATCATCATGTTGCTTTATCTCTGATGCCTCAGTTTCTTCATCTGTCAATGCATTAATGACAGTGTCCTCCATCATGTGCCACTTGAAAAAAGGACTAAATGAAACATGGAAGCCATTTAAATTATTACCTGGCACAGAGTGCTGATTGGGAAGTGCTGCAATAACTGCTGTTCAGTCTCCGCAGTCATGGTATGAGTGGATCATTCTGGTCAACATGCTTCTTAGAGGTGCTACTTACTTTTCTGTCAATAATTTCCAGTTTAATTCAACTATGCTCAGACCACATACCCTTTATGATTTTAAACAACTCAACATACACTTGACTGTACATTCTGCACCATTAGGAGTCAGTCAGCTCCACTGTTCAAAATTTTTATACCTTTATTGATGGTTTTCCCATGATTATTACACTGGCTGAATTGCATTTACATATACAGCTATAATTTTGGAATTTAAAGTTCTCTTTTTTGATATATCATGTTATGCATTACACATTTTGAAGATATATTAGGTGAATGTAAATTTAGCATTGTTTTGTCTATCATGATTTATCATAATAAATAACCTTAATGTTGAGCCATATGTCATGTCTTCATGTGTATTTTGTTTGATAAGACAGCCATAAAACCATATCAGCTCTTGGTTTATGTCTCCATTAAATATATATATATATATGTATATATATTGATTGTATATACACCCATTATATATATATATATATATATATATATATTGTTTCCAATTTATTTTCAATGTATACAGTTTGTATATATTTCAAATGGAATTTTTTTCAACAGAAATTTCTTAAATATATTTTAAGATACATGAATATATGTAACTACTGAAACATTTTGGGTTTCTATTATTTTTCACATCTGTTCTTTGTTCTATTTTCCCTCTATTAGATTGATAAAATAAATGTTTACTTTTACCTTTTTCTCCATTCATAGCTTTTGATGGTACAATGTTAAATTTTCTATTATAGCTATACTCTAGAGATTTCTTTATCCATATTCCACTCCTTACAGTCCAGGTAAACTTACCATCTTCATGAACTTGAACCCATGTATTTACCATTCTCAGTGCTCTTTAGCCCTTCCTTTTCCAACGCTTCCATCTGGGATATTTTTCCTTCAGCCTATGGAACATCTCAACATACCACTGGGATGTTGGCATTGAATTCTCTCTGTTTCTGTGTATCTGAAGTTGTCTTTATTTTTTGCAATTTCAGTATTCCCTGTATTCATTATTTTGACTTTTGGAATTTATTATTTTGACTAGTTTTGAAATTCATACAAATATAATCATGTAGTATGTTCTCTTTTGTAGCTGACTTCTTGTGCTCACTATGGTGTCTATCAGACTTTTCAAAGACATGTATCTGTGGTTTTTCTTTACCATTTCCAAGGGTTTTCTACTATGTGAATACTTCACATTTTATTTATCAATTCCCTTGAGGATGAGCAATTGTTTATTATCAGATTATGGCTATTAAGAAAAATAAATCATTGAAAAGTCACTGATCATGTCTTGTGGTTGGCATAAATCATTTCTCTTCAACATGTAACTAGAAGAAAAATTGCTGTATGATTTGCTCTAGTAGGTACTAACAAGCCATTTTTATCAAAGTGGTTGTTCCATTTAATACTCTTACCAATAATGTATGAGTGTCATTTGCTTCATATACCTATCAAAACTTGTTTTCAGAGTGACACCAAGGAAAATGGATGAGTAGTGTGTTCAAATAATTATTTGTTTCACTGAAGCAGCCATTAAGCTTGAAGAACCAATCTGGATCAAATTTTTCAGAACTCTGTATCCTAATAACAAAAAATTATGTCCACCAGGGGAGTGATGAATGATGAAAACAGCTGTGAAATTTTGGTGAGAATGTATTGTTCATTTTTGCTTACCCTCTTATTATCTCCCATTTCTCAGTTTATCAATGGCTCTGGAGATTGTGATATATGTTCCTGGCACAGTTTGATATTGTCAATGGCAAAAACTGGGCTTCATTCTAAAAAATAATGGAGGTTGTACATTTTTACTTCTATGGAAGTTCCTTGAGGGACAAGTGCTTAAATTTGCCCTTGTTTTATCTCTATCAAATTTGAGTGGCTTCCTGGGAAGCAACTATAAGAAAAAATTAAAGATAATATCCCCTTAACATTTGGGGCATGAGATGGCAGAGAGATTGGTACATACACAAAATCCTGGGAATAATGAGCCTGAAGAGAAGTCTCCTTGGCAGACTAAGGGCTTTAAAATGTTACTATATATATATATAGAAATAATTGTAGTGAAACACATGGTCAGGGACTAATATGTGGACAAAAACGGCCAGAGAGAATCCTGGGTTGTACATGTAACTAATCCTTGGCTTTGGATAAGGAGGAAGCGAAGTCTAAGTGAGAGTTATATGAAGTTAGGCTAATTGTTGAAAGAATGCCCCAGCTAAAAGTTAATTTGCAAATACTGAGAGCTTGCTTTTTTCATTTTAACTCCAGATATTAAGAAAATTTCTTTCAGATCACTGACAGACCATTGAGAAAGTGAATCATAGATTTGAGTGACCACATGATGAGGAATATAATCTTTGCAAAAATAATTTATAAAAGTTACTAAATAAAAGAAAACTGCATCTTACAAGAAGCAATAACAGCAAACCCTGCAGAATGGTGAATATCAAATTTCCTGTGTAAACACATTATAATATTGAAAATGTTGATTTTGAACAAAAAATACATGGTATATAAAAAAATACAGGAAAGTTTGATCCATAGAAAAAAAGAGAGAAATTGACATTAACTGTATTTGATTAAACCTACACATTGGACCAAAAAGAGACTATAAGTCAACCACCCAAAATATGATCAAAGAGATGAAGGAACCGATGAAAAAAAAACAGCTAAAAGAAATCAGAAAATCAATGCATATACATAATAGAGATTATCAATGAAAAGACATTGATTATAAAAAGGAACAAAATAGAATTCTGGAGCTGAAGAGAACAATAGCTGAAATGCAAAATCCATTCAATGGTTTCAACAACAGTTTTGAGCAGGCAGAAAAAGAACATGTGAACATGAAGATAGGTTGATTGAACCTATCCAGTGACAGGAACAGAAAGAATAAAAAAGTAAAGGAGCAGAGCCTAAGGGAATAGTGGGACATGTAACAACGTATGAATTATGAGAGTGCCCGAGAAAAGACAGTTTAAGTGGGGATGAAAAGACCCCCAGGTGTAAGTCTCCATGGAAACATGGGACATGACCCCTGGGGATGAGCCTTGCCATGGCATCATGGGATTGAGAAAGATTTCTTGGACCAAAAAGGGAAAGAAAAATGAAACAAAATAAAGTTTCAGTAGCTGAGAGATTTCAAATAGAGTGAAGAGGTCATTCTGGAGGTTCTTCTTAAGCATTATATAGATATCCATTTTTAGTTTTAAGTGTATTAGAATAACTAGAAGGAAATACCTGAAACTGAATTTTAATCCAGTAGCCTTGATTCTTGAAGATGACTGTGTAACTATATAGCTCTTAAGGTGTGACTGTGTAATTGTGAAAACCTTGTGACTGACACTCCTTTATCCAGTGTATGGACAGATGAGTAAGAAAATAAAGACAAAAAATTCATAATAGGGGGGATAAAGGGTGTGGGATATTTTGAGTATATATTTTTAATTATATTTTTATTTTTTATTCTTATTTTTATTTTTTGAAGTAATGAAAATGTTCAAAAATTGATCATGGTGATGAATGCACTACTATATGATGATACTGTGAACTACTGATTGTACACTTTGGATGATTATCTGGTATGTGAATATATCTCAATAAAACTGCATTAAGAAAAGAGGGGATGAAAGAATACTCTAATAATTATTGGCCAAAATAGTGGGAAGATGGTGGAGTAGGGAGCTCTGACTCAGTCCTACCACCAAAACGACTATTAAACAGCAGGGACTGTTTGAAACAACTCTTTTGCTACTCCAGAAGCCAGAAGAACACTTTACAGCATCCAAGGAAGAGCAGGGGGAAAAGGCTGATAAATTACAGTAAGGGACCATAAATTGTTCTCTCTGCATGTCTGCTACCATCACCCAGCACCCCTTCTTGTGGGAGGCCCCTTGGGGTGCAGCCACTGTCAAGTTAATTGTTGATGGAAAGAGACATAAAAAATCCTCTTCCCCTAGAAGAGGACTAAGCATGGATGAGAAATGACCATGACTTTTGGTTAGCAAATTCAGATCTCTGGGTGCCCAGCTCTAAGGGCAGTTATTGTTTCAACCTGCCTGGACAGAGTCAGTGGCAGCCATTGTTTCAACCCATCCCAGACAGAGTTGGCTGGGAGTAGAGACTTAAAGATGCTGCAGTTCCTCAGGGCTACGGAGGACAGTTAGCTGAAGGGCTAAAGCTCAGCTGTGGGAGCCACCAGCAATCTTGCACCCATTTTGATCCCCTCCCCAGGATACTTTGGAACCAGTTTTTGCCCCCTTCATGGGTCATGGCCCATGTTTTGCCTGGGAGAAATTACTTGAGAAAGTCCTCTCCAGTGTGTCTCAGAATTTGCTCTTGAGGCAAAAGCTGCTTGAAACTATGAAAGTAGTATAAAAAACAATAGAGGTTGGCAGTCTGTGACAAAGGACTGCCAACTTCAAATATCTCAAAGAGGGAGGGTTGACTCTTGGAAACAGAGGAAACAACCAAACTCCTATAACCAGGGTGAACTCTGAAACAACTAACAAGCCAAAAAAAAAAAAAAAAAAAGAGCAAAACAAAAGCCCAGGAAAACCAGGAAAATGCTATGCACTGCATTCATCTTCCTGACAGGAGGACTGAAGCTAAAGGAAATCTCTGCATTATCATCAGCTGCTTACAAATCAATAAACAAACATCTCAGTGAATGAATCCCAAAGTTGATATTTTAAAATACTGAAATGGACAGTGTGAAACAAAAGAGTGCAAGACACAAAAAAAAAAAAGAAACAGGAAATGATGGACCATCCAAGGAAAGATGATAAAAAATCCAGAAAATACCAATGAAGAAAACAGCAATGTGGACATACCAAGCAAAGCCATTAAAATGACTTTTATAAGGCCCAAGGATGTGAGAGAAACAACACAAAAAGAACAAAAGGATATCAGGAAAATAATTAATTAGTAATACGTGAGTCTTAGTAAAGAGTTAGAAATTTTAAAAGACAGCCAAACAGAATTACTTGAGTTGAAGACCACAATAGCTGGTATGAAAATTGTCTAGGAGGGTTTTAAGAGAGATTGAAGCTGACAGAAGAAAGAATCACTGAAATTGAAGATGAGAAACTTGAAATGAGTCAGGCTGAGGAGCAGAAATAAATAAGAAACATAGCTTAAGAAAACTCTGGGGCATCATCGAGCACACCACCCTACATTTTATGAGAGTCCCAGAAGGAGAAGAAAGAAATAAAAAGACTGAAGGAATATTGAAAGAAAAAAATGAAAGAGAACATGAACATGCAAAAGACATGAACATGCACATCCCCAAAGCCCAGAGAACATCAAACAGGATAAACATGAAGAAACATGCACCCCATCATATATTGATCACATTATAAAATGCAAAAGACAAGGAGAAAGTTCTGAAAGCTGCAAGAGAAAAGCAATGTGTTACAGGGAGTCCCAATTAGAAAATTGGGTGCCAATTTATCATCAGAAACCATGGAGGCAGGTAGGCAGTTGGTTGAAATACTGAAAGTGCTGAAGGAAAACCAGTCCAGCCATGAATCTTATACCTAGTGAGACTTACTCTCAAAAATGAGGGAGAGATTAAGACATTCTCAGATAAACAAAACTTAGGGGAGTTCATCACTGCTAGAACCTATATCACAAGCAATATTAAAGGGAGTTCCTCAGACAGAAAGGAAAGGACATTAGACACTGGTTCAAAGCTTAGTTCCTTCAAACACTTAGTTCCTACAGATGCTAAAATGAAAATGCTTAATAATTAATGATAAATCTGCATTTTTTAATCTATAATGTACAAAGATGTAAGTGGTAACGAGCACAAAAAATGGTGGGGGTACAGAAGGGTATAGGAAAAGCATATGTGCATGCAGTTGAAGTTAAGTAGCTATCAACCAAATATAATTGTTGTATATTTAGGATGTTAATTATAACCCCATGCTAACCAAAAAGAAAATAGATGAAAAATATACAGATAGAAATGAAATGGCATTCAGTATGGTACAACACACACACACACACACACACACACACACACACACACACACACAAGTAAGCATTAATGGAATTGAGAGACAAAAAGGGTTTAAAATTTACAAGTGACAAAGAAAGTCATTGTATACTGAAAAAGGGGAAAATTCAACAGGAAGATGTAAAAATTATTAATATATATGCACATACCAGCAGGGTGCTAACATATGTAGCAAATACATATATTTTGAAGGGAGAGATTGACAATTCCACATTAACAGTAGGAGACTTTAATACACCACTCTCAATAATTGATAAAACAACTAGCCAGAAGATCAGTAAGGAAGTACAAGACTTGAAAGATACTCTAAACAAAATAGACCTAACAGACGCATATAGAACACTTCACCCAACAAAACAGATAAACATACCTCTCAAGTTCATATGGATCATTCCCCAGGATAGACCATATGTTGGGTAACAAAACAAGTCTAACAAATACAAAAATATTGAAACCATAAAGTATATATTTGTTGAACACAACATAACAAAGCTAAAAATCAATAACTAAGGGAAAAATCCAGAATTCACAAATATGTGGGAATTAAACAACAACCCCTTAAACAATGAATGGGTTAAAGAGGAAATCAGAAGAGAAAATGGGAAATATCTTGAGGTGAGTGAAAATAAAAATACTACATACCAAATTTATGAAATGCAGCAATGGCAGGACTGAGAGGAAAAATTATAGCTCTAAATGCTTACATTAAAAAAGAAGAAAGACATCAAATCAGAGACCTAACATCAAAACAGAAAAAAACTAGAAAAAGATGAGAAAACTAAACCCAAAGCCAGCAGAAGGAAGGAAATAAAGATTAGCGCAGATATAAATGAAATAGGAAAAAAAAAAAAAAAAAACAATGGACAGAATCAATAAAAACAAACCTGGTTCTTTGAAAAGATCAATAAAATTGGTAAGCCATTAGCTGGACTGGCAAAGAAAAAAGAGAGAAATAGCTACATAAATAAGTAAACAAACTAAGAATTGAAAAGGGGGACATTACTACCAACACCGCTAAAATAAAAAGGACTATACAAGGATACTATGAACATCTGTATGCCAGTAAATTACATAAACTAGATGAAATGGATAAATTCTTACAAACATACAGGTCACCTACATTGACTCAAGAAAAAATGGAAGATCTCAGCAAGCTAATTACTGGTAAAGATATTGAATCAGTCATCAAAATCCTCCCAACAATGAAAGGCGCAGGACCAGATGCTTCACAGGGGAATTCTACCAAATATTCAAAGAAGACTAAACTGCAATTCTGCTAAAACTCTTCCAAAAAATTGAAGAGGAGGGAGCACTCCTTAACTCATTCTATAAGGCCAATCTCATCCTAATACCAAAGCAAGAAAAGAAAACTTCAGACCGATACCTCCTAATGGTTAATTTGGAAAACAGAATTATACAAAGATCAAAATGAAAATCATCCATAAAGATAATAGAATTTTGATTCTTACCATTTTATATTTTGAATAATATATTTACTTTATAAAATTTGGATATTTATGTAGTTTTTACGGAATATTATTTTCTGAAATAATCCCCAATGGTGTCAAATGTTCTTAGAAATTCATGCATCATATTAGCATTTAAAATCTTTGTTAGTTTTTGAAATTAAAAAGAAAGTTTTACTTTTATTTAATCAGGTAATCCCAAATAGCTCCTAATTAACATGGATCAAACACTGTTCTTTAAAAATTGTTTGCAAAAGTCTGAATTAAATTATCTCTAATTTTTCCCCTTGTCCAAAAAGGGATATCTGTGTGCTTGTGACTTCTTTCTAACAATCTTATTTATTATTTGGAATGTTTATGTTATTTTTTCTGCAGTGTACTAATCATACAACACATTTAATTGCTGAAAATTTCATCTGACTCTCCTGTTCACTCAAGACAACAAAATCTGTACAATTACTCCTATGTCATTCTTAATCCAAATCATAGGAGGTGAAAGGTAAACCTGCTTGAGGGGTTTATTGAGTTGGGCAGCTAGAGTGGTTAGCCCACACTCAACCCTCTCCTTCCCTAATGTAAACTATGGAATGTAGTTACTAGTATAAATATAATCATACTGTTTCATCGATTGTAACAAAGTTACCACACTAATGCAAAATTTTAATACTGGGGAAAACTGAGTGTGGGGGATATATGAGAATCTCTACTTCCTGTACTATTTTCCTGTAAACCTTCAATTACTCTAAAAAAAAAATCCAATGTTTCCTGGAGTGTTTTTTGAATAACATTTTACTGAGGGGGGGGGAGGAAGGGAGGGAGAGAGAGAGAATTGAATCAGGAACCCACAAAAGACATGCTCAAGTCTTAATCCCTGGTGATGTGGGTAGGAACTCATTTGTAAAGATAATCTTCAAAGATTCTATTAGGATGAGCCCAAATAGAATAAAAATTGACCTTAATATAATATGGCTAGACTTCTAATAAGCAAAGGAAATTTGGAAGCATAACTAGTAGGAGTGAGGAGACAGGAGACAGACTGGCATGCAACAGAGGCAGAGACTGATTACCAGCCCAGCGGCACCCCTACACTACTGGCTTTGGAGAAAGCATGGCCTTCCCATCCCTTGAATTTGAACTGCTAACCCCAAAAACTGTGAGAAAATAAATTCCTGTTGTATAATCTAACCAGTTTGTGGTATTTGTTATAGCAGCCTTGGCAAATTAAACCTGTGTGTGTGTGTGTGTGTGTGTGTGTGTGTGTGTGTGTGTTAGTCTTATGTGTTGACTTGCATAGGCTATAAAATCCAGTTATTTAATCAAAGACTACTCTAAGTGTTGCTGTAGATGTGCTTAATATCTACAGTCAGCTGACCTTAAGCTTCCAACCTACTGGCTTTCAACATAGATTTTGGACTTGCCAGTCTTCAGGCAGAACCCGATGCTTCAGTCTTGAGGCTATTTTATGAGCTTCAACTTTTCCTTTCCAACCATAGTAGCCCTCTTTCCACAGATCAAGGAAACAGTGTGGAATTTCTTCCAGTTTCTAAACATTGCTACAACAATAATACATTCCAGTCCTGAGTAATAGCCACAGGATTGCTTCAGGGAATCAACATGAGAAGAACCTGGGATCAAACTCCACTTATTTCTATCCTTCATAAATCCTTCCACTGAATGTTGGAAACGGTGACATTTGGGTCTCTGGGATTTAGTATCAGTTCAAAAGCCAGATTTCATTACTGGGAACTTGTGTGATGCTATAACAAATAACTACCAATATACCAGTATAGTGGCTTTGGAATGGGAGAGTTGGTAGAAGTCAGACATTTTGGGTGTGTGATACAAGAGTTCTAAATTGCCTCTAAGAGACTTTTTGGGGAAATATGGATGGCAAATCTGCTTCTATTGAGATCTCAGAAGAAAATAAGTATTGGGAACTAGAGGACAAGTAATTCTTGTTATAAAGTGGCAGAAAAGCTAGCTGAATTTAAAATTGGGTAGAAAGCAGAACATGTAATAAACCTGGATATTAAACTGAGGAGATTTCCAAGTAAGGCTCAGTTTGTGGAATATACAGTCTCTTCCCCCTTATTACACATGCTTAAAGACAAAAGGAAAGGGATAAATTGAGGAATGAGTCCTTAAGCAAAAAACAATGAACACGTGATAATCTGAGAGGCTCTTGGCTTATCCAGATTGCTATGGATGCTAAATCTAGAAATTCACTGTTGGAAAAATCATGCTTTGGAGAGAGTCCAAAAGGTGTGGCTGAACAACCTTTTGTTGTAGAGATGATTTGTGTGTATGGATCCAGTCAACCATAACAGGAGAAGCCAGGAATAGAGGTGGAGTTATTCAGGAAAAGTCTATGTGAACTCTCTTGTCTATTGTCGTGAATTCCCTAGTAATACATGGGAAAACCATAAGCCTTTTGAGAATGTTATGGCAGCAAAAACACCTGTCAGTGGCACATAGATGAGACAAAATTGTTTTTGTAAAAGCTATCAAACTTCTGGGGTTCTTCAGGCATCAAACAGATTAATAGAGTTATTCACCTCCAATCATGCACTACTCTTCAAATAAAAAGGAAGAATGACATGAGGGAAGAACTGCAGAGACAGAAGCACAGAGAGGCCATATGAAGATGGAGGCAGAGTTGAGGTTATGCTGCCCCAAATAAGGAACTCCAAGGGTGGCAGGCAGTGACTAGAAGCTGGGAGAGATGCATGAAATAGATTCTCCCTCAGAGCCTTCAGAGGGCACCACCCCAGCTGAAACCTTGAATTTGGACTTCTGTGCTACAGAACTATGAGACAAGAAATGAGTGTTGTTTTATGCTGCCAAGTTTGTGATAATTTGTTATAAAAGCCCTAGGAACTATCCGATAATGATATATCATATGGCTTTGATGTACATTTCCATTCTGGGTAAAGGAACTGACCATCTTTTCATGTGCTTATTTGCCACCTGTGTATTCTCTTTAGTGTAATGTCTGTTCGAGTCTTTTACTCATTTTCTAATTGGATCCTTTGCCTATCAGATAACTGGCATGAAAGTATTTTCTCCCAGCCTGACTGTACATTTTCTTTTCCTCCTCTTTTTAGAGTTGTTTTTGTAGCAAAATGTTTTAATTTTGATGTGGTCCAATTTATCAGTATTCCTTTTTATGGATTGTGCTTTCATGTCAAGTCTAAGAATGTTTTGCCTAACTCTAAGCCTTAAAATCTTTCTCCTAGTTTTTCCTAAAAATTTTAGAATTTGGCATTTTATATTTCAGTCCATGACCCATTTATCTGTTTTTTTGGTTAATTTTTGTATACAGTGTGGAGTTTTGATTGAGATTATTTCCTTCTTTCCTTCCTTCTCTCCTTCTCCCTCCCTTCCTCCCTTCCTTCCTTATTTTCTGCCTGTGATTTATCTATACTAATCCATTGATCTATTTGTCTGAGATAACAGCAAAATGCACCCTCCAATAATATTCACATCCTAATACCCAGAAAATGTGAATATGTTCTATCACATGGATGGCGAGGAAGTAAGTAAGGTTACAAGTGAAATTAAGGTTGCTAAAGAGCTGACCTTTAAAGAAAGTCTTTACCCTGGATCACTTGGTTAGGTCCAATGTGATCACAAATGTTCTTAAGTGGAGAATATGGAGATAGAAAAGAGAACTGGAGAGATGGCATCATGAGGAAAAATTGATTGGTCATTGCTGGTTTTGACTTTGGAAGAGAGCCACAAGGCAAAGGAAGTGGACAAACTCTAATAGCAGGAAAAATATTAATTTGTACAGATTATTTCAGGAAGAAAAATGTACATATAGTAAAGATAAAAGAGTTGTAGTGAACAGATGTATTTTCAATCTGGAATTGTTTTTGAGATTCATCCTTGGTTTTAAGTCTAGTAGTAGTTTCTTCATTTTAAATTGTGAATAATATTATACTTTATAAACATTTCACAGTTTGTCAAATTTCCTTTGAAGGACACCTGTGCCATTTCCTTTTTTTGGTTATTAAGAATAAAACTGCAAAGGACACTCTTGTACCAGTTCCTTTTGACATAAGTTTTCAGATCCATTGGGTAAATAAAGATTGATCTCACTGCTTCATAGGATAGGTGATAGCTTTATAAGAAAATGCTTAACACTTGCAAAATGTTTAAAATGTCTTACACTACCAACAAAATGCATGCAAGTTTAGGTTGAAAATCACCTTCCTTAATTTTTGCCAGATTTATTAATTCAGAAACTTCAAGAGTTGTGTGGTAGCATAGCATCATGGTTGTAAATATTTCCCTCAAGAATATGCAAAGACAGGACCCTGAGATGAGGCAGAAAGCACCATGCTGCTGCTGCTGGCACTGTTTGTGCCACTGGTGCTCGGAGACTCTGAGTACAAGTTCAGGCTTGGCGCCAGCCAGAGATTCAACACTGCTGCATCCTGGACTGGTCAAGTTTGGACTCCTGGCTGCTGCCAGGCTGGTTCAACAAGGCCAAATTCAGTGTGTTCCTGCACTGGGGCATGCTCTTGGTGCCTGCCTGAGCAGCAAGTGGTTCTGGTGGCACTGAAAGGGTAAGGGGGGCAATCCCAGTACCAGTGCTTTATGAATGACAACTATGCACCCAGCTTCAGCTATGCTGACTTTGCGCCTCAGTTCACCATGGGCTTGTTCCAGCTGGAAGACTGGGCTGAACTCTTCCAGGCCATGGGGCCAAGTATGTAGTCCTGACCATGAAGCATCATGAAGGCTGTACAAACTGGCTGAGTCCCATGTCTTGGAACTGGAACTCTTAGGACCTTGGGCCCCATTGTGATTTGGTCAGGAAGCTGGGAACTGCTCTCAGGAACAGGAGCATATGCTATGGATTCCATCACCTATTCTTAGAATGGTTCCATCCACTCTACCTGCTTGATAAGAAAAATGGCTTCAAAACACAGCATTTTGTCAGTGCAAAAACAATGCCAGAGCTATATGACCTAGTAACAGACACAAAACAGACCTGATTTGGCCTGATGGAGAGTGGGACTGTCCTGATACTTACTGGGGCTCTACTAATTTTCTTCCTTGTCTCTATAATGATAGCCCCATCAAGGATGACATGATAGTAGATGATTGATGGGGTCAAAATTGCTCCTTTCACCATGGAGGATACTACAGCTGTCAAGATAAATTCAAGCCAGAGAACTTGCCACATCATAAGTAGGAGATGTGTACCTCCACAGACAAGATGTCCTGGGCTACCATGAGGATGTGATCATGTCTGACATCTCTAGTGAATCAGAAATCATTTCAGAACTGGTTCAGATGGTAAGTTTGGGAAGCGACTATCTTCTCAAGGTTGGACCAACTAAAGATGGAGTGATTGTTCCCATCTTCTAAGAAAGGCTCCTCACTGTTGGGAAGTGGCTATCTATGCCTCCATACCATGGAGGGTGCCTGCAGTGAGATAAGAATGCAGCTCTGTGGTATACCTCAGAAGGACCAGTTGTTTATGCCATCTTACTGTCCTGGCCAGATAATGGAGTCTTGGGCTTTAAATCCTCCCTAACTAACTACCTTGTCTACAAAGATAATGACCCTGGGAATTGAAGAACATCTGAAGTGGTCCAGAGATCCAGTTCAAGGGCTTCTCATTTACCCGCACCAGTTACTACCCTTTGCTCTCCCCGTTGAGTTTGCTTGGACTGTCAAGATGACAAAAGTGTGTTGATCTTTTGCATTCAAGAGGAAAAGGAAACACTGCCTGCTATTTGTTCTTTGATTTTCCTCTTATAGTATCATCATTGTAATAAACTTACTTCTTTTCCCCAGCCAGAGAAAATGTATTTTAATCAAGGGAACTAAATATATTGCACTTTTGCCTCCAGTGGACCAAGGATCTTAAATTGATTGCTTGCATACCTCTCTCTGGTCAGCAAAAGATGGGACTGAACAGTTAAGCTCTGAGTTCATCCATTCCTAACTTTGGAAATTATCTACAATGGAAACTTGCTTCCACTCTTGATGTTTATTAACCTACTTGCTTATTCAATGACTTTAGTCATACTGTTGCCCATGGGAAAAGGTAGAACAGGTTTGCAGTCTCAACCACTTGCTATTTATTTAACCTCAGTTCTCTCTCACACCACCACACCCAAAGGAGAGAGAGCCTGGAGGGAAAGGAAGGAGGCTTGCTGGGCTATTAATAAGTCAATTCTTTAGAAGTTTCCGAAGCAAACTAAGAGCTCTTAAAATCAGTTTGTTTACAGCAATAGTAAAAGAAAATAAATGTGATTCTGTCCTGTGCCTTTTTAAAGTATGATCTAATAAATAAATTTACATGTCAAGCAAAAAAAAAAAAAAGAATATATGAAGACAGATGACATACTAAGGCATTAATAAAGTTTTCATGAATTAAAATGAAATTAACAGTGCACGTTCTTTGGGCACAGTGGAATTAAATTATACATCAGCAACAACCAAAATTTTGGAAATGAAACAACATAAAATGAAACAATCTGTGAATCAAAAGGAAATCACAAGGAAATTTAAGATATATATTTTTGAATTGAATGATTGTGAATAACAGAATAGAAATAAAGCAGTGCACTGAGAAAAGTTTAAAATTTTAAGTGCTTATGCTAGAATAGGAGAAAGATACAAAAATCAATGACCCACATTTCCAAGCAAGCAGGAAAAGAAGAGCAAAGTGATCCCCTGCTAAGTAAAAGAAGACTATAATAAAGAAATGAGTAGAAATCAATGATATAGAAAATAAAAAAACAAAAGAAATAAAAAGACAAAAGCAAAAGGCTTTAGAGAAAATCAATGAAATTGATCAACTCTTGCCTAACTTTATCAATAATAAAGGACAATTAAAATGACTGATATTAAGAATTAAGTAAGGTTTATTACTGACAAACAAATTACAGCTACTCAGACTTTGGTGCTTGACAGATATTCCAACAAAAATGAAGGGAGGGTTTCCAGTCAATGAAGAAAGTGATGTGACATTCTCCAGGGATCTGTTACCCAACAGAATATTTGAACAACTGCCACAAACTGGCAGAGCCATCTCCTTCAGAGCCTCCAAAAAACAGGTAAAGATATGCAGTAACTGTGTGTGTCAAAAAATGACATAGTTTTGAAATATATACATTCATTAAAATATAGGGAATTATTATTTTTAATAATTTATACAATTATTTAAACATGTATTATTTCATTCTTAATGTTATTTTTCTATTGATATAAACCACAAAATTATAAATTGTTAAGGATTTTCAGTAGTTCTTTAGAGTGTAAAGTGCCCCAGAAGCAAAAAGCCTAAGAAAAGATGTTTTATGTAAATTCTATTAAATTGTTTTCTGCAATATTTCTAAGAATCTCAGGTGATATATTTTGCATGTTATTTTGCCTTATCTCTCCCTTCTTTTGAGTGCTATATTTCCATGAAAATAGTACTACAGCTTTATTAGGTATCTGGCCATAATTTATCCTCATACTCAACTCTAGATTGCAAATATGCCTCGTGCCTCTATGTATTCCCTTTGAATTATTCTTGTCATATCAGAGAATTTTGTACCTTCTATCAAACTGAGCAATCCTTCAGAATTTTGTATTTTTTTGTTGCCTAAAATACACATACAAAGAATGAATACATGGAGTGATTATAAAAGTAGGTAAAGATCTGCTCAGGCTTTGTGAAACCCCTGCTGAGGGTTCCCAGAACTGGCATAGTAAAAAATGTCCTATACAAGTCAAGGAGAATTTCTGTTTTCATGGATTTAACTCTTCTAATCACCAAACGTCCCCTGCCAATTTAATAATTGTGTTGATTTCTTGTAGGGGTATGTGGAGACTTCTATTTTTGAGCCTTCATTCCAAGACATTCCTTAGAGCTTCTTAGCCTCTCCCATATTCTGATACTTTCCTGATTGGCAGTTATTAATAAGAATTTTAAGAATAAAGATAAATGAGCAACATTCCTCCCATCTGCTTCTAGGGATAGTAACTCACAATCTGTGGTGAACATAACATTTCTGTCATATCCCATTTGTGAGGATCTCTTCAAAGAACTTTTGGTAAGAGTCCCACATCGTGACATAACCTTGCTTTGTTTGTATAGTCCATTCTAAAATGTATCCCATTTTCTTTAATTTAATAACTACTGGTCAATTTTTCTTGTTTTTCAAGGTATAGCAATTTTAGAGAGGATATGATTTTCCTTTCTGCTATAATGTTAATCCAAACCCATAGAAAATACAATTTTATTGGGTTTGCATGATTTAATGATAACTTGCAATGTAAAAAATTATATTTTTAATGTGATATAAAATGTATTGAATCACCAGTGATTATGAAATATTTAGAATACTTCTCTTTCGTTAACAAAAAATATTCATTGCTAAATTTATTGCTAATAAGCACTATTACAACTTTAATCTCAAGAGTATAGCCAAAGAATCTTACCAATCAGGAGTTGAAAGAAAACTGCCCTCTCTACAGGATGAAACCACTAGTTCCCCAGGCTCTTGAGAGGTTTTTATGGCCCATTTGTGTCCTTCCAAAAGCATACTCAAGTTTATAAAGAATCTAAAGTCACAGTTGTGCCTATGATTACACATAAATATTAATTTCCCTGAGAAGTCACTCCTTGAATTTTATTCAGGGAAGAACAAGGCAGGATCACAAATTTTACAGTCTTTATAACTGTAAAAAAGTAATATTCATGTTAAAGAAGATAAATGTGTTTCCTCATTTCTCAGGTATATTTGTATGTTTTAATTTATGTGTTTCTTTTAAGTAGCTAATGAAAAAATTCACTGACATAGCTGTGATGTCTCAAGATCATTATTCTTGCTTCATATTATAAATTGATAATCAGAGAGTTTTTATACTGCCTTTATTATATGTGAGTAGTTTAAAATGGTAACTGGTGATACGTATGTGATACATAGACTGTATATCAAATACTAAAAATTTAATCATACAGAAATTTCTAAGGTATTGAACTAGCACAAACACTATGAATGAAATATTTCTTGAAATAGATTGTGAAGTATAGCTAAGAAATTCAGCAGCAACAATGAGTTACCATAGCATTTCATGGAAATCAATCCTCATAAGTAAAAGTATTCCTTGATATATCAATGGATAGGTTGAGATAGCCAATGAAGTTTTTACTTATGAACAAATTCTTATATTTATTTGTCAGATATTAGGAACTAGATATGCCCTATACAGATTTTTATTAAATATTGTATTTCATGTGTTTAACAATTATGAGGGATAGGTATCAAATGAGTGATACCACCCATTTTCCCCCATTTTAATGTCTAAATATCCCCAAAGTAATAAGGAACAGGGATACAACCTTGAGCTCACTCTTCTTCTTACACCCAGGACTACAGATGTATTTAACCATCATGATTTACACTGAAGTAGAAGATGTATGATAACTGTATCATAGGTAAACTGGAGGATTTGGACAGACCAAGCAGAAAAATACAATCTAAAGAGATGGATGATAGGAATGAGACTTGTTAGGATCAATATCAATGTATACTTTTGAAAAAGGAAATTTAAAAAATCATATGGAAGTTTGGTTATGTCCAAAAACTAACAGTTAAATAGTATCAATGTAGTCATTGAGCATTGTTTTTGACATTTAATACAATCTCTGTTTGAAAGACATTATCTTCATATAATTGAGGATGATGGAAAAACACTCATAATTAAACAGATTATTATAGAGAAACAACCAAAATATATTGCAAAAGTGTTTGAAATTCATATGAACATAATCAAAGAAAGTAAAACATTATCATCTACATAAAATGCTAGCCATTGTATACAAATTTTTATTTACAAATCAATTACATATATATATATATAAAGGATTAATAAAAATACAATTTCTAATATTTTTATGCTTATTACCAGTTCATTCTATGTTTTCCACATATAAAATTAAACAGTTCTGAAATGAGAACTTTCAAGATAATGAGTTTTAGAATGTAAAATATAATTAAGACTGAAATAGGACTTCCCTATGCTTCAGCATGTTTCAAGACAAGCACAAGCAAAATAGTTGTGGTTACAATAGTTATTTTGAAAAAGGAGAATCTGATGAAATCTAGACATGCTTGTAAGCAAGATACCTGGAAAGAAATTTAGGTCTTCATCAAATATTGGAATCCATGACTGATGGAAGGAAGGATATTTTGAAAAAGAGTAATATCAGGTAGGATGCTTTTCTTAAACACTGTGTGCAGGTGAGAGAGAGACAGCAAGGGAACTCTGGTACACACTGCCACAGGAAACTGTAATCAATTAGATTCTAATAGAATCAAATATTTTATGGATCTTGCTTCAAAGAAGGAAAACAAGAGCTCACACTCGTGTCTTATAGAAAAACTGAAATGAAAGAGCAGTGACACAATATCATCTAGTCACCTTTGGATTAAAACTGTTATGAGAAGAATATCAGGAGCACTTATTAACTGTGTTACAGAAATCGATTTTAAGTTAGCTGCCCTAAACCTGGGAGATCTAAGTGAACATCCCAGGCACCTGGTCCAAGAAGAGAATAGCTGTTCAATGTTGAAACACACATGCTGATGCAGAGGCTCTCTTACAGAGCATATCTGAGATGACCATTTGCTGATGAAGAAAATGAGAAAATAATAACTGAATATGCCCAGGTCAAGTTTGAAAAGATATTTTACTGAAATAGTGTAGAGATAAATGACCCAATAACTAAAAGTTTCATGGACCTCATGTTAGATCATTTAATATACTTAGACTGTCTGATCCTATGAATATTGAAATTAACATGTAAGAGCAGAGTTATCAAAGAAAATGAAAAGGGAAACATGTTTCATTGGTTTCAAAATACTTTTGTCCATTTCTCAAAGCTCAATTCCTTATGAGAAGCCACATATTAATATGAATGGTGACATTTTATTTGTGATTAATATGGATCATCTGCACTGAGCTTTTAGTATATTCTCATCTTTTTATACTTTGATTACAGGGAGTTGGAAACATTTTCAAAAACATGGACAATCTCACCTTTTTCACAGAGTTCCTCCTTATGGATATGTCAACCTCCCAAGAGCTTCAAGTGCTGCAAGGTCTGCTGTTCTTAGTGATTTACCTGGGAGCTCTGACAGGGAATCTTCTAACTGTTACTGTCATTGTAAACAACCCACACCTACACTCTCCAATGTACTTCTTTATTGGCAATCTATCTCTCATAGACCTTTGCTGCATTTCAGTTACTGTGACCAAATCGATTGTGAATTGTTTTACAGGGAGTAAAATGATTTCTCTCCCAGGATGTGCTGCACAGATTTTCCTGGTTATCTTCTTTGTATCCACAGAGCTGTCCTTCCTTGTGGTGATGTCCTATGACCGCTATGTTGCCATTTGCCACCCTCTGCATTATGGGCTCACCATCACACCCTGTGTGTGCACACAGGCAGCTGGTGGCTCATGGGCAAGTGGGTTCATCCACTCTGCTATGCATACAGGTGTCCTATTCAAGCTTCCCTTTACAGAATCCAATATTATCAATTAATATTTTTGTGATGTACCTCAAATTTTGAGGATCTCATCTCCAGACTTCAGTTTTCTGAGTCTATGACCTTAGTTCTAAGTGCTTGTATTGCATTGGTATGTTCTGCCTTTACGGTTAAGTCATATATTGATATATTTTCAATGGTGCTTAGGATGCATTCTGTGGAAGCCCATTACAAAGCCTTATCCACTTGTACTCCACAGTTGGCAATTCTCATTTTGTGTGTAATTTCTGGAGTGACTGCTATCTTAGGTCCCATTGCAAATAAAGCCTCTCTTAAAAGTCTTCTCTCAGCTATGTTCTACACTATGGTGCCCCCATTAATAAACCCCATCATTTATAGTCTGAGGAACAGAGAAATTAACATTGCCCTGGGCAGAATGTTTTCACAGATATTTTGTGTTCCCAAGCAGGGTTTTTCTTGATTAAAAAATCTTAAAAAATATTTGAATGAAACTTGATTTATATTTGATATGTGTTCTAAATTTGAATATACCCATGTTAGGTTTCCAGGCTTTTTTAATTCTATATTTCTTCTGTTGTTTCTTGTGTGATAGTGAGCTATACATCTGCTTCCAATTTTTCCAACTCCATATACTTGTGTAACTCACACATTCTTCTGCAAAAGATTTTCCACATTGTTAACATGATTGAATAAGGTTTAGGATAATTTGGGGCTTTCCTATAGAATGTTACCATATGGAGGAGATCACTGGTGAGTCCTATAACAAGTGCCCTTACATTTGAGAGACCATCAAGTTTCAGGACACTGCCATCCTGGAAGAGAATACTGAGTGTTTTGAATTAGAGAAATCCATTCAAATCACTCTCTTTGCATTCACCTTTCTACAATATCTGAACAGTGTTAAAAGGGGATTAAAATTGAGATACTTCTGCAGAGTAATTAAGGACACAATGAAGATATAGTACAGAGATCTGTATTAAAGTTGCTTTCTTCATTGAAAAATAGGCTATAAAAGCCTGGCCCTCAACACACTATATTCTTTCTAATCTGTTTGTTTCTTGCGTGATCTGACTGAATAGGTATGTGTCTAGCCCAATTCATTCAGTATTTCTACAATGATGAAGTTAGAGAGTAGAGTGAGATGTAGCAAGTATAATTGGATTTTGCATACAAAATATCAAATGTGGTTTATAATATATATATGATTTTCTCACCAAAAGATATAAAAACATATCCCCTAAATATGGAAATAGTTTTATTTTCTTATTGACAAATGATGAGCAAGCATTCTGATGGTAAAGTAATTAACCTTTTTAACTCTCAAAATTGAATCTACAAAGGCTGCTTTTTCTTGGAAACCATACATAGAAAATGTTTAGCCTTAAGGAACTTGTGCTCATTTAACTGCAACCTTCATTCTGCAACTGGTAAAATGGACACATAAGGCTCATTATGGCTGAATAGCTAATATTTATTATAAAAGCAAGTAATGAATAAAAAGCCTATTGTCATCAAAAATAATAATCATGATCCCATTCAAGATAGTGGACTGAGATGCAACAGGACTCTATTTCCCCTCAGAAACTTTGAACAACTAGCAAGGATTGATGGAAGGACCTTTCTAAAACTCCAGATAGCACGTAAAGCATTGCAGGAGTGAGGTGAGTGTCAAACCAAGTGAAAGGTATCTTAAAAGTGGAAGGATCTCATGGTACCTTGGCTCATCCCTGGGCCACCCCTCACTGGCTAGGCACAGAGCTGGCCTGAGCTCCCATGGTGGATCCCTGGTACTGGTTCCATGGAGAGCAGAGTAGGCCTTGTGCACATACTGGAAGCATGTATGTCTGGACCAATGTATCAGGTGGTGGCTTGAGGGACTCTCTGTCTCAGAACTTTTACTTCATTTGGAGGCAATTTGGAGAGCTTGCTGTCTACATAACACTGTGGGACAGCAGTCCATTATATGGATAAGCTCTTAAGGAGTACTCTTGCACAGGTCAATCGGCAAAGACTAAGGAAGTTGTTTTGTTTTTGTTAATTCCTGACATTCAAGGAAAGCTCTGCCATAATGCTAGCTATACAAAAGCTAACAGAACTGATGCCTCAGAGTCTAAATTCCAGCAATATCTCACTAAAATCTCAAAATACACAGGTTTCAAATAAAAGGTTACAATGTGTGTAAGTTAACAGGAAGCAATGGCCCAGGCAAAGGAGAAGATTAAAGCATTAGCAACCATCAGTGAGGAGGACCAGACTTGGAGCATACCTGAAAAAGACTTTAAAAAATGGTACTAAATATCCTCAAAGAATTAAAGGGAAACATGGAGAAAGAAACAAAAAAGAAGTAAGGAAAATGATGAATGAAACCAAAGAGAATGTCACTAGAGAGATGGAAATTATGAAAAGGAACGAGAGCAGAAAATCACAGTAACAGAAGTTAAAAATTCCTTAGATGTGTTCAACAGCAGACTGGAGCTGTCAGAAGACATGAGAGACTCAGAGAAAATTGAAATCATTCTTTGTGAGGAGGAGAAGAAAGAAAAACTGAACAGAACCTGTGAAATCTATAGATCACCATCAAGCACAGCAATAAATCCGTTCCATGGGAGTCCAAGAAGGAGAAGGAAGGAAGGAAGGAAGGAAGGAAGGAAGGAAGGAAGGAAGGAAAGAAAGAAAGAAGGAAGCAAGGGGAAGAGAGAATATTCAAAGAAACAATGGCTGAAAACTTCCAAAATTTAGTGAAAGACATGAATATACACATGCCTGGTACTCAACAAACTCCAAACAGGATAAACCCAAATAGACCCATGCTGCAGTAATTGTATTAAAACTTTGAATGTCAAATATAAAGAGAGAATTCTGGAAGCCACAATAGAGAAGCAATGTGTTACATACAAGGAGTCTCAATAAGATGAAATGCCAATTTCTCAACAGAAACCATGGAGGCAAGAAGGCAATGGAAGAAAATATTAAATATCCTGAAGAGAAATTATTGCCCACTAAAAATATGACACCTAGAAAGACAGTCATTCAAAACTGAGGGAGAAATTGAGATATTCCAAGATAAACAAAATCTGTGGGTAGTTTATCAACACTAGATCTGCACCATAAGCAATGCTAAAGTGAATTCTTCAGACTGAAAGGAAAGGACACTAGAAAATAGATCAAATAACATGAAGCAATAAGCCAAATTCATTTTTATCTCAATATTAATATAGTTATTTATTGCTTGCTTATATTCTAAGTATTTGTATTTTAATAATATATTATGAGAAATGACCTTCAAATCTCTTTAAACTATCTTAAATGATCTTTTTAATGATTCAAATTATATAAATATATATGTATAATTTCCCTAAACCTTCTAGAATTCTTGTCAGTGGTTTATTTTCTAATAGCAAAATACAGATGCAGAATCACTCTTTTTCTCTTTGAATATATTAACTGGATGTTTTAAAATTTCCTACTGTTCCGTTAATTGTCTCAGTGCATTTAGAAGCAATTGAAAAGTTTAACTTCTTTCTTATTCAAAATCTTGAATCTTTCTATGCTTTGTCACTTTAAGAAGATCCTTTAAAATTCTGAATAAGTCAACTAAAAGCTGCTTAGTTTCTCCATACCTCGAAGCTAAATGGCTGTTGAGATTTTGTTTAATGAAATGTAGGAGTAGAGCTATCACAATTTCCTTTGTTCCCCTCAGTGCCATGTAGCAGGACTCTTTCCTCTCAGACTCCAATCCATAAAAGCTTCCCATCACTTCCCCAACAATTTCCTCAGTTTCTATGTCAATAGAGAGCCAACCTCACATATTTTAAGCCTGTGCACACAGCAGCCAATTGAAGGCTGAATACTGTGGGTGTTTAATATGATGAGGCTAAGCAAAATCTAAATCACCATACCAGGTCTCAGCATTATATATTCTTTACCTCTGCCAAATACTTAAAGTTTCTGATTTTAAGATGTCCAAAAGAGTCATCCTTCTTTCTTATATAAGGTCTCTTCTCCTTAGATAACTAGTTTGCAAATCTTGTCTTCAAAATATGTAAAGACCAGTTTATGAATACCTTCTATTTATCTTCTTCATTGATGAACTTAAATTTTATTTTTTAACAATTATCCTTATGGTGTCTTCATTGAGAGGATGGATACATGTTATTAACTTGGAACAAAAGTCTATCAAAGATTTTAAGAAGAGATATGTCATGGACATGATTATTTAATCTTGAATAGATTGTGTAACAGCTTCAAGCCTAACTTGGGGGCCTGAGAAACTTGGTGCTCAGCAGCCTGCATGACCTAGGCCAGTTAATGTTTTATGTACCAAATTTGTGTCCTGAAAACAATGGGTAGCTGAACTGTGTAAACCGGATAGATTACCTCCTTTCTGAGCCCCCTTAGATAATTTTATTGAAATCTACAAAAAAACAAAAAACCAACCTGTCCCTTCCTGCACAACATAATCGATCATGAGAATATCTTTGTCTAGAAAGCCTGTAAAACCAGCTTGACCAGTTAGCTTGATTGTGCAACTTCCCTGCTGAATGCTGTAACCATCCAGCAAAGAGAAAAGCTGTTTTATTTTTTGCCTCCCTATAGGTAAGCCCTGAATAAAGTTCATGTTTCAAAATCTGCCCAGTGTATTCTTTGGTCTTTCAACTGGCAAAGCCCTCTTGGGCTGTGACAGATAGGTGGAATTTCTGTTAAATTTTAGTCACATGCCCACAGGAACTCAAGTTTAAAGAGTATGTGAACTTGTCCTGAAGTTCTTATTTTCCAAGTTTTTCCTATATTAACATGTAACAGTCATATCTTCAGGTTTTTTTTGATCTTTGTGTCCAAGTGTAGAAATAGCATCCTTACCCATGCTGTTATAAATGAGGAAATTTAAAGTTTAATTTTTTTTACAGCAGAAAGGACAAAACGCTCTTTGAATAAGTGGATTAGTAAAACCCAGCTCATGATGTCGGCTCTCATCATACAGTCACCTTTTATCCCATGGTTGGGCACGAATCTTCAGTATTGCCAAACGCTAACCAGAAGCTACTTCTCAAATATTGAGTAGTTAAGAAGGCACAACCTTGTTCCAGAAGCATAGAGACAATGCACTTATTCTCCCATAGGGGAGAAATTAAACTAAACTATAACCGTTGGAAAGGCAAACAGATAGAGTGAGACAATTTTTAAAGGATTAAATACAACATTTAGCAGAAAAAAAAATATTTCCCAATGCTTAAGGCCAAAAATAGAAAAAAAAAATTGTCTTTGCTCATAATGCATGCCCACTGTGTGTAGGTTATACAAATCTATCATTTTAATAGACTGTGCTTGAGGTAGATTCAATTAAACTTAACCCTCCTATAGAGCTCCTCCCTATAAGATGACAGTGCTCCAATACCCCAGTGATACAAAGTTTGACCATGTATCAGGTTAGTTGATAAAAATGACAAAGGAAGGAACAGTGTGGATTAAAGAGCTGGCTTATTTTGCCATAATCTGTTTTCCATTTGACACTTGGGTGTATGGTTCTCCATCAGCTTTGATTCCACAGTGAAGGGCTCTGGCCAACAAAAAATGGACAAGAATCCTGAATAAGTAAATCTTCACTGAATTTTGGGAGTTCATTCAACAGTAACATAGCCTAAGCCTATTGAAACAAGGCTACACTATATTCTAAAGATTTTGTACCAAATAATGAACACATCACTAATGTTTGAGAGTTTTTTTCTCAACTTGCTGATCCATACTTTATATTTTCAGATATTTCAAATGTTTCTAATGTGCTTAATAAATATATGTACATATGTGCATATACAGATGTATATGTATATGTATGTGTATGGGCTATGTTTGAAAGTTTTAGATGCTTTAATGTTAGTCTGGAATTCTTTTCTGTGAAATTCCTGTCTACATTATTTTTGACAGATACATTTCCCTGTTTTGTTATATAACATTTGAGTTTTTCTACATCCTTTGAGGAAAAGAAATTCTTGACTCTATTATAATAAAATTGTCATTTTTTTTCTATTGTGGTTTGCATTTTGTATCTTATATGAGAAAGAAAAGAAATACATGACAGGCTGGTACCATGAAAGCATTATCCATTGTTAGTCTCTAAAGTCATTAGAGTTTTGACTTTTGTATATTGACCTTTTATCTTTACCACTTCTGTTTAGTGAGAGGTAGGAGTGAAATTTATTTTTTATTGTCTATGAATATCCAACTGGCCAAGCACTATTAACTGAAAAGTATTGATTAATGAAACTACCACACATTATCTCTGTCACATATTGTTTTTCTAAGGGAGCAAATCTGTAGATGTACTATTTATACAATAGCATTGTATACTGTAGACTTAGAAATTGGATATCAACTAAAGAAGTGAAATAAAATGACAGTTTCTTATGATTGATTTCTTTTTAACTTAAGGAAGTTTGCACATTCCAGGATAGGCATACTGATAAAATTAGAATCAATATATTTCAGTAAACATGGCCAAAAATGATTCAAGTTTAGATAGTAACTTAAAGGAAGTGAATAAACATCAACATATATTTGATCAGTTAGTTTAACAAAGCTTTAGCACTAAATTTAATCAATATTCAGCAGGGTACTCTGGCTATAAACTATTCATTGAGTAGGAAGAACCAGTTATTTTCCAAATCACATTTAAATTGCAATGATTAATTACAAAAATGGCCTCAAAATAATGTAAACACTCCAGGATACTAGGAGTTTGCTGCGTTTCTCTCTCTTTTCATAGCTGTTTCTTCCATCTTACAGGTAATCATGATCCTGGCTGGACATGCAAGGACAGAGCTAGTGTATCCACAATGTATCTCATTTGAACTATGATTCAAAATATTCCACATCCCTTCTGAGGTGGCCCTCTCTGCAGTACTCTTTTCAAGATAGGAAAATATAGCCACCATTCATTAATAGTAGACTGAATCACATGACTTGTTCTATGACCAATAAAATGCAAGCAAAACAATATTTGTGAATTTAAGGCTAACATATGAAATTCTTTACAGTATCTTTTAAACATGCCATGAGAACCAATAACATCCCATATATAGGATTTGCCATGAGCCTGCTCTTCAAATATGGATCATATGGAGCAAAGCTATGGTCAACCCAAAATAGGTGTGTCATAACTGGAAAATAATCATTTTGGCTCTCAGCACTGACTTAATGTTTATTTGTTATGGCAACCAAAACTAGTCTTAGCTGGTGAATAAAATAACAAATGGTTTTCCAAAGCAGTTGTACCAACTTATGAACACAAGTAAGCAATATATTCACATATCCTTGGATCTACAACCTCATTAGCAATTGGGGAATCCAGATATATAGTTATCCATTCTACTGATTTTGTGGCAGTACTGTGTGATTACACATTTTATTTTCATTCAATACCATTGGTGAAGAATATACTGGTATGTCTAAGATATTTGTGTTTCCACTTCAGATTTTCTTTCTAGGCCTTAGAAGCTAATTTTTGAGTGGTTTATAATATTGAATTGTGTTGTTTCTAGAGAAATTCTTCATTGTAATGCAGTCAAATTCACATATATGTTTCCATTTTGTATATTTTTATATCTTTTCCTCTTCCTTGTGTCTCCTCCTCTTCCTCCTCCTTCCATATGATTACTTCCTACTTTTACCTAATGAAGATATCTACAAAATTATCATGTTGGTTTTCTCTCAATGAAAATTTTAATTTGCTCCACAAGTTCTGCTATATCAAAGCTATGTATCTGCATATGTATATATACATACATACTATATATAATTTCATGCTATTGTTAATTTTAAATTATTTTCTATCTTTAGTTACTAATTATATCATGTTTGATACTTTTGCTGATTTTATGCAAACAATTGCCTTCTCAAAACCTATTCAAAGAATATCCTCATATTACCTGGTATAGGTTTTGTATCTTCCACATTAAGAATTGTTTCTGCTGCTAATGGGAGGGCTTTTACTCCTTTTGGAATTTTTATACATTTTATTTTCCTTTTCTTGTCTCACAATTATTTATTGTAAAGATCAGAAGAGCCATCTTCTTTGTCAGATTCCCTATCTAAGGAAATCTCTATTTTGGGTGTATTTGTTCTATGATTTTGGCTTAAGGGAATTACATATTTTTGTGCTAATTTTTCTCACAGTAGGTGTTCTTCAATTCTTCTTTCTTTTTTTGTTAAATATTTTCATCAAGAATGAGTATTTTGGTGTAGAGGAATATTTTCTGCCTCCATGTCCTATAATATTTATCTTTCAAGCTCTATCATGGATCACTATATTTCATTTCCTAATTTTAAGCCATGTATACTCTGAGGCAAATATAGCTTGGTCTAGATGAGTTGTATCTTTTTTATATTACTCTCATATTTTGTAGAATTTCTATATACATACTAACTTATTTTTGAAATACTAAGTTTCTTGAACATTTCCTCATGTAATCTATCAAAATCAGTTTTTCTATAAATTTTCTACCACAGCTTCCTATCCTCCTTTTCTAATTTGGAAGTTTCACATTATATGCCTTATGTGTAATTATATGTAATTCTGGTAATCACTTCATCCATATAAAATCCTAAAAGAATGCAAGTGGGCATTAAAGAGTCTATTCCTTAAAATTTCTGACTTTTTAGTTCTCATAAGTGGACTCATATTTTCCTGGTCAATATCTCCTCTTTATTTGCTTCATTTTTAAAATTTGAAATATTGAGACTAAGTATGTAAGTTTTTTTAAAATCCTTTTTATGTCACTTCAAATGTAAGAGTCCCGTTCTCCTTACCTATAATTATTTTGTAATATTTTCCCTCTCCTTCTCTGTTTTCTTATTCTTTCCATATGCTACTGCATAAGTGCTTTTTGACATGTATTTATTATCTTCAGTTTTCCAAATAGTTACCTTTGTATGGCTGTAGTTCTATAGGTTTTATCTACAAAAATTTCCTTTGCTGCATTTGATTTACTTCAACCATCACATATGTAAAGTCTAAAAGATTTGCTATCTCTCTATTCCTTTGTCATTGTACCATGTTTTCCCTTCATGTATATAGGTATACCCACTCGCAAACATATGTAAATAAATATGCATGCAAATATATATACTTATACCCACACATATATATGAACTCACATCCCTTTGACTTCATTACATTGTGTATATTACAACAGTCATTTCTATGAAAAGTCTTTTTTCATTAATGTGTACAGATGTGTAGAAGTATTTTCCTTTGTATATGTATATTCATAAATCTAATGCCCTTAAACAGTCTTTTCCTATATAGAAGGGCTGAAATGTGACTATGATTTCCCTGTGATTTGTGGTATTACAAGGAATTCATGTCTTCAGTAAAGTTATATATGGAAAGAATAAACTTGCAGAATTGACTTGAGGGTAAGGGTAGTAACAACATCTGAATGCACCAACCATGCCAAGTGAGTAAGTCCATAAATACTCAAACACAAACAGATAGCCACAGTATTCCTCCTCTTATTTTTTCTTTTCCTTTATTTAGGATAGCATCTAGTAGTCTTTGGAATTGAAGTACATGTCTCATGCTCAAATGAGTAATGAAGAATTGTCCTCTTAAGATTTATCCAATCATTAATTATCCCTGGATATAGATACTTCAGTTGATCTTCTGCAAGCATTTCAGGATATCATTCATAATTGCTTTATGAGTCAGTATCTTCACCTTTTTTTCAATTTTTTTGTCCATTAAGCTTCTCTTAATTCATTCATAATATATTTCAAAGAGACAAGAAAAAATTAAATGTTCCCATTATTGAAACCTATAATAACACACAACCACACTTACATATACAAGCACTCTTACATGCAATAGATAATAGGTAACTATATATAAATAGAAACATGGATAGATAGGTAGACAGACTGATATAGATAGATAGAAGTAACAAACATATATCTCTACAATAAAGTATTGCTAATTGGCTTTATATATTTATAATTATTGGATCTTATCATGAGTATGAAATTAAATTTTATTGTTCTAAATCACTGTGATTATTTTTTCAAAATAAGTAACACGTAAAACAACAAATAAGTAAAAATATAAGGAAAACTGAAACACCAGTATTGCAAAACAGTTTCCATGTGTATATAAAAGAACATATATAAAGAAAGAAAGTTAATTTTATAATTAATATGTGAATGAGATCAAGACAAATATATTTGAAACAAAATATCCATTATATACCTGTTTGTTGTGTCTAATTAATCAAGGCATATTTTACAACACTTAAAATATCACCATGATTTTTTAATAAACAGTGCATGGATTATTTTTCCAATGAAATACTTTAACATTTTCAGTTATTACTCTTTTACCTATAAGATAATAATACAGAAAACATATTGGAATGTTATCTTTTTGAAGAGAAATTTGAATTCACTCTACAAGTTTTGTTATGTAGAATTGTTATTTTTAAATATTGAATGTTCCAGCGTATGAAATTTGCTGTGCATCCATTTGAAAATCATTAGAAATTGTTTTATAAATTTGCCTGGACCTGCCATATTTTCTTAAAAGTCTTGATTTATTTTGATCTGTACTACTTCCCATTTCTTAATAAGGTTTTAGCTTCATCTTATCATTTTATAATTTGACTGCAGGAGTTGCAGCATATCAGCAGACATTGAACACCTCACCTTTTCACAGTATTTGAAGTTCTCAGGAGTTTTTTGAGTGTGTGTTTTAACTAGGAGAAATGACTGGAAATCTTCAAATATTGTCTTTGTAACCAATCCACAGCTACATTCTCCAATGTGCTACTTGATAGGAAATTTATACCTCATTGATCTTTGCTGAGTTGCAGTTACTGTTCCCAAATTGATTGCAGTTCTCAAACAGACAGTAAATTAATTTCTTTCCTGGCATGCACCGGCACATTTTCCTGTATATTTTGTTTTGATCTACAGATCTTGTGTAATATACTATAACTACCACCCTCTGCAGGGTGTGCTCACCATCATCCCAAGTCTGTGCATGCAGGCAGCTGGTGGCTCACTAGCAGGTGGGCTCATCAATTCTGCTATCCATACTGGGACCATATTCAGGTTTCCCTTCAAAGAGTTAAATGTGATCTGTCAATACTTCTGTGACGTACCTCAAATTCTAAGGCTCTTATCTTCAGGTTTTTGGTTTTGTTTCATGAGTCTGTGGTCCTAGCCACAAGAACTTACATTACTAGTGTAATCTGCCTTTATGTTTAGGTCATATATAAATATATTTTCAGTGGTACTTAGAATACATTCTATGGAAGCTGGTAACAAAACCTTATCCACTTGTATCAACTCAACACTTGTAAATGTTCATTTTATTTGTAATGTCTGACTTAAGTGCTTTTTTAGGTCAAATTGCAAATAACACATATCTTAAAAATCTTAAATCTCTTAAAAATCTTCTTCCAGGGTGTCCCTGATCGTAAACCTCATCATCTACAGTCTGTGATACAGGTTGATTAACAGTGTCAAATGCAGAATGTTCCACAGATGTTTAATTTCTGTTGCAGAGATTTTTGGATTAAAAACTCTTAAATACAAAATTTGAAAGAATAATTTATGCTTGATCTGTGCTCTTAAGTGGAAATCTCTTCCTGTAAATATCTACTGTTTGTTTGTATATTTCTACATGTTACATAAGTGATAGTGAACTGTGTGTCTTTGGGTCATAGCTATTCATACTCACTACCTCAAGTGTGTAATTTCAATATTCTTCTTAAAAATTGTTTCCACATTACTAAATGTTTTAGAGAATGATTAGGATTATTTTGACCTAAGAAAAATGACATAGCAAGATCATTTGTATCAATAATTTGATAGCTGCTTATACCTTTGAGAGATATTCAAGGTACCAGATATTGTGACTCTGCAACAGAATGCTGAGAATTTTGGATCCACATGGCAATGTAAACAGCTACATAAAACCTCCATCCAGAGATTCAGTTAAAAAAAGACAATGCTGAATTGTTCTGAACTCTTAAGGAAGATAGGAACTTGAGAAGTACCCTACAAATGCCAAGTTGAAGAAAGAGAAAAAATATCAGATAGGCATCTTCCATCTTGGACTGCCTGGCCTTCTTCCTTCCCACTCACTTGTTCTCACACACCATCAGAAGGGCACAGAAATAGCAGCAGGGATCCCTGCCACCGGGGACCCAGACTTAAAATCTCTCAAAGCAGAGAAATAGCCCCCCACCATTTGGAGACCCAGAAGACAGGGGAGGACATTTCAAGACCCAGGTCAGTGAGGGACAAAGAATCTGAGAAAATGTGGACAGAAGCTCTGTTTCTAACCATGGTCCTGAAAGCCCTCCCCCATCCCTGAAGAAATAGGAATGGGTGGCTGTTTCCTTGCCTGTGGGATGGTTGGAAAACTAGGAGAGCTGGGGTAGTACAGTGCCACAAGTAAAGTAAGGGAAAAGCCCCATACCAAGCCCAATTTGAGCTGACAAAGTGAGAGCACAGAAATCCTGCAATTTCAGACCAACATATTCAGATGCAACCTGTGGTCAGAGGCAAAAGTTCTTTAGAGGACAATTAACTAACCAAACTGCCATCTGCTGGACAGATGGAAAATGCAAGGGAATTGAAGAGCTTTGAAAAGACTTTCCAGACACTATCTTAGGACCACTGGAGCTGGTCTATACCACCTTCACAGAAACCTTGCCCTGTTTTGTCTAAGAAATATGGAAGACCCAACTGTTAAAGCAGAGCCCTAGAAAAAATCCAAGTCTTGCTGGCTGGTGAAGAACAGAACACCAATGGGAGTTAGTAGTCTTGTTTAAACACACACAGAGACCTTCCTGTGGTGCTCATTGCATAATACCCATCCATGATGCATTTTGCTATAGGCACTTGCTTTGGGGGGAGACTTTGGGGTGGAGACAAACTGACAACTGCTCAGTGATATGGATGAACAAATATGGAACAAAGATATACAACAAGAATACCCTAGGCAAAAGAGAGAAAATGAACTCCAGAATAAACTAAGAAAATCAGATGCCTGGACAGCAGGAAAAAAGTCACAAATCATACCAGGAAACATGAAGATATGACCCAGTCATAGAAAAAAACTAAAAGCTCAACTGAAGTATGGGAGTTGAAACAAATAATTAAAGATGCTCAAACAAATACTCTAAATCAAATTGATGAGTTGAAAGAAAATGTGGCAAAAGAGAAGAAAGACATAATCATACTATTGAAAATCTGTTTCCTTTTTGATACTCTGTCAATCCAGGAATGCTTGGAAAAACATATGATAGAACTTATGGGAATGGAAGTCACAATAGAATAAATGAAAAAACACTATGGAGACATACAATAGCAGACTTGAATAGGCAGAAAAAAATATTAGTGAACTAAAAGGGAGGATATTTGAAATCTTATACACAAATGAACAGATGGGGAAAAGAAAAGAAAAATAGGAGCAGGGTCATAGGGAACTAACTGACAACATGAAGTGGATGAATATACATGTAATGGGTGTCCAGAAGGAGCAAAGAAGGGAAAGGGGGCAGGATGAATAATGGAGGAAATAATCTATGAAAATTTCCCAACTCTTATGAAAGACATAAAAATATAGGTCCAACAAGTGCCGCATACCCCAAACAGAATAGATCCAAATAGACCTACTTCAAGATACTTAATAATCAGACAGTCAAATGTAAAAGAGAGGATTCTGAAAAAAGCAAGAGAAAAGTGATCCATTTTCATAAAAGGGAAGCTCAATAAGACTAAATGTGAATTTCTCTGTAGAAACCCTGGAGGTTAGAAGGCAGTGATATGACATATTTATGATGCTGAAAGAGAAAAACTGCCAGTGAAGAGTTCTATATCAAGCAAAACTGTCCTAAAAAATTAGGGAGAGTTTAAAATATTTATAGATATTCAGACACTGAGAGAGTTTGTGAACAGATCTACTCTACAAGAAATACTACAGGGAACCCTACAGACAGATAGGAAAAGACAGGAGAGAAAGGTTTTGAGAAGAGTGTGGAATTGAAGATTAGCAGTAAGGGTAACTAAAAGGGTAAAATAAAGAAAAAAATAAGATATATATATAATCCAAAAGAAAAAAAATAGGTGAAGAAAGTATTGCCTTTATAGTAGTCACATTAAATGTTAATGGATTAAACTCCCCAATCAAAAGACATAGATTGGCAGAATGGATTCAAAAAAAGAGAACCCAACTACATGCTGTCTACAAGAGACTAATTTAAGACCCAAGGACAAAATCCAGTTGAAAGTGAAAGGTCAGAAATAGATATTTCATGTAAACAATCACCAGAAAAGAGTGAAGGTAGCTACTCTAATATCAGACAAATTAGACTTCAAATGAAAAACACATAAAAGAGACAAAGAAGGACACCATATATTAATAGAAGGGAGAGTCTTCATGAAGACATAACAATCATAAATATCTATGCACCAAGCTAGAGTGCCTCAAAATACATGAGACAGTGAAAACACTGAAGGGAAAAGTAGACACTACTACAATAATAGTTGGAGACTTCAGTACACCACTTCTCTCAATGGATAGAACATCTTGACAGAGGATCAATAAGAAAACAGAGATTTTCAATAATATGATAGATAAAGTAGGATTAACACACATTTACAGAACATTGCACCCAAAAACATCAGGATAAACATTTTTCTCAAGTGCTCATGGATCATTCTCCAGGGTAGTCCACATGTTGGATCACAAAGCAGTTCTCAGCAAATTTAAAAAGATCAAAATTATACAAAACACTTTCTCAGATGATAATGGAATGAAGCTGGAAATCAATAACAGGCAGAGGCCAGAAAATTCAAACATATATGGAGGCTAAACAACAAATTCTTAAAAAACCAGTGGGTCTTTGGCCCTTGTGAAGACTTGCTGCAAAGGAGAGGCTAGGCCTCCCTATAATTGTGCCTAACAGCCCCCTCCCAAATGCCTCTTTGTTGCTCAGATGTGGCCCTCTCTTTCTATCTAAGCCAACTTGGGCAGGTGAAATCACTGCCCTCCCCACTATGTGGGATTAAACACCCAGGGGAGTGAATCTCCCTGGCAATGTGGAATATGAATCCTAGGGAAGAATGTAGACCTAGCATCATGGGATAGAGGACATCTTCTTGACCAAAATGGGGGTGTGAAAGGAAATGAAATAAGCTGGAGTGGCAGAGAGATTCTAAAAGGAGCTGAGAGGTCACTCTGGTGGGCACTCTTATGCACAATATAGAAAACCATTTTTAGGTTCTAGTGAATTGGAGTAGCTAGCAGTAACCTGAAACTATCAAACTATAACCCAGAACCCATGAATCTTGCAGACAATTGTATAAAAATGTAGCTTCTGAGGGATGGCAATGTGATTGGGAAAGCCATATGGACCACACTCCCCTTTGTCTAGTTTATGGATGGATGAGTAGAAAAATGGGGGAAGAAAAAAAACAAACAAAGGCACCCAGTGTTCTTTTTTACTTCAATTGCTCTTTTTCATTTTAATTATTCTTCTTCTAATTTTTGTGTTTGTGGTAATGAAGGTGTCAGGGATTGAGTTTGGTCATGAATGCACAACTATGTAATGGACTGTGAACAATCAAATGTACACTTTGTTTTGTATGACTGCATGGTATATGAATATATCTCAATAAAATGAATTTTTAAAAAAAGAACCAGTGGGTCAAGTTAGGTATAACAAGAGAAATCAGGAGAACCTAAGATGGCAGCTAGGAGAGACAGGGCAAAAAAACACCTCCATGAAAAATACTAGATAAAAGCCAGAAAGTGACCCAGAACACCAGTTCCAGCGATGCACCAACTGGACAAGGGCTGCTAAATCCACAGTGACCATGAACTTGGTGAAACAGGAAGTTTGGATTCTGAAATGAGTGGGTAAGCTGCTGAATATCCAGCAGCCACACTGTGGTATGGGAAAACCGAGGGTTGGCATTTGGAGGCAGACCAGTTCTTTTTTTTTTAAAAAAAAAAACAAAAGCAGCTGCAGATATGGCAGTGAGAACCACGTAGTGAAGCACAGCAGGAAAGGGCTGTGTGAATGCCTCAATATCTGGTATGGAAGATAGCCTCTCATGCATCTGCTGCTAATTGTCTCAGAGCAAGGAAGGCTGAGGTTAGCCAAAAGGGGAAAGGAACAATGCCCCTTGCAACCATCTTCCCAGCAGGCTGCGAATGCTCCTGTCCAGTGCCAGGGCCACAGCCCAAAGCCACACCAAGAAACCCAGTGTGATGGGGGGGTGTTTCCAGTGGCACATGCACACATCACAGTGTTGGGCATAGACAAAATCCTTTTGCATACCCACAGCTAATTAACCCAGAACTGTGAAGGCAGAGCTGTGCAAAAAGGGGGAAATTGGCATGCCCCATAGAGCCATCCTTACAGCAGGCTGGGAATGAACCTACAGGGCCTGGCAGCCCAGAATTTCCCTTGAGGGATGGCACACACTTGTGACACAGCACAACCTTCCCTCAGCAGAGGCCCTAGAAGGGCATAGCTGGGAAGAGGGACCCATCCAGAAAACCCAGGGACCCTATGTCAATACCATGTACTTGTGGGTCAGTGGCAGAGACAATCTATTGCAAGACTGAAATGAAGGTTTAGACTCTTGCAACAGCCTTAAATCTCCAGGAACACCTGGGAGGCTTGATTATTAAAGATGCCCTCCCTCCCTAACTGCTCAGACACACACCCCACATTCAGGGCGGAGAGCACCAAAAAGACACCCGAACTTGATGCACCAATTGGACCCCACAAGAATCAGACCCCCACACACCACGAAGACAAAGTTGGAGAGAACTGACTTGAGGGAAATAGGTGACTCATGGACGCCATCCGCTGGTTACTTAGAGAAAGTGCATGCCACCAAGCTATAGATCTGACAAATTAGAGATTTGTCTTTGAATAATCCTACATATCCTGAAAGAACTCTATCAAGTAAAGCAAATGTCAAGAGGCCAAAAACAATGGAAAATTTTAAAGCATATGATAAAACCAGATGATATGGATAACCCAAACCCAAACACCCAAATCAGAAGACCAGAGGAGACACAGTACTTGGAGAAATTAATCAAAGATCTAAAGACAAACAATGAGAGCATGGCACAGGATATAAAGGACATGAAGAAGACCCCAGAAGAGCATAAAGAAGAAATTGCAAGAGTAAAGAAAAAAATAGATGATCTTATGGATATAAAAGAAACTGTTGACCAAATTAAAAAGATTCTGGATACTCATAGTACAAAACTAGTGGAAGCTGAACAATGAATCAGTGGCCTCAAGGAACACAGAACAGAAAATGAAAGAACAAAAGAAAGAATGGGGAAAAAAATCAAAAAAATCAAAATGGACCTCAGGGATGTGATAGGTAAAATAAAACATCCAGATATAAGACTCATTGGTGTCCCAGAAGGGGAAGAGAAGGCTAAAGGTCTAGAAAGTGTATTCAAAGAAATTGTTGGGGAAAACTTTCCAAACCAGCTACACAATATAAATACACAAAGGATAAATGCCCAGCAAAGTCCAAACAGAATAAATCCAAACCCCCTCCCAGACAGTTTCCAATCAGACTGTCAAATACTGAAGAGAAGGAGCAATTTGTGAAAGCAGCAAGAGAAAAGCAATTCACCACATACAAAGGAAACAGCATAAGACTAAGTAGTGATTACTCAGTACCCACCATGGAGGTGAGAAGGCAGTGGCATGACATATTTAAAATTCTGAGAGAGAAAAATTTCCCACCAAGGATACTTTATCCAGCAAAGCTCTCCTTCAAATTTGAGGAAGAGCTTAAATTTTTCACAGACAAACATGTGATGAGAGAATTTGCTAATAAAAGTCCTGCCATACTTCAGATACTAAAAGGAGCCCTGCAGACAGAGAAACAAAGAAAGGAGAGAGAGTAATGGGGAAAGATTCAATACTAAAGATACTCAATATTGGTTCAATAAAGGACATTAAGAGAGAGGGGAAAAATATATTTGACAAACATAAACCAAAGGATAGGATGGCTGATTCAAGAAATGCCTTCACAGAAATAACATTGAATGTAAATGCATTAAATTCCCCAATTAAAGGATATAGATTGGCAGAATGAATCAAAAATATGAAACATCAATATGTTGCATACAGGAGACTCATCTTAGACACAGGGAAACAAAGAAATTGAAAGTGAAAGGATGGAAAAAATATTTCATGCAAGCTACAGCCAAAAGAAAGCAGGAGTAGCAACATTAGTCTAAGATAAAATAGACTTTAAATGCAAAGATGTTAGGAGAGACAAAGAAGGCCACTACATACTAATAAAAGGGACAATTCAACAAGAAGAAATAACAATCATAAATGTTTGTCTCATGTATTTTGTGGCACCATGATTGAGTGCATAAACACTGGCAAAACTAAAGGATGCAATGGATGTTTCCACAATAATTGTGGGAGACTTCAACACATCAGTCTCTCCTATAGATAGATCAACCAGACAGAAGACCAATAAGGAAACTGAAAACCTAAATAGTCTGATAAATGAAGTTGATTTAACAGACATATATAGAACATCACATCCCAAATCACCAGGATACACATTCTTCTCTAGTGTTCACGGAACTTTCCCCCGTATAGACCATATTCTGGGACATAAAACAAGCCTCAATAAATTTAAAAAATTGAAATTACTCAAAGCACATTCTCTGAACACAATGGAATACAATTAGAAATCAAAAACCATCAGAGACTTAGAAAATTCACAAGCAACTGGAGGTTAAACAACATACTCATAAAATAAATGGTTTATAATGTAGAATGTAGGGGAACTAGTGACAGAGAGCAATTAATGAAGGGCGAATGATAACCCAGAAAGAACAGATAAGCTATTGTGGGTAAATTTAATGTTCTGGGAATGCCCAGGAAGGACTATGGTTTGTTAATTTCTGGTGGGTATGGTAGGAACAAGTTAACAGAAATGTTGCTATATTATGTTATTTTCTTGGGGTAGAGTAGGAACATGTTGGAAGTGAATTAATTATTTTAGGTTACTTGTCTTTTCCTTACTCCTTTGTTACAGTTTGTCTGAAATGTTTTTTTTATATTGTATCTCTTTTTAGAAATTTTTTTGATATAATTTTTTTAAAAAAGAGTTAATTAAAAGTTAATGACAATCAATGTAATATATAATACTGGAGTGGATCTAAGAATGGAGGAGAAAAGCTCAAAGGTGGCATAAGGGAAAATTGGAACATAGAATTTAAGCTTTATATCCATATTAATTTTCTTGAATTAACTGCAGTTAAGTTAATGACATAAGTGAATATCCTTGTTCGTAGGAAATATACATGGAAGTGTTATGAGTTCAAGGAGTATGATATATGCAACCTGCTCTCAAATGTTCAGAAGATGATAAATGGGTAGATAGATAATTGATAGAAAGATAATAGATATAGTTGAAAGAAATAGAGGGAGGGAGGGAGGAAGGAAGGAAGGAAGGAAGAAGGAAGGAAGGAAAGAGAAATAAAGGTACTGAAAAGGTAGCAAAATGTAAAATTGGTAGATATGGATATCTGGGGGTGGGGGGGTGTTGGAGTTCTCTGTATGGGGTTTGTATTGTACTTGCAACTGTCCTATATGTTTGTAATTATTTCAAAATAAAAATTAAAAAAAGAGAAATCAGCAAATATCTCAAGGCAAATGAAAATGAAAACACAACATATCAAAACTTATGGGATGCAGCAAAGGTAGTGCTGAGAGGAAAACTTGTTGTCCTAAGCACCTATATTAAAAAAGAAGTAAGAGCAATACCTGATGACTTAACTGCTCACCTGGAAGAACTAGAGAAAGAACAGCAAACTAACTACAAAGCAAACAGAAGGAAATAAATCACAAAACATTAGAGCAGAAATAAATGAAATTGAGAACATGAAAAAAATAGAGAATTAAGAAACCAGAAGTTGGTTCTTTAAGAAATCAGTAATATCAATGGAAACATAGCCAGGCTGACAAAGAATAAAACATAGAGGATGAAAATAAATAAGATCAGAAATGGGAGGGGACTTAAATCCTGGCTCCACAGAAATAAAGGAGATAATGGGAAGATACTATGAACAACTATATGGTAACAAATGAGAAGAAAAAAAAACTTTCTAGAGAAGCCTGAACAACCAACATTTGACTTGAGAAGAAATAGAAGACCTCAACAACCCAATCACAAGTGATTGAATCAGTCATCCAAAAACTCCCAAAAAAGAAAAGTCCAGGACCAGATAGCTTTACATGTGAAGTCTACCAAGCATTCAAGAATGAATTAACACTACTCCTGCTCAAAATCTTCAAAAAAGTTGAAGAGGATGGAAAGCTACATCACTCATTCTATGAAGCTGTGGCAGTTTAGATATATTATGTCCCCCACAAAAAGCCATTATCTCTAATCCAATCTTTTGGGATATTGGGATTAGGTTGTTTCCACGGAGATGTGACTCATACAACTGTAGGTGAAATTTTTGATTAGATTATTTCCATGGAGGCATGGCTCTGCCCATTCAATGTGGGTCTTGATTAATTTACTTGAGTCAATTAAAAATGCTGGCACAGACCCAGAGGCTTGCTGGCATAGCTCAGAGATACTTGGAGTTGCAGACCCCTGACATTGGCTGACACTTAGACATTTTGGAGAATGACATTTTGAAACACAACCTTGGCACAAACAATCATCAGCCACGTGTCTTCCCAACTAACAGAGGTTTTCTGGATGCCAATGGCCTTTCTCCAGTGAAGTTATACTCATGTTTATGACTTAATTTAGACATTTTCATGGCCTTCAGATTATAAATTTGTAACCAAATAAACTCCCCTTATAAAAGCCAATCCATTTCTGGTATTTTGCATAAGGTAGAATTAGCAAACCGGAACAGAAGTCTATATCACCCTAATACCAAAGCCAGACACAGACCAATCTTTTTAATGAGTATAGATGCAAAAGGCCTCAACAAAATACTTGCAAATCAAATCTAGCAGCACGTTAAAAGAATTATACACCATGACAAAGTGAGTTTTATTACAGGTATGCAAGGTTAGTTTAACACAAGAAAATCATTTAATATAAGACATCACCTAAATAAATTTAATAGAAAGAAACATCTGATCATCTCAATTGATGCAGAAAGTGCATTTGACAAAATTCAGCATCTTTTCTTGATGAAACTACTTCAAAGTATAGGGATAGATGAATTTATCAACATTATAAATTCCACAGTTACTATCATACTCAATGGGGAAAGACTGAAAGTTTTCCCTCAAAGATTAGGGACATGACAAAGATGCCCACTGTCACCACTGTTATTCAACGTTGAGCTAGAAATTCTAGCTAGAGCAATTAGTCAAGAAAAAGAAATAAATGTCTTCCAAACTGTAAAGGAAGAAGTAAAACTTTCACGGTTTGCAGATGACATGATCCTATATGTAGATAATCCCAAAAACTCTACAGCAAAGCTACTAGAGCTAATAAATGAGTACAGCAAAGTGCCAGGATACAAGATCAGCATGTAAAAATCACTACTGTTTCTGTTCACTAGTAATGAGCAATCTGAGGAGGAAATCAAGAAAAAAATTAACAACCAAAATAATCAAATATTTAGGAATAAATATAACCAAGGACACAAAAGATCTATACACAGAAAACTACAAAACATTGCTAAAAGAAGTTAGGTCTTCCTCAAATAAATGAAAGACATACTGTGCTCATGGATTGGAAAACTAAATATAGTCTATAAAGGTCCATAAACAGACCTTTATAGAACACTACACCACAAAAGAACAGGCTATGGATTCTTCTTAAGTGCTCATGGAACATTCCCCAGGATAAACCACATACTGTGTCATACAGCAGGTTTTAATACATTTAAAACATTGAAATTATAGAAAGTACCTTCTTTTATCATAAAAAAAATGAAGCTAGGAATTAAAAAAAGAGAGCCAGAAAATACACAAATGTGCGGAGGTTAAGCAACACACTCTTAATCAGTGGGTCACAGAAGACATTGCAAGAGAAATCAGTAAATATATTGAGATGAATGGAAACAAGAACACATATGAAAACTTATGGGATGCAGATAAGTCAGTGCTGAGAGGGAAATTTATAGTCCTAAACACCTGCATTAAAAAGGAAGAAAGAGCTAAAATCAGTGACTTAACAGAACAACTGGAGAAAGAACAGGAAACTAATCCCAAAGCAAGCATAAGGAAAGAAATAAAGAAGATTAGAGCCAAAATTAATGAAATGGAAAATATAAAAAAAAATAGAATCAATAAAACCAAAACTTGGTTATTTGAGAAGATCAATAAAATTGACAAAACTTTAGCTAGACTGACAAAGACAAAAAAGAAAGAAGCTGTAAATAAAATGAGAAACAAGAAGGAGGGCATCACCACTGACCCTGAAGAAATAAAAAGATCCTATGAACAACTATATGCCAACAAACTAAACAACTTAGATTAAATGGAAAACTTCCCAGAAACATAGAAACAACATAGACTGATTTGAGAAAAAATAGAAGACCTCAACAAACCAATCACAAGTAAAGAGATTGAATCAGTCATCAAAAACCTACCAATGAAGAAAAGCCCAGGACTGGAAATCTTCACTGGTGAATTTTACCAAGCATTCCAAGAAGCATTAATAATACCATTCTTGCTCAAACTCTTCCAAAAAATTGAAAAACAGGGATTACTACCTAACTCATTCTACAAAGCCAACATCACCCTAATACCAAAATAGGATAAAGGAAATTTCAGACCAATCTCTCTAATGAATATAGATGCCAAAACCCTCAACAAAATACTTACAAAAAGAATCCAACAGCATATTAAAATAATTATACACCATGACCGAGTGGGTTTATTTCCAGTTATGCAAGGGTGGTTCAACACAAGAAAGTCAATTATTGTAATATACCACATTAAAAAATTGAAGTGGAAAAACTGCATGAACATATTGATTGACACAGAAAAGACATTTCACAAAATGCAGCATCCTTTCATGATAAAAACATTTCAAAAGGTAGGAATTGAAGGTAACTTCCTTAACATGACAAAGGGCATAAATGAAAAACCCATAGATAACATCATACTCAATGGTGAGAAACTGAAAGCTATCCCCCTATGACTGTGAATAAGACAAGGATGTCCACTTTCACCATTGCTATTCAACATTGTGCTAGAAGGTCTAGCTAGAACAATTAGGCAAGAAAAATCATGTATTAGGTATTAGTGTTGATTAGGTTGAAATCCTTTGAGTGTTTCCATGGAGTTGTGACTCTATCAACTGTGGGTGAAATATTTGATTAAATTATTTCCATGGAGATGTGGACTCCACCCATTCAGGTTGGGCCTTGATTTAATCACTGGTGTCCTAAAAAGAGCTCACAAACAGAAAGACGTCAGAGCCACTGAGAGTGACATTTTGGAGAGGGCCATTGAAAGCAGACTTATGCTAGACAAGAGTTTGCTCTGGAGAACCTAAGAAAGGACAAAACACCCCAAGAGCAATATTTTAAAGAAAGCTGAACAGCTGAGAGAGGAGCTGGAACACAACCTGGGCTCAACAGATGCCAGCCACATGCCTTCCCAACTAACAGACATTTTCTGGATGCCATTGGCCTTCCTTTGGTGAAGGTATACTTGGACATTTTCATGGCCTTCAGACTGTAAATTTTTCACCAAATAAACCCCCTTTATAAAAGTCAACCCATTTCTGGTATTTTGCATAACAGCCACATTAGCAATTGGGAATAAGACAAGGATGTCCACTGTCACCACTGCTATTCAACATTGTGCTGGAAGTTCTAACTAGAACAGTTAGGCAAGACAAAGCAAAAGTAACGGCATCCAAATTGGAATGAAAGAAGTAAAACTGTCAGTATTTGCTGATGACCTGATCCTATATTTAGAAAATCCATAAAAAAAAACAACAAAGCTACTTGAGCTAATAAATGACTCCAAAATGGGAGAATACAAGATCAACATGTGAAAATCTAAATTGTTGGTCCTATCTTCACAAATATCAGGGTGTTGGTGTTAATCTCCAATCAACTGTGCCACCTGAGAAGTGCTATCTTCCCAAAAAACAAATTCATGTGTGGTCTGGAAACACAAAGGGTGTCAGTTTAGTTGGATTGTTTCCTCTTTCTGGCCATTTACTGCTGTCTTTTCCATGGACAGTAAAATTAGAGATTGGTGCTGTCTGTGAACTTTTATTGGTCACAGTAAAGCTGTTAGGAACATCTGCTTCAATACTGCAGGGAGACAGTTCCTCAGTGCAGCCTATGACAGGAATCTTAAACTCTGGGAGACTGAAATAAGGCAAAGTGTAGCAATATTTACAAATCAAAAATACCCTACTGTGTAAAATTTAATCCTGATGAAGATAAGCAAAATCTCTTTGTGGCTGGGATGTCTGAGAAAAAGATGGTGCAATGGGACACTTGAAGTGGAGAAATTGTGCAGGAATATGTTTGGCATTTGGGAGCTGTCAACACCATTGTTTTTGTTGATGAAAGTATATTTGTGAATATATCTTATGACAAAACCTAAGAGTGTGCAAAGCCTAAGAGTGTGTATACTCATGACAAAGTGCATACAGGTGCAGTATGACATCCCCATGAAACATATAAAGTCATAACATGTGGTTGAGATGGTCTCATTAAATTGTGGGATTAGTGGAATTAAACCTTAAAACTACCTAGGATCATTTTTGATCTAGTGCCAAATTTAACTGTATTTGATTATAAAATGTGTTGGGTGACAATTTGATTTACAGGTAATGTTTTCCTGACATGGCCTTATGAAGTTGACCCCTAGTTTAAAAAAAATAACTTTGTAAATTTGACACATATAATTTATATAATTTCATTGGTATCTTCATTTTGTTCTTTATAGAGATCATTTATACAGGGAATTACCATTGACTTTCTATTTCACAACAAGTAGTTATTATTGGTGGGCAGTTTAACTACCCTCATGACTGTACTGCAAAGAACTATCCCTAATGGAGTTGGTGTTCTAGAGGAGCTAATGTAATTGAGCAATGTCAGAAAGGTACCATATACTTAACCTCTTCAACAACAACAAAACAAAGGGGCAGTGAAGAAGAGTGATGTTGTAATCTAACATAAATCTTGAAAGAAGAATAAAACCACCCAGAATTTTGTTCCCATTGTTTCTTTACAATGGGTCAAGTTCTAATCTACTGGCTTTGTGATTTCCACCATTTTTGATGACATATGTTGTATATTTTAGTTGGAAATCAACAATCTTCTTTGCAGCATTCCTCTAATTATTAAACAATGTAAAATAAAGCTCAGTCCATTGAGTTCTTTCCTTGACTCTCTTCCTGAATATTATAGATAGAGAATTATGTTATTTCAGAAGATAAAACTCAAGGGAATGAGCCATGACTTTGAATTTCACTTGTAACCACTGTCATTAAGAACCTGGCTATACTTTGAGAAATCAGGGTTGCCTACTTCATTGCTTCTCTGAGGTTACTACTGAAACTCCCCTCATCTAAGCTAGGGTATGAAGGCATAGTCCAACATGTCAAGTTGTCATTGCCTTGAAGTCGTATATTTTATATTTAAAATAATTCTGTTTTTGCTGGTGAATATATAAAACAGATACTTTTAAGATAAGAAAAATTGTAAACCTCTTACCAAATCTTTGAAACAAATTGACACTCCAGAAAGATGCTAAAGTTCCCTAGCTTAAGAAACAGTGATTATGGTTTAAAAAAAATGTTTTAAAACTTCAAAATACTAATTCAAGATAGCCTCTCGAATATACGTACCTAACAACACTTTACTTTGACAAGCCATTTCTCCTGTTTTATTACAAATCTATGTTGGATGTTTACATGTGGTTTGAAATATTTCAGTACCATGCTGGACATAATTGATTAATAGCTGCTCACAGTGCTGACTTGGAGACCAAAATCATGAGTGTTGCTATCCTAAGGACATTAAGCACTGAGTCCTATGCTATCAATAGCAGTCATTCCCCTTGCTTTTAGAGAGTGTCTAATTGAAAAAAATTAATTTGAATTTAAAAGCCTTGTATATGTGACTAGAACCTATAGCCTCATATACATGAATTTCAAAGAAGAAAATAGAAAAACAATAAAAGTAGAGAGATATTTTTGGACCTGCAGACATTCAAAAAATAAGTACACACTGTTGTGTATTTCTGTATCTGCCAGGAAGAGTGGCAGATTTTTGAAGAGGAAAGAATATAGATAAGACCTTTTCTTTAGTCTCAACCACTGTTTTTAAAAAACATGAATTATTAAAATGTGATGGGACAAAAAGAATTAATCATAGATTTAAACTGCCTTGTTCATCCCCAGTATTGTATATGTTACCAATCATAACTTCTAAATTTTCATTTATTTTGTTGTGTTTTTGACTGCTTCTTAACTCAGTAACTACGTATAAAAGTTGTCTCTTTTTAAAAAGATCATATATTTTAAGTAAAGTATTTTTTGTAAGAAAAAATCTATGGTGTTTTTATATCCTAGTAATGAGCTCTCTGAGGAAGTAATCAAGAAATAAATTCCATTTGCAGTTGTGACTAAAAGAATCAATTATCTAGGAATAAACTTTATGAAGAATGTAAAGTACTTGTACACAGAAAACAAAACAAAACAAAAAAAACACTGTGAAAACAAATCAAAGAAGACCTGAATAAATGGAAAGACATTCCGTGTTAATGGATTGGAAGGCAAATGTCATTAAGATTCAATTCTACCCAAACTGATATACAGATTCAATGCAATACCAATCAAAATTCCAACAGACTACTTTGCAAAAATGGAAAAGCTAATTATCAATCTTATTTGGAAGGGTAAGTGGCCACTAATAGCTAAAGACATCTTGAAAAAGAAGAATTAAATTGGAAGTACTCATACTCCCTGACTTTAAATCATATTATAAAGCCACAGTGGTCAAAAGTGCATGGTAATAGTATAAAGACAGACATAATGTTCAATGTAATCAAATTGGGAGTTCAGAATTAGACTCTCAGATCTATGGTTAACTGATTTTTATAAGGCTCCTAAGTCCACTCAACTGGGATAGAATAGTCTCTTCAATAAATGTTGTTGGGAAAACTGGATATCCATAACCAAAAGAATGAAAGAGGACCCCTAACTCACCCCCTATTCAAAAACTAACTCAAAATGAATCAAACCTAAATATAATAATCAGTAACATAAAACTCCTGAAAGAAAATGTAGGGAACATCTTCAAGATCTAGTGATAAGCAGTAGGTTCCTGGACTTTACACTCAAAGCTCATGCAACAAAAGAAAAAATAGATAAACGGGAACTCCTCAAAACTGATTACTTTGGTGCTTCAAAGGTCTTTGTCAAAAGGGTGAAAACACAACTGAGTCAATGGAGAAAATATTTGGAAAACACATATCTGATAAGGGTTTGATATCCAGAATATAAAAAAGGAATTCTATAACTCAACAATAAAAAGACAAACAACCCAATTAAAAAATGGGCAAAAGACATGAATAGACATTTTCCAAAGAGGAAACACCAATGGCTAAAAATCACATGAAAAGATGTTTATCTTCACTAGCTATTAGTGAAATGTAAATCCAAACCACAATGACGAACAGGGCACCAGGAAGCAGTGCATGGAGGGAGTGTTCCTGGTTGCCAAAGGGCTGGTCCCCTTCAGCCCTTTGTAAACAGCTGTGGATGGGTGGGGTGGGAATGGGGCTCCTGAGGTCAGCCACGAGTGTGGTGCTGGAGGGGCTATGGTGGCTGCCACTGCAGCTTGAGCAGGAGGCTGTGGCTGGGGCAGCCATCACCTGGCAGCAGACACAGGTGTGATGGGCAGGTAACAGAGAATATCCTTACCTCTTCACCTTGGAGTTAGAATGACCAAATGCTTCCTGCCTCCCACCAGCAACCCCAGTGAGCACTGCAACCTGGAGTCCTGCAGTGATCTGTCCCATATCCACAGCTCTGAAGAGATGAGCCAATCAAAATTTCCTGGGTTGTACTGGACCAGAGAGCTCTCACCTCCCCATGATAGCCTCCATGAGCCTCCTGACATACTGTCTGATGATGAGAAAGACCATGGGAAGAAAAAGGGAAAATTTACGAAACTGAAAAATAGGATGGAAGGCTATGCTTCCTTTCAGGAAGATAGCTCTGGAGATGAAACCAAAAGTTCTTCCAAAATGAAGAAGTCCAAGGGAATCCAAGTCTACAAGAAGCCAAGCTTTTCTAAAAAGAAGGAGGAGGATTTTAAAATAAAAGAGAAAAACAAAGAAGAAAAACATATAGAGGAAAATCACAAAAAAGAAAAACTCAAAGAGAAGCAGTTAAAAGACTTGATCACCGTCAATGTTCTTAAACAGTGGAAAGGAAAAAAGAAAAAGAAAAAGCCAACTCAGGAGCCAGAGTTGCCTTAGGTTGATGTTCCAGATCTCAGACACATTTCTTGAATCCCTTTGGCTGATGCAGTGGAGAAGACCATGATGTATTATGGCATTTAGCTGCCAGCAGTTTTCTGGGAGTGTGTGGATTACATCGAGAAGCACAGAAGTGTGACAGCATCTGTGAAATTTCAGGAATTAAATCAAAGGTAGATGAGCTAAAAGCAGTGTATGACCGAGAAGAGTCTCCAATTGTGGAAGAGAGTGAGCTAAATAGTTTAGCCAGTTTGCTGAAGCAGTATCTATGAGACCTTCCAGAGAATTTGCTGACCAAAGAGCTGATGCCCCCTTTTGAACAGGTGTGTGGGAGCAACATCGATGGTGAGAAGGTGCAGGTGGTCCAGTGCCTGCTGAAGGAGCTGCATGAGTGCAACCATCTCCTGGCAGAATGTGCACATGGACCATGTCATCGCCATGGAGCTGGAAACAAAAAGGAATGTACAGAACACTTCTCTAGTGCTCAGCCCCACTGTGCAGATTAGCAATTTTGTCCTCTATGTGTTTTTCACACATATGCAAGAGCTCTTTGGAAATGTGATTGTAAAGTAGGTGACAGAGCCTCTAACATGGCTATGATGCCTGCACTACCCACAACCAAGGAGAACATCGAGGATATTAGAAGACAAGTTTCTCTTGAATTGTTTACATCAAGATTTGCAGGGTGTGATAAAGGATTGATCTAAAGAAGAAAGATTATGGGAAGTACAAATAATTTTGATATCCCTTAAAAGAAAGCTGAGAGAAGCTAAAAGACAACAGTGTGAAACCCAGATTGCACAAGAGACAGCTAGTCTTTCAAAAGAGGAAGTTTCCAAAAAAGAAATGAGAGAAAATGAAGAAGTTATAAATATTCTCCTTGCCCAGGAGAATGAGATCCTTACAGAGCAGGCATTGTTCCCTGCCATGGTGCAGTTCCTGAGCAGGCAGATGGCTTCAGAGAAAGAAGAGATAGATCCTCTGAGAGGCAGGATGAATGAGATACAAAGCCATCAGCAGCAGGGTCAAAGTGAAACCTAGGAATCTTCCTCTGAAAGTGAAAGTGAGAATGAAGATGAAGAGGCGTGGCAAAGCATTCAGGAAATAAAGAGCAATCATTTGAATCAAGCAATTGATGAAGAGTGACAGGCCATCATCGAGGTGCAGGTGCAGCTCCAGGTCCTCCAGATGCAGTGAGCCAAGTCTGAGCAGCAGTTGCCAGAAGAGGAAGAGCCAGCTAACTGGGAGTTGTAGTTCTGCCACTAAAGGACAGTGCCTTAGAGACAAATGCAGCTAAAGGACAGCCAAATGTAACCGAGAAGTAAGTGAAGCCATTGCCAAGAAAAGACAGGAAGGAACTGCCAATCTAAGTAGTCATGTGGTATCACCATCAAATCCTCCAGACTTAAAAAGACCTGTGCATCTTACTGTAATACTGAGAATCCCTGCTGTATACATTATGTAAAATGTCTTTTATATTCAGAGACTCTGCTCTGTCTCACGCTGAGAACTTCTACCTGTCAGGCTCAGGTTACTTGGGGGACAAAGCATTGCAAGCATTTGGGTCTTGGAGCAGACAGTTGGGTTTTCCATATGTTAGCTTATTTGAAGATTAATTTTCTTTAACTTAAAATAACTTTTTAATCCTCAAGTGGCTTATTTTTAAACCAAAAAATGTCTTTCTTTGCTTTCTTATCACAGCAGAATCTCTTTCTCTCATTCAAGGGGGAAAATAACAAAAGTCGAATACTGTATACCTGCCTTGTGGGTTGATCCTTTGTCTCTCCATCTGGTTTTCTGCTTACCTGGTCATTCTTGCTTGTGCCTTCACCTTTTCAATGGAGAGTATGTAATGGGAGTTGCCTCAGATTTCTGATTGGCCAGAATGGTCCTTACTGGGAGCCACCTTGGCCCACCTTGCCATTTCCATTTTACACTCTTCACCATGGTCAACATGCCTGAGTCTCCAGCAGCTTTGCTGCTGTGGATAGACCATACCATGGAATGAGCTGGGCAGCCCAGTGCAGCGTGCCTGCCCTTCCTGATCCTGTCTGCCAGTGGTCAGCAGGTGTTGTCCACTGAGTTGTGCAACACAGTGGTTCTGTCTGAATCCAACCACATGGAGAATCTGTTTCTGTTTCTGTAAGCACAAAGTCTTGCATGGCTTTCTCCTGCTGGGGTGTGAATGCCCCTCTGCCCCAGTGTGCCACAGACATGCTTGGATCCACCTCATCTCAGTGAAACCACTGATAGTCTCTCCATTTCACAGGACTGAACAACAAAAATAAATACTGCTTTCCCTGTTAATGATAGCTAGGGTCTCCCCACCCCATATTCTGGCTTCAGTAAGAGTCTAGATGATTTGAGGCTTCCAGTAGGGGGCTGTGATGCCTCCTGCACCCTGTCAGGATAGACAGCAGCCAGGAGACAGCCCCAGAGCCATTGCTGTGACACAAACCCCACACCTCAAGGTGACTAAAGAGAACTCCAAGAGTGCTCTAGGCTTGTGTCCTCCCAGTTAGTATTTATTTTCAGCACCTGAAGTGTTTTTATCCTCTACCTATTACACTGTTGTGCCTTGTTGGCCATTAGTTGATTTTTGTAGGAAGAAAAATTTTGTTATAGATATAGGCACACTATTTTTAATCTGGGGAAGAGATATTACAGTGACTGAAAATATGGTCAAGTGTGAAATGTAAATGTTTAAAGTCTTTTCACTGTTCTGTCTGTCATACTACATTCATTTTATATTTGCTGGCAATATCAAAGTTTTCTTTACTGTTGGTATAAACTCTTAATTTCTACCAAGGTGTCATGGATTTTTAAAATTAGCATTTCATTGTAAACATCTCAATGCTGGTTAACTAATTTTTTCCAGGAACATTACTGATAAAGCAAATAAATTCAACAGCCATTTGGGGAAAAAAAGAAAAAAAACACAATGAGATATCATCTCATACCTACTAGAATAGTTGCTATTAACTAGGAAACCCAAAGTGTTGGAGAGGATGTGGAGAAATTGGAACACTTATTCACTGGTGGTGGTAATGGAGAACAATGGTGATTCCTTGGGAAACTAAGTGTAGATTTGCCTTATGATCTGGCTTCTACTCAGAAAATACCCAAAAGATCTGAAAGCTCAGATGTGAATAAACACTTGCCCACCAATATTCATAGCGGCATTATTCACTATTGCCAAAATTTGGAAACAACCCAAGTGTCCATCAACAGATGATGGATAAACAAAATGTGTCAAAATGTGGAAAATTATTCAACAGTAAGAAGGAAAGAAGTCCTGATACATTTGACAACACAGATAAACCATAAGGACATTATGTTAAGTGAATCATCAGACACAAAAGGACAGATATTGTATGATCTCACTGATATGAATTATAATATGTAAAATCATAGACATAAAGTATTGAATACAGGTTACCTAGATACAGAATGAGGCAAAAAATGAGGGGCAGTTGCTTAATGTTGCAGAATATTTAACTAGGTTGAACATAAATGTTTGGAAATTGTGAGAGGTGATGGTAGCACATTGTTGGTAGAATAATTAACAGTGCTGAATAGTGAGTAAATGTAGTGGAGAGGGGAAGTTCAGAGTTATGTATATCACCAGAAGGAAATTTGGAGGTTAAAACATGGGAATGTATAACACAGTGAATCTTGTGGTGGACAATGTCCATGATTAACTATACAAATATTATAAAGTTTTTTCATGAACTAGAGCAAATGTATGCCACTATTACGAGAAGTTAATAATAGAGGAGTATATGGGAAGAAATGTACCTATTAAAAACTAAGGACTACAGTTAACAGTAATACAATATTTCAATACTCTTTCAACAACAGTAGCAAATGTACCATGCTAATACTATGAGCCAATAATGGGGGAGGGGGGTGGATTATGGGAGGATTTGTGTTTTCTTTTTTTCTTATCTGCAGTAATGAAAATGTTCTAAACTTGATCATAAGGATGTATGCACAACAAGGAGATGATACAGTAAGCTAGTGATTGTATACTTTGGATGGGTTGTATGGTGTGTGAATATATCTCAGTAAAATTGCATTTAAAAATAATAGGCTGAGAACAGTTAACATTTCCTAGGAGGCTTTAAGTTTTTAATAATTGAGTTTTCAGGTGTGAGCTCAGAGCAGGTTAACGTTTTGTCACAAAAAGTAGCAAATGTTAAATAAAGATCTCATCTATAAAAATTAAAAAAAATCTATGGTAATTTAAATGATAATAAGCACTATTTCAAATTTAACTAATCTCAAGAATAGAGCCAAGGAATCCTTACTAATCAGGAGTTGTGGAAAAACTGGCCTCTCCGGAGGATGAAATCACCGTTCCTCCAGGTCTCTTGAGAAGGATGTCTCATATGTGTGCTCCATAGGGAATAACCCTGTGTACACAGAATCTAGAAGCAAAATTTTTTGTATGATTAAGGCTAAATATAAATATGCCTGAGATGTAACTCCATGAATTTTATTCAGTGATAAAAGAGGCAGAATCACGTATTTTGTAGTCTCGAAATTGTGCAAAATACATGCTCATATTACTGAAGATAAATGTGATTCATCATTTATCAGGTATATTTGTATGTTTAAATTTATGTTATTTTAAAATGGCTAAGGAAAATTCACTTAAATAGCTGGGATATATCTCAAGATGTTTAGCATACTTAATTTCTGCTCCATATTGTTAGTCATAGAGAGGAACAATTATTCCACTCATTTTATTTCCCTATTTTAAAATTGTATCCCTGAAGTAATAAAGAGAGGGGAAAAAACCCTGATATCTTTCTATCTGTCTGTCTATCGATCTATCTATCTATCTCCCTCATCTCTCTTTCTTTTTCTGTACACAATGGTATGCATTTTTCCTTCATCAAGCACTCTGAAGTAGATGTATGGTAACTTCAGCCTAGGGAAATGGGATAATTTCTAAGGACAAAGGAGAAAGATGCAATTGAGGAGGTGGAGGAGAGGAATGGGACTTCTAAGGATCAATTACAATGCATGGTTTTGTTAAAAAAAATTTAAAAAAATCATCTGGAATTCAGTATATGTCCAATAACCAGCCTTAGCTTAATAACCAGCCCTTAGTTTAATAGTATAAACTTAAACACTGAGTATGATATTTGAAATTTAATAAAATTTTCTGTTTTAAGGAACTTTATTCTCGATAAAAATAAGGCTGCTAGAAGAAATATGCATAATGTATAGGATATTACAGAGAGACACTTCACAAAAAATATTTTGCAAAAATATTAGAAATTCATATGAGTATAATCTATGATAGTAAATGAACATTATTATTATGCTTATTGTCCACATAAAATGCTAGGCAAATTGTATACTATTTTAAGTTACAAATAGATCATATACAAATAAAATATTAATAAGAATTCAAATTCTAACATTCTTATAGTTATTACCCCTCTATTCTAAGATTTTCACACATAAAAATTAAGTATTTCTGAAATGATGCCCCACAAGATAAGTAGATTTAAAGTTGAAAGTATAATTAAGACTGAAAGAGGATTTATTTTTACTTTGGAATGTTTCAATGCAAGCAATCACAAATAAAATAGCTGTGGTTACATTAGTTATATTGAATAAGGAGATTTCAGAAAAATGTAGGAAAGCATGGAGACAAGATATCTGGACAGAAATTAGTCCATCATCAAATATTGGAATTCATGGCTGATTGCAGGAAGGAGGGTTTGGGCAGAAGTAATATCAAGTATGCTGATTTTCTTATACACTGGCAAGTGAGAAGGTAAACTAGAGAGTAAGGGAACTCTGGTACAGCCTCCAAAAGACAAATGGAATCAATTACAATCTTAAATCAAATCCTTTATGGACTGGGGGGTGGGGAGAGCAAAGGAGGAAATTAAGGGCTCATGTGTGTGCATTATACTACAATTGACATGAAAGAAGAGTGAGACATAATCTATCTAGTCTCCATTGGATTAGCTATAATCAGAAGAACCTCAAAATAATTGGTTAACTTTGTAATAGGAACAGTTTGTAAGTCAGCTGGATAAAGGACAGGGGATATCAGCATTCACCCTAGTCAGCTGTACATAAAGAGCATCAACACCTGTAGACCATGCAAACTAATGGGTTCAAGCAAATGCTCTTACAGACATCTTTGGTATGAACATTCATTAAGGAAGAAAAGGTGAAAATAATCACTAGATGTGTACAGGCAGAGTTTGAAAAGATATTTTACTGAAATAGTGTAAAAAGTGACTCAATATCTGCAATGTTTGTGAGTTTTAAATTTATTTTAAGTCACTTAATGAATTTAATCCTATGAATTCTCTAATTCTCTAATATTATGGATGTTGAAATTAACCTATCTGAACAGTTAGTATAGAAAATGAAAAGAGGAAAATGTCCATTCATTGATTTCAAATACATTCTTTTTTTTCAATTCCTTTATTCTGAATTCCTGATGAAGAGCCATATATTGATAGAATGGTGGCATTTTATTTGTGAGTAATGTTGATTGTTTCCATGTAGTTTTTATCATATTATGCTTTGACTACAGGGAGACTGAAACATGTTAGAAGACATGGACAATCTCACTATCTTCACAGAATTCCTCCTCATGGATATCTCTACTTCCAGGGAGCTCCAAGTCTTGCAAGGTCTGATGTTCTTAGTGATTTATCTAGCAGCCCTGATTGGGAATCTTTTAACTCTTACTGCCATTATAGTCGACCCACATCTACACTCTCCAATGTATTTCTTTATTGGAAATTTATCTCTCATAGATCTTTGCTGCATTTCAATTACTCTTCCCAAAATGATAGTGAATTCTCTGACAGGCAAGAAATCGGTTTCTCTCCTAGCCTGTGCTTCTCAGATTTTCCTGTATATTTTATTTGCAAGCACAGAGTTTTTCTTCCTTGTGGTGATGTCCTATGACCGCTATGTTGCCATTTGCCACCCTCTGCACTATGCACTCACCATCACCCCACATCTGTGCACACAGGCAGCTGGTGGATCATGGGCAAGCGGGTTGGTCTATTCTGCTGTCCACACAGGTATCATGTTCAGGCTTCCCTTCACAGAGTCCAATGTGATCAATCAATATTTCTGTGATGTGCCTCAAATTTTGAGGATTTCCTCATCAGATGTTCGGTTTTCTGAGTCAATAGCCTTACCTATCAGTGCTTGTATTGTCTTATTATGTTCTGCTTTTTGTTTAAGTCCTATATTGATATATTTTCAATGGCGCTTAGGATGAATTCTGTGGAAGCCCGCAACAAAGCCTTGTCCACTTGTACTCCACAATTGGCAATTCTAATTTTGTTTGTAATTTCTTTTTTGATTGCTGTCTTTGGTCCCTCTGCAAATGAAGCGTCTCTCAATAATCTTCTCACAGTCCTATTCTACACTGTGGTGACCCCATTCATAAACCCCATCATCTATAGTCTGAGGAACAGAGAGATTAACACTGCTCTACACAGAATGTTCCACAGATATTTTGAGCTCTCAAGCAGGGTATTTTTTAATTAAAATATTCTGAAAAAAATTTTGAATAATATTTAATTGATATCTGATATATGTTCTTAAAGTTGAAACTATACCTGTTATATGTCCAATTTGGTTAATATATATTCTTTTGTTTTTTTGCATATGTGTTAGTGAGCTATACATTTCTCTTAGTTTATCAAATCCATATTTATGTGCAATTCATAGATGTTTCTGGAAAAGGTTTTCCACATTGTTAAATTTTTCTTAATAATGTGTCAGATGGTTTTGAACTAAAAGCAAACAATGATATCACTTGGAGAATACCATGTATGAGTCCTTTTACAGGTGTCTGTGCATTTGAGACAATTTCTAGGTACTTGATACTGCTAAACTGAAAGAGAATATGGAACGTTTTGAATTAGAAAATTAAATTCAAATGACATTTTCACATTCACCTTTATACAGATATCTATACCAAGCAATAAAGTGTTTAGACTTGATACACAACTGCAGAATAAAGACACAGAAAGGTTATTGCAATGAATCCATGCAAAAGCTGCTCTCCTCATTGAAAAGTGAACTATAAACACCTGGCCCTCAAAAGGATGCTTTTTTTCTCACCATATGATCTGGCTGAAAAGATTCATTCCATGCTCAATTCATTCAAGCTTTCTGCACAATGAAGACAAGTAGACAAAGGAAAATGTGTAGGGGGTCAATCTTAGCAAAACCTGTTGCCTTTCCCTGAGACCCACAAATAATTCCTGTTCTCAGTTGCAGGTATGTTGGGCTGGCAGGAAAACATTCTACTTCTTAGTAGATAAGGGGACTGCCAGTACATTTCTTTCCCTATTGTTCTGAGCATATGTAAATATTCACTGGAGAAAGCCTGATTCTGGTGGGCATGTTTTATGACATCCAGCTCACACACTGGTGGTGTATCTGTCCCTGTCAGAGTGAGCCCTGTTCCTCCACTAGGACATACAAACACAGACAATTGTGCTGCACTTTAAGTGTCTCCCTGCAGCAGTCACTGACTGAGAACTGTTGGCTATGGGGGACCTAGTGAAATTGACTTTGCTGTTTTTTCTCTATGTGAGTAAAACTTTGCTCCATCCAGTGCTATGTGAGACATGCTTCTGTAGGGAATGCAGACACATATATACGAGTGGCATCCCTTTAGGTGTCTGTCTTTGTAAGAGACAGTTGGATCACCAAAAAAAGCACACCAGGGCATGGTGGAAGCTTAAAATATTGTAAGTTCAATCATCTTAGGGTGGTGCCAGCTACCAGTGGGTGATTGGCTGACCTAAAGGAGCTGCTCTCACTCTGGTCAGGTGGGGACAGGTGGGGTATAAGTAGCCTCCCAATTAAACAAGAAGGAATTAATGCCTTAGATAAGGGTGGAGATGAAGGAGTTGGGTTTAAGAAGAGTGGGGGAACTATACCCTGGCTTCTGGCTACCTGCATGACCCCCTGCCACTCACTGACCCCCACAATGTCTAAAGGGTTGCAAATGATTGAAGAGGAGAGTCTTTGGCCCCAAAGTTCTGCCAAGTCCAGGCTGTTTGGAAGCCCCAGATTAGGTCTGTTTGCACTCAACACTAACAGCAGATGGTATTGCTAAAATTCAAACTATCACAATGAGGTCTTTTATTGAGAACAAAATATGGATGTTAGAAGATAGATATTGGGAGAAGACAGGGAAGGATAATGCACTTTGGTTTGTGCATCTCTTTGAAGAAGGGAAACCGAACTGCAGACTCAGATGTCTGGGACCAGGTGGGGCAGTCTGGAAAAGTTATGTACTGACCCTCTGTTACAAAACAGGTTTGCCTGCAATAATAGGACAACTGATGGGACAGAGATATAGTCAAGCCCATGCCATGTTCAGTCTGGTTTGTTAAGAGCATGAGAGTAGTATTCAGAATGCCAGGAGATTTCCCCAGAAGTAAAATCTGTTCATGAGTCTATAACTGCCCTGCAGGTAAGGGTGATAGACGCTTGGCTATATGACTCCACCCAGGGGCAGGAGGTGGATGAGAAGAGTCTGTCTCAGAAAGCATTCCAGCCAAATGCAGGACTTTCCCCATTTGAAGGCCCCCTGACCCTTTTGTTGTACCCTGGGATGGCAGTAGGGGAAGAGGAATTCCACCATAACATCCAGCTTTGGGTTGGAAATAACAGCAAGGTGTCAGTTGTTTTCACTGGTAAGGAGAGATAGGACACAGAAGCTGAGCCATAAGGAGAGCATAAAGGGAAACTAGGGAAAGATAAAGGAGGAGACAGGGGCACCCACTTGGAAATGTGGATTTTGTTCTTTATTGAAGAGATAAATAAAGCAGCATTTAATGGAAGTCCTATGGAAAAACTCCTTCAACACTATTGGGCTAAAGGGGGTCCCTCCAAATTGGGGATTAAGACTCTAGTAAGAGCCATAAAGGAGCAGGAAGAAGAGGCTCACAGGACTGACAATATTTAGAATCAAACAGCCCTGGTCAGTGGAGGAAGAAAGCAATAGTTAATAAGTCCTCAGTAAGGGAATACACAGAGATGAAGACAAATCCTCCTGTAAGCCCAATGTGTTAGAGAGGGAGGATAACCCCCTGTCTGTCCCCTGATCTTTTTTTTTTAATTTACTTACCAAAAAAATTAAAACAAACAAAAAAACACATTTCAAATAAAACAAAGGAATAAGGAAAACAAATAACCTAAAATAACTACATTGTTTTCAACATGTTCCTACCATACCCCAAGAAACCTAAATCATAATCAAACAAAGGAATTTGAAAAACAAATAAACTAAAATAACTACATTAAGCAAATTTTTTAAATGCAATAGCTTTTTTTTATTTTATCAAAAAGTAAAAAAAAAAACCAATGCAACAAAACAGAAGAATGGAATAAGAAAAACAACCTATATTAACTGCATTGCTTCCCACAGGTTCCTGCCATACCCAAGAGAATTGACAAACCATAATCATTCCTGAGCATTCCCATAACATTGAGATTACACTCAATAGCTTACCTGTTCTTGTTAGATAATCATTCCTCCTTCACTAGTTGCTATCTCTAGGTCCCCTACATTCTACAATATAAAACTTTTATTGTACATTTTCATGGAGGTCACATTAGTGGTAACATACAGTATCTCTCTTTTTGTGTCTGGCTTATTTCGCTTAGCATTATGTCTTCAAGGTTCATCCATGTTGTCATATGTTTCTTGGCCTCATTCCTTCTTACTGCTGTGTAGTATTCAATTGTGTGTATATGTCATATTTTATTTATTCACTCACCTGTTAAAGAACATTTGGATTGTTTCCAATTCATGGCAATTGTGAATAATGCTGCTATGAACATCAGTGTGAAAATATCTGTTCATGTCACTGATTTCAGCAATTCTGGGTATATACCCAGAAGTGAAATTGCTGGATCAAAGGGTAACTCGATATCCAGTTTTCTAAGGAACCACCAGACTTTCTTCTAGGGTGGCTGCACCAGCAATCAGTAAGGGTTCCAATTTCTCCACATCCTCCCCAGCATTTGTAGCTTCCTGCTTGTTTAATCGCAGCCATTCTAATTGGTGTGAGATGATACATTATTGTGGTCTTAATTTGCATTTCCCTATTATCTAGTGAAGCTGAACATTTTTTTCATGTGTTTTTTGGCCATTTGTATTTCCTCTTCAGAGAAATGTCTTCATATCTTTTGTCCATTTTAAAAATGGGCTGTCTGTATTACTGTTGTTGAGTTGTAGGATTTCTTTTCATATGCAAGGTATCAGTCTTTTGTCAGGTACATGGTTTCCAAATATTTTTTTCCCATTGAGTTGGCTGCTTTTTCACCTTTTTGACAAATTCTTTTAGATACAGAAGCTTTTAATTTTGTAGAGTTCCCATTTATCTATTCTTTCATTGCATGTGCTTTGGGTGCAAGGTCTAAGAAGCGACCTCCAAATGGAAGGTCTTGAAGATGTTTCCCTACATTATCTTCCAGGAGTTTTATAGTACTGTTTCTTATATTGGGTCGTTGATCCACTTTGAGTTAATTTTTGCATAGGGTGTGAGGTATGGGTCCTTTTTCATTCTTGTAGATATGGATATCCAGCTCTCCCAGTCCCATTTGTTGAAGAGAGAGTTATGTCCCAGTTTAGTGGTTCAGGGGGCCTTATCATAGATCAGTCAACTGTAGATCTGGGGGTCTATCTCTGAATTCTCAGTTTGATTCCATTGATCAATATGTCTAACTTTGTTCCAGTACCATGCTATTCTGACTACTGTGGCTTTATAGTAAGCCCCAAAGTCAGGAAGAATGTATATTCTAATGCTTTGGGATATGATGCTCTATATGTGTGTCTTATGTCTAATTCATTTATCATATTGTTTACGTTCTCAACTTCCTTATTGATCCTCTGTCTCATTAATCTATCTACAGGAGAGAGTGATATATTGAAGTCTACCACAATTATTGTGGAAACATTTATTGCTTCCTTCAGTTTTGCCAGTGTTTGTCTCATGTACATTGGGGCACCTTGATTGGGTGCATAGATATTTATAATTGTTATTTCTCCTTGTTGAATTTTCTCTTTTATTAGTGTATTGTGTCCTTCTTTGTCTTTTTTGATATCCTCACATTTAAAGTCTATTTTATCTGATTTATATTGCTACCACTGCTTTCTTTTGGCTGTAGCTTGCATGGAATATTTTTTCCACCCTTTCACTGTCAATTTCTTTGTGTTTCTGGGTCTAAAATGAGTCTCTTTTAAGCAATATATTGATGATTCATTTTTTTTTTTTAGTCCATTCTGTCTCCATATCTTTTAATTGGGGAGTTTATTCCATTTACATTCAATGGTATTACTCAGTGGCATTACTGTGAACACAGTTCTTGAATCAACCATCATAACCTTTTTATTTGTCAGATATATTTCTCCCCATTTCTCTTTATTTCCATTAATACGCCCTTACTAAATCTCTTTAGTTCTGTGCCCTTCTCCAGACCTGTCTCTCCTTTCTTTTTTTCTCAACTGGTAGGACTCCTTTTAGTATTTCTTGTAGAGAAGGTCTCTTGTTTACAAATTCTTTCAGCATTAGTTTTTCTGTGAAGATTCTAAGCTTTCCCTCAAATTTGAAGGAGAGCTTTGCTGGATAAAGAATTCTTGGTTGGCAATTTTTCTCTTTCAGAATTTTAAACATGTCATACCACTTCTTTCTCACCTCCATGGTGGCTGCTGAGAAGTCACTACTTAGACTTATGTTGTTTCCCTTGTATGTGGTTAATTTCTTCTCTTTTGCTGCTTTCAGAACTTTCTCCTTCTCTTCAGCATTCAACAATCTGATCAGAATATGTCTTGGAATGGGTTTATTTGGATTTATTCTGTGTGGAGTTCATGGGGCATCTATGATTTGCATATTTATTTCATTTAGAAGGGTTGGGAATTTTCCCTTACAATGTCTTTGAATACTCCTCCTAGTCTGTTACCCTTCTCTTCCCCTTCTTGAACACCAATGATTCTTATATTTGTGCACTTCATGTTGTCCATCATTGCCCTGAGGTCCATTTCAAATTTTTCAATGTTTTTCACAATTCATTCTTTTGTGCTTTCACTTTCCCACATACTTTCTTCAAGTTTGCTTATTCATTCCTCTGCTTATTCTAATCTGGTGCCATGCATTTCAAGAATCTTTTAAATTTGATCAACGCTTTCTTTTATTTCCATAAGTTCCTCTGTTTTTTTATTTACTCTTGCAAATTCTTCTTTATGCTCTTCTAGCATCTTCTTGATGTCCTTTACATCCTGAGCCATGGTATTGGTGTTTCTGATTACTTCTTTGATTAGTTGCTCCAAGTTCTGTATTTCTTCTGGTTTTATAATTTGGGTGTTTAGATTATCCATACCTTCTTATTTCTCAATATACTTTATAATTTTCTGTTTTTTTTTGTTTTTTTTTTTTTTTTTTGCCTCTTGGAATTTGCTTATCTTGATAGGATTCTTTTAGGATATGCAGGCTTATTTAAACAACTATCTATAATTTGATAGAGCTACAGCTTTGTGCAGTGCACTTTCCCTGACCTACCAGCAGATGGTGCTCCTGAACCACCTCTTACCCTCAATCTGATTCTCCCCAACTTTGTTTATGCAGTGAGTGGGGGTCCAAACCATGTGGATGTCCAACCAGTGAACCAATTTTCTGTGTGTAGTGGGGACCAGCCCTGTGGGTGCGAGACAGGCCCTGTGCAGTTTGGCAGGGAAGATTGCTTTAATACCCACTACTCTCAGCCTTTACCAGGATTGTGGCTGGAATACCCTGGGGCTGCAGCATGTGTCTAACACTTCAGCTCAGATTTCCCACAGTCCCTCTCTACCATGGGCCCACAAGCCCCTGGGCTTGGTGTAGGGCTCCTGGCACTTCGGTGCTGCAATCCTGCCTCTAGGCTGTGCACCCCATGGGCTTCTGCAGAGTAGGAGTATGCATCATCACAAGCAGGCTAAATCCCAAATTCACTTAAGGAAGCTCTGCACCATAGTGCTGGAAAGGGATGTCTCCCAGCCCACTACAAAATGGCTGGATAGGGCATGTAAACTACCCACTTCCAAGATCATCTGCCTGATGCAGAAGCTCATCCCTGGCTCGTGGGGTCCTGGCTGTGGGTGTGAAAAGGACTATCACCCACACTAGATACTGAGGCGCATGCTTGGGGTGTGGAAGGCATTCCCCAAAGCTCTCAATTATGGCTCCCAATGCCCGCTCCCCAGCCACTCTTTGGGTCCTACTCTAACCTGCCTCTGAACACAGTCTCTCAGTCTCTCCTCACTGTGGTGATATTCCAGCTGCAGTTTCCCCAGTGGCTCTGGGGATAAAACACTCACACAACTCTGAACACAGCTTTTCAGTTTCTCCAAGTGCACAGTCACTGTGGAGGTAGAAGACCATGCCCAGCTGGTGGAATCCTGGAACTACTATTCTGGAGCACTTTCTATCCTCTGTCCAGTGTTTTTCACAGAGGAGAATTTTGCTTTGTCTCTCCTAATCTGCTGTCTTGGATCATGACTGTTCCCTAATATTGTTCCCTTTAAAAAAAAGGATGAAGTGGGGGATAAGTTTCCTGGGTTCCTGCCTGGGATCAGAGGTCCTGTGTTCCTGGTAGGCTGAAAGGGAAAACATGGAGGATCCAAAATTTTATGAGGCTCAAAGATATAGTTGCCCAAATGACATTACTCTTAGGTCCCTGAAGGCACAGGGCAAATTAGTGGCATATGGGGCTTTGAGTGGACACAGTGACCTACAATAGGCAAGTGAACAAATTCTTCTGGGTGGGGCCTTTCAGGCCATTTCAGGAACCAGTGATAATAGTTTTGACTACTGAGCACAAAAGTATTGACATTTTGGCTGCCAACATCACAGATGAGCACCATCATGTGAGGGGTTGCCCACTCCACAATGAGGAATTTGAGCCATAACCCTAGAGTGTGTCCACTGCTGCCCACCACCAATTACCGGAACCGTGCATAATGGTTCAACAGAAATAGTACTACACCCAAAGCAGGAAAAAAGACATTAATTCCATGTTTCAGATGTAGCTCAGGCAGAAGAGTCAAGAAATATCCTGCTGCAGTTAACAGCCTACTTTGGCCCATAACAAAAGTCTCAGAAACAGAGACTCTATCACCCTTGGCCCCTGCAGTAATTGATAACATGGCTTTTACTGAGGTAGTGGCTGCCCACACAAGGGAGACTGTTATTGACCTGACTGATGCCTTATTCTCCATCCCTCTGTTGGTTATGACCAAGTTCTACACTCAGATGAAATATACTGATATACTAATATATCCCCACAGGGTTTTATTAAGTCACTGGCAATTTGTTCCTAGTGGGTAGGGCTTGACTTATACTAAGTCCAATTGCTCCAAAAGTAGTTTTCCATTATATTGATGACATTCTCATTGCAGGACCCACTAAAATATTGGTTTATCAGGTGCCCCAAAATCACAAATATAACAACCACAGATTAGGCAATAAACCCTGGCAAGGTCAAGGAACTCATGCAACAGGTGGTGTTTCTAGGGTCCACTTAGTCCAATAGTCAGAGGAGCACACCATACCAAGACAAACAGAAGTTATTGTCACTTGTAGCTACCACAACCAAGAAAGAGGCTTAGACATTTGATAGGTATGTTTGGTCATTGGAGACAACTTGGGTGCATCTAGGCATGTTTTTGGTCACCATGAAGTTCTGTCACTAGGGTGAAGGGAAGCCACCAGTCCCATAAAACTACTATTTCTTAGAAAATCTTACACATGTGTTCTGGAGACTGTGGCAACAAATAACTGTGCCACCCACCACAAACTACCTGAGACAGCCCCTAGGCACATCCCCTTCAAATGGTGATTTTTAGCCCATTGTTGGGCCTTTTCACCATTTGTAACTTTCAGACAAAAACTGCCCATCTTCACATTGGTACTCACTATTCCTACTAATAATCTAGGAAGGCTCAACAAAGCTCCATCATTAAAGGCAAATGGTATATCCAAGACATAGCACAACTCAAGCTTCAGGGAGCCAGCCTACACCAAAAACAAACAGCTGCTTTACAGAAGGGAGCTAAATTGCCTGCAGGGTTTGCTCCTGCCTCTCTCTTGCCTAAGTAGGGCCTATGATTTGAAAATGTTCAAGATAATTGTATGGCTTTGTTCCCAGGTAACTGTAAAAAGTTAGAGGCTAATAGAATCCATTGTGTGTTGCAGCCACCTTCCAAAGTGTGGTCACCTACTGAGAATAAATGAGGGCATTCAGACCAATGGGTGAAACACTGTGCACTAGTGATGGCTGTGCAGGCAACTCCAGCCACAGCTTCCTGCTACATATTTACAGTCATGAGCCATTGCAAATGGACTAGCCATATGTTCCATCAACTCTCAAATGAAATGACAAGAATATTAGTGGCTCCCAAATAAAGGGACAAGGAGAGAGAATATGAAAACAACTTACAAGCTGGAAACCAGATCTATTTGTCGCTCATGTTGATGGCCATGGCAAAGGGACATTAAAACAGAATATTCATGTGCTGACCAAGCATGTGCCCAACGTGTTGCAATAACTGCCTCCTAGATCAATACCAAACAGGATATGGAATCCCATCACAGATGCAAGGGTAACCCAAATCACAAAGACTCACACTAAAGAAAGCAGAAGGCAAAGATGCAACAAAGTCATGTGAATCCTTCCAAAGAGCATACAATGTGATGAGCTGTGACACAAAAAACATTGCCCCCTAGACAAGGGTTCTGTTGGTGTCTCCATGTGGTAGCCACATATACCAGATATGGGGCAACAATTCCCATTCATCAGGGATGCTGCGACCACTATCATGACCTTAAAGAAATACCTGTGCCATGTGTTCAGATACCCAACTGGTTTCTAATCAATTCAAGATACTTCATTTACAGTACAAGTAACCCAAAAATTGGCACACTGCCATGGTATATCATAGACCTTTCATGCTTCCTATCACCACCAAGCAAACAAGGCAATAAAACATTAAAACAGAAGACTCAAACAACAACTACACAAAGGCAATCAAGAAAGACCACCTCCTGGTTGATATCTTCATCTAACTAAAACTATTAAGGTATTAAACATTGTATTCCAGCAAAAGGAAAACATGGCACCACTGTATGTGTTGAAAATATTGAACTTGGAGAGGGTAGAGGACCAGGCAATCGTCTGATTAGGCAACACTTTTGGAATCCAAATCTCAGTATATTCAACAGTTTTTGTGTTGTTTTTTTTTTCCCCACTGGAGCATGCTTCCTGGGGGTGGTTCATGGCCTGGGATACAGTAGCATTATGCAAGGGCCCCTTAATTCCCAACCATAGGTGATACTACCCACAGTTACCTCAGTCTTGTGGAACTTCCTGGGAATGAGGGAAGAAGTGACAAAACATTGAAACCCTAGGGTTCCACTGGTTGCACCTGGGCTTCCCAACCTTCTGGTTCAGGATGTCAATATTTAGATTATGTTAAATTTGCTCAGTATGTGAATTCCTTCCCTGGACTGGATGACAGGGACCAAAAGAACTGGGTAAAGTGACAGTGACAGTGGGTCAACACAAGATTTATGGACTTGGGTCCTGTACTGACAGCCTGAGTGGATATACCTGGGCATCTTAACTCAGATTGTTGGGCAAAAGTATCTTTTCCCCTGGGAGTTAAGGGGAGGAGGGTCAGTAATGCTGTCTCTCTCCCTCTCTCTCTCCAGGCTATTTCTCATTGTGATGGACAGCCCCACCATCCATGGGCCCCAATGATACAGACTTTTGCTGGAGCTACCAACCAGACCAATTGCTGGCTCTGTCAGTATTTAAGTTGAGATGACAGGCCATGTGTGCCAGTTTGAATATATTCTGTCCCCCAAAGTGGCATTATCTTTCATGTAATCTTGTATGGACAGACATATCAGTGTTGATTAGATTGTAATTCTTTGAGTGTTTCCCTGGAGATGTGCTCCACCCAACTGTGGGTGATGACTCTGGATAATTTCCATGGATGTGTTAACCCACCCATTCAGGGTAGGTCTAAATTAAATCACTGGAGCCATATAAATGAGCTGACAAACAGAAGGAACTCAGTGAAGCTGAGAGTGACATTTTGAAGAGGAGCTACAGCCAACAGGGACACTTTGAAGAATGCCCAGGAGCTGAGTGGAGCTTCAGCTTTCAGAGGCATTTTGGAGATGGCCTTTGAAAGCAGGCTTTTGCTTTGGAGAAGCTAAGAGAGGACAAACACCCCAAGAGCAACTAAGAGTGACATTTTTGAGGAGCTGAAACCTAGAGAGGAATGTCCTGGGAGAAAGTCATTTTTTAAACCAGAACTTGGAGCAGATGCCAGCCATGTGTCTTCCCAGCTAAGAGAGGTTTTCCGGACACCATTGGCCATCCTCCAGTGAAGGCACCCAATTGCTGATGTGTTACCTTGGACACTTTATGGCCTTAAGACTGTAACTTTGTAACCAAATAAACCCCCTTTTATATAAGCCAATCCATCTCTGGTGTTTTGAATTCTGGCATTATTAGCAAACTAGAACACCATGTCTCTAGATCATTCCATCCCACCTGGCAACATGGTGGACTGCAACAACCTACTGGATGTATGACCAGTCAGCCCATGGAAACCACTCCATAGACAAGTATGGTTGACTCTACTGGACTTGGGAGATATTTCACAGAGTCCCATAGTGTGCCAGCCTTGGGAAGAACTACTCCATCTGTACTAAAAATCATGAAAAGCACAAGCTGTACCTGGGAGAGGTTCCTAATTACTGTTGTAAACAAATAGTGTGGTTTGATTTTGAGGGTGGTACTCTTGAGCCTAATTTAATGTTCCCATGAGGAACAACAATATTGCAACATATGATGAGGCAGCTCGATGTGCAATAACTAGTGCCTACAGCTGGTACACTGAGGAATCTAGTGTGTGCAGTACCACTGGGGTATTGAACACCACAAATGTATATAGACTAACCTCACCTGGCAATGGTGATACAATATTTAGCAGCATGCCAGGAGGGAGGTCCTTCTATACCACTTATGTAGAAATATATACTGTTCACACAAGGTGACTAGATGGTACACATCACAGGGTGTTTTGATGTGCTAATGCACAACTAACTGAAAAGAAAGATAGAGTTTCCCATTTACCACCAATCTGACAGATCAAGGGGATTACACTAACCCTGGCATTAAGGAAAACTGGATTATTTATTATATGTGGAAATAATTTATATTAGTTCTTTCCCTCACACTGGTGGAGGCTATGTGGCTTGGTATATGTGTTTCCCAATATTACCCAGGTGGGGGGGGTTGAACACAGAATATCCCCTAAAATCCCCAACCTGGGCTCTTTAACACATTGCAGTGTCACATGCCAAGCACCTCCTGTGAAACAACAGTGTCTTCCACCAGGCAGAGCATATCCTGTTCCCTGAAATAGGCATAAATAAACTGAAAAAGACTGAATATTTCATGTTCAGTATTATAAAAAAGGGATTTAATTCTACACATAATTCAATAGTACTACATGACATAGACAGTGCAGATTTCTCTGCCCTCCAAAACCTCACAAGCTAGGAGTGCATATGCTATGCCAGAAAAAAAAAATCTTGCTTTAAAATACATATAGGACTGCTGAATAGGTGGCTGCTGCAGCAAGGAGAGCCATGGGTCAGGTGGCCAAGACTGAGTATTTGTCTGAGGGACCCATGTCACCTCCCTGGGAAGTGTACAAGACTCTAAAGGCAATCCTGAGCTGCAATCATTCAATGAGATTTTACAACTCCTTAAAAAATTGCACAGGACCAGACACATTTTTTTAAAATGACACCAGAACATTAGAAGCAGCCAGAATTAAGATAAATGAAGAATTCAAAAATAATAAAAGTGAGAGTTCTCCTAAGAAAATAGAAGAGTTACTGTAATTAAGTTTTTCAAACATGCACACTCAAGTTTTCCAGGCAACTAGAAGATACAATGAAAATAGAGTGAAAATATGAAATGAAAACCATCTGATAGTTAAAACCTTGACAACTGTGGATAACCTTCACTTTTTTGTATGTCTCAGCTTCACAGGGCATCTGCCTACACCCAAAAGATAAGTTTCTGGGTGAAAGGAAGATGGATATAGCCATGGTTCAAAACCAAGAACAGCTGATTCAACCTAGAAGCCCTTAGAAATTCTATCTTCACCTAAGACAAGTTACTAAAACTAAGGACGGTGAGTGTTGTAGTAACTCAGAACTGCAGAGGGAACACCGACTCTTGAGCTTGACTAGGCAGGCAATTAATTTTTTTTACTCCTATATTGGTTGTGGCAGTTGCCCAGCCTTAAACAGTTTATGAAGTATTTTTGCTTTGCCTTCTATATTTGCATTTTTGGTCACTTTCTCTGGTTGATGACAGCTGCTGACCATAGTCTGTGAGCACCCTTGTATTCCTAACATAAGTTCATTGAAAAACTGCACAATAATTCTTTTCCTGTATAAAATCATGCTGAATAAACACATTGTTTTTGTCTTGAGCTTCTTACAATGTTCCTGTATCTAACTTCCTATAAAGGTAAGGAAAGAGCATTTAGGAAAAAAAATAAAAATGGAAAATTATTTGCAGGGGTAGTTATGATTCCAAGAATTGGTGTAGTAAAGAGGAAGGTACAAATTAAAGAAATTCTTCCATGTTTAACAAAGTTCTATATTTTAAAAAAGTCTGTTAAAAATGTATTTATATTTAGTAGAGAAAAATACTGTTTTTAAAATAGTAAGTAGTTATTGAGTTAGTAAAACAAAATAAGCTAGCTTAAGTTTTTCTGTCCCTCTAATATAAAGAAAAGAAGGAACAATTTCCCTTAAACATATGATAGAGTAAACAAGGAATGTATAATTTTTATTAATAGCAAAAGTTAAGATGGCAGTATACTCAAATCATGACTTGAGAAGTTAAAATACATATGAGGAAGTTTGTACTATTTGGTATTCAGTAGACTGATAGAAAATTATGGTAGTATTTTTACATTTTGAAATCATGATAAAATTTAAATTGAGACATGATTATATCAACTAAACTGGGAAAATGAAACACAATTTCCCAAATTCATTCCACTTGTAGAGCATTAATTTAACATGCAACCTAGAAACTGGGTATTACGTACAAATATATATTTTTTACTTGCTGCAACTCTGCATATAATAAATATTTTGTAGTTTTTAGATAATTACATTTTCATGTATCTGAGGATTCATAAAGTGTTGGCATCAAAAGGAATCTTAGACATCCTCTAGACAAGTGGTTCTCAAACTTTGTGGTCTCAATACTCCTTTACTCCCTTAAAAATTGATGACCTCAAAAAGATCTCTTGCATCATTTATGTCTATCAATATTTACCATATTAGAAATCAAAACTGATAATTTAAAAAATAAAAAGGTATGGACATGTTACAAATAACATAGAGGATAAGAAATGGAATGCTTGTCTTCCATGAGATTGACATTTTCAGCTAATTTGGGCTAGACAATAGATAGGATAGATGGGACAACTGGTTCCCATCCCTCCTCCAAGCAGGTCTGATGACGCTTCTGGGGCATATTCTGTTAATTACCCTTCTTAAATGTTACCTAATTTTTTTTTAATCTGCACTCAAGTGACATTTAACAGAGCTTTGTTCACTGCTCTGGAGATTGAGCTCATCTGAAATGGATGATGGGTACATAAAAATATTTAATTTATTTATTGGGCTTCCAAAAAAGAATTGAGGTACACTATGGTAGGGGAATGTCCTAGCACAGCCTGCCATTTTTCCCTGGGACCCACAAATTTATTCTGTTCTCAGGGCTAAATATCAGCCTGGTCTGATAATATACAATCCCCTAGTAGACAAGGGTACTCTTAGTATATTCTTTCCCCTATTGTCCTAAGCATTTGTATGTATTCATTGGAGATACTCTAATTCTGCTGAGCATGTGTTATGTATCTGTCCCTGGAGGGAGTCAAGTTCTCCACTAAGATACACAAACTCAAGCAAGGAGTGCCATACTTAAAATATCTCACTGCATTGAACAGGGATTGAGACCTGTTGGCTATGGGAAATGAACACCCATTATTGAAGCTGACCTTGGTATGTTTCTTCTGTATATGAGTATAACATTGTTTCATCAAGTCCTCTGTGAGACTCTCTCAACTGGTGAAATGAATTTACAAGTTCTGGCTCTATGTGAAAGCCTAAAAACTGGATTGAAAGATTCAGGCAAGCAACACCTAACTAATGAAGAAGGGCCATAAAAAATTCTTGTGGTGAGCCAAAGATATGCAAGAAGTCATGGTAAGATTGGGGCCAGGCATGATTCAACACATTCAACACATAAATTCAACACATTTAAACAATATCCACTTAGGCAAAGAGGAGAGCATTTTTGCCACTAATTAAAATATTTTAGAATAAGGAACACCAGGAACTCAAGATTACAGATTTGTCCAGGATTTAAGAGTTATAAATCAAATAGTGGAAAATATATGTCCCACAGTACATAATCCACATGCTCTCCTCATCAATATTTCTGGTGGATATACTTAGTTTAACTTTAAAGATGCTGCTTATTTTATCCCAATGAAGACACTCAAAAACTCTTTGCATTCAGATGAGAAGGACCAGACATAGCAATGAAAGAGCAGTGTAGTTGAATTGTGTTACCACAAAGTTTTACAAATGCAAGTTTTGTCCAGAAATCTTCAGGAAGTAAAGCTCTGCAAAAGACTTTTTGCATGTCAGACCCTTTGGCAAGTGGCAATGCCCAAGAACAAAAAGGAACTCAGGATTCTTAAGTATGGCTGGCTACTGTCAATTGTCTTTACCAAAATCCAGATTTATAGCCAAACCTCTAGACCTGGCCCTAAAGGGAAGAAAAAAAAAAAAAAAAAAAAAAAAAAAAAAAAAAAAATCCTTTAAGATAGACAACCAGAATACAATTGTTTTTCAAGGTTTAAAGACAAATTGATATCAGCTCCTGCCTGAAGCTCCCTGACTCAATGAAAAAATTTTAACTGTCCATGAAAGGCAGGGCATGACCTTCAGGATGCTTATGTAGCCTTTTGGAAAAAAATATAGGACCAGTGGCTTATTTGTCAAAATAATTTGACACTGTAGCCCAAGTATGGCTTGCTTGTCTGAGGATAGAGGCAGCCACTTGTGAACTCTTATGAGAAGCAAAATATTTATTTTGAGCTCCCCATTATCCTCCCTGTACTGGAACAAAAGGGTTACAGTAACTCACAATGGAGAAACTAAGCAGCTTATCAGGCAGTGTTGCTGAACTGTCTTGAGTGTCATCCTAAAAAAAAAAAAAAAAAACTATAAATAAGCTCAATCCTGCTGCCCTTCTTCCACAAATTAACAGAAGGTCTCAATGGACTTGCCAAAGCATGACTGTGTTCACCTGTTAGATGAAGTCTGTTCAAGTAGACAAGGTTTAAATTAAAGCAGACCTGTTCCACCAGCAGACCCAGACCTAGAAATATTTACTAATGGGAGTACTTACATAGATCAAGGTAAACAGAAAGCAAGATATTCAGTAGCAAATACTGCCTCTCCCACCAGAAACATCATCACAAAGGGTGGGGCTAATTACCCACTTAAAAGCTCTCCAGCTGAGCACTAGATGAGTCACCAGCCTATAAAGACGTAAGATATGCTCTTGCAATTTAAAAGAGCATGGTCAAATAACCACAGCCAACAAAGACATAATTAATCTAATCTTAAAATTGTTAGATGCAGTAATGCATCCAAGGAATTAGCCATCCACTGCAAAGAACACCTATCCATAGATAATAAAAAAGCTTAGACAGTAAAGAGGACTGGCAAATAAATTTATAGTAAAGCCAAAAGTCCCTGGAAACTTCAAGTAATTGCTAGTATTTGTGGACACTTATTAAAAAGATAAAAGTTTTTTGTTGTTGTTAGACTAAAAATCACAAGTTATAAAGTGGTTACTTCAAGAAATTATTCTTAAATTTGGACTTCTGTTTTCTGTTCAAAACTACAGTAGATCAGATTTCATAGTGAAGATTGTTTCAAGGCTCTTCAATATCGACTGGTGCCTACTTTCTGCTTACAAGTCAGTCTACAGAAAAAAAGAATGCAGAAATCAGACTCTAAAAGACAGCCCCATCAAAATTTGCTTGAGAACTTGTTTAAAACAGAATAAAGTTCTACCTATTGTGCTCTTGAGGATAAGAATAGCACCCTGAAGCAGGTTAAGTTTGAACCCTTATAAAATAACATTTAGAAGGCCCTTTCTAAAGGTTGAATATGTAGGTAACATGCATTCCAGTTCAGAATTAACTACAATTCAAAATGTAAAACTTTAAGTGCTACTTCAACTGAAATTAATGATTATACCTCTATCATCTTAAATTCCCACAGTTGTACCCTCTTACATCATTACCAGCCTAGAAATTAAGTCTGGCTTTGCAGCTGAAAGGACCAGCCTCCCCAGGTTCAACTATATCCTAAATGGGTTAGCCCTTGTTCAGTGTTACTTGTGACTCATTCTTTTCTTAAGTTGCAAGGAATAAAGCCCTGGAATTCACTGCACCAGAGTCAAGCTGCAAGTGTTTCAGGATGGAGACACATCTCCTGTTAGTTGAAAAGCCTTGGTGAAAGTAAATCCTCCTGATGATCCAGAACATAAGTATAATTGTGAACCTCTGGATGACCTAAAATATTTGTTTAGAAAAAAATCTTCCCAAATTAGTTATTATGTTCCTTGTTATCTGTTTTCCATAATCTTAGTGTGTCCTATAGTAGCAACCTGCAAATGTAATACTTCCTTGCAAGAGGCCTATTCATATGCTGCTTTTATGAACCAGTCTAACTGCTGGATTTGTATCCTGCTGCCTATCTGTAGTGTCTGTAACTTGCCAAGGTGGATATCCCCTTACAGAGGACAGGCTTAATAGTTCACAAGTCAATAATCAAGATGCAATAAAAGTACAGTGTGCTAAGCACCAATAATATCACTAAAAACAACCTTGTCACTGGCTAGTAAATTTAACCCAGCCAGGACATTGTCTTTTTTTCTCTGCTAATATCACTAGTAAAATGGTGTGATGTTATTCCTATCTGTTAACCCAAAATAAAATAATAAATAAATGGAAAAATGTACTGAAGGTTAAAAATTGAACTTGTTAAATTCTAGAATAGAATAGTTTAATTTACCCAAGATATAAAAAAACTGAGCCAGATGGCTCCACTACATTAGGAACAAAAAATTGTTCCTGTTACACATTCCTTCCTTAACATACAAAATAGAGCAGTTACCCCATGAAAATTATAAACACTTTATTTGCTAATTATTGGTATAGAAATAACTGAATCTGAGACCTGAAATATGTCACCCCTAATGGAAATCTATAAATCTTTTACTCATGTAGCTGCAATATTTCTCCCATTTATGAGTTAAAAATGTAATTGCCAAAATAAGTGCATTAAATAACATCTATCACAGTATAACTCTAGTACATATAGAAATGGCTTCAATGTGCAAAGCAGTATTACAAAATAAAATGGCCTTAAATATCCTCACCACCTCCCAAGGAGGAACATGTGCTCTAGTCAAAATAAAATGTTGTACCTATATTCCTAATAAATCTGGAAACTTCTCCTCTCTTAGCTCACCTAAATAATCAAGGTCAAGCTAAGACTATTTTAGTAAATAGTTTAATTTCTATTCAGTTGGCTCCCTTCAGGAATAAGGTCATGGTTACAGACTATTCTTCAAACCTTGCTTGTAATCTTCCTGATCATTATATCTGTTCTCATTCTCATTAAATGCCTTTTTTTCTCTATGCATGAAACACATTTCATCTTCCAGAACTCCTGTCAAGAATGATCCACTCTCCCCTGGAGGAAATCAACAGTATCTACAAGTTATGAATCAGAAACTCCAGCAGATGACCACTTTACTACATTGACCCATTTTCCAGCAGGAAGTAGCCAGAATGAGCAATGGCCCAATTCCCAAGGTTGGAAATAGATGTTGTTTTAAGGGGGAAATTTTAACAATGACTTTTTAAATACAATCATAAAACTGTAAATAAGCTGGAAATTGTAAAGTAGCTTTAAAATGTAACCTTCAAAGCTGGAAGTGGGTTATAATGAGAGCTCTTCATCTCAAAAAAGAGTAATATGCAAATGAAAATTCTGCAGCACTATGTAAATGTCAAGTCTGCACCCAGACCTGAATAAGCTTTACTCTAGTGCCCCAAGCCCCCTGGATATGAATAAGCCTTTCATCTGTCTCCCTAGACTGGGAGGCACCTTTTACAGGATGTAAATCCTGAAGGAAGTGGGTAAACTACTGAAATTCTCCAAACCTCTGTTACCTGTTAACTAAGATGAAACATCTCTCTTTGTCTCTGATAGGTATAAAAGCCAATTGAAAAATCACTTTGGGGAGACCAATTTGGGAAATCTTCCCCTGTCCTGCTAGCATTAATAAACTCTTTTTTCCTCCCCAGCCTGGTTCAGTGTGACTTTTACTGGTCATTCTGAGCAACCAACCCATGTATGGGAAGTGCCCATTCTGTAGGGTGGATTGATACCTATTTAGGTATCTCTTTCTGACCTACAGAGTGAGATGTAGTTACAAATGGAATTGGACTTACTTGCAGAATACCAGATATTGCTTATACTATATAATATTCTTTTTCCACCATAAAAGATATAAAAATTTATCCTCTCAATATGGATAGAGTTTTATCATTCTGATTTTCACTGTAAGCCAGCATTTTGACGGTTGCATTAATTAGCCATTTTATAACTCTGTATTGAATCCCATAAAGGTTGACTTTTTACTTTAGATTCCCTATCTAGAAAAGTTGCAACATTAAGAAATTAATCCTCGTATTAATTCAACCTACATCCAGCAACTGGATAAATAGTGTTCTATATCTTTCTCCTTTTAATATTCTTTCTACAATTTGATATTTTATTTTAAGGATTTACAAAGCTCTATACTGGTATTTCTAAGTGTGTATTTTGATTAATGTACCCTTCATGTGCTAGATTATGTCAATCAAGAAACAAGTTTTTCTAACCTGAATGATTTTCCCTTTTTTTTTCCTTATATTTCTTAAAATGCCAAATTCATTTTATCCTCAAATTAGGACCATGGTTTGTTACTTGTGTTTTGTCTACCTATTTGTATTTTAATTATCTATGATGAAAAATGATCTTCAAATGTCTTCAAACTATACTAATCATATTTTGATGCTTGGATTATGTATATAGACATACAATTGCCCTCTAGCCTTTTTATATCTCTGTTTTGTTTTCTGATAGTAAAATACAGATGCAAAGTAATCCTATATCTATTGGGGTATATTAACTACAGGTTTTACAATGTCCCACTGTCTTCTTAAATGTCTAAATGCATCGGCAGTTGTTTAAATAGTGTTTGTTTCATCTTATTTCTTATTATAAATACGGTTTTATTGTAAAACTTTGTAGTCCTCAGGTGTTTGTTTGATCATGAATGGGCCAACTGAAATTTGCTTAGGATCTCCATACTTTGGAGCTAAATGGCTCCAATTCTTAATTGTATGTATGAGTAGAGCTGCCACAATTTGAATTAGTCCCTTCCATGCCATTTAGCAAGACTCTTTCCTCTCAGGCATCAATTCATAAAAGCTGCTGAGGAGCACCCTCAGATATTTTTAAGCATGCACGATGCTTAATATGACATGGTTAAGCAAACTATACATCAGCATTCCAGGTCTCAGCATTACATGTTCATTCCTTTGCCAAAGTCTCCATTTTTCTGAATTTTAAGAGTTTCAAAACACCAAACCTTCTTTCTGTTCCCATACATACTGTACCTAAATTTCCTTCACTTGTTCATTTGACACTAATTTTCATATGTTGTCTTCTAAAATGTATAAATATCAATTGATTAATACCATTACATTGTATTCATCACTGAGGACTGTAACTTTTTTAATAATTGATTAGACTTTTGATGGTGTATTCATCAGGATAAAGGTTGAGTGCATTTTTCTTGGACTAAAAGTCTACCGAAGATTTTAAGGAGTGATAGGGCAGGAACATGAATATTGATCATGTTTATTTAAGCTTGAATAGTTAGGTGGGAGGTGGTTGGGTTTCACCCATTTGATCCAGAGTTATGCAGGTCCTAATGTAACATTTGTGGCTTCAGGTTTAGTTGTTGTCTGTTCCCAAGGTTAGAAACATCACCCCTCTACGTCCTGCTAAAAACAAGAAAATTTTTAGTTTAAGTTCATCAGAGTGTGAAACAACAAATCCCATTGTAAGTGGATTGGTAAAACTCAGTTCATGAGTTTTACCATCTGTTTTTATAGTCACTTTTTGTTCTGTGAATCTGAACAAAGTCTTCAGTGGGGCTGATAGCACAAGAATGTCTTTTCAAATATTGAGCCATTAAAGAGGCACAGTCTTTTTTTCAGAAGCATAGGAGCAATGCACTTACTCTCCCATAGGGGATAAATTAGACTAAACTAAAACTATTAAGAACAAGAATAGATGGAATGAAACCATTTTAAATTATTAAATTAAGAATATTTAGCAATAACAATATTTCCCACTCCTTAAACCTAACCATGTTTATGACTTTAAATTTTGCATTAATTTATGACCCCTTGTCTCAGAGGCCAACAACAGAAAAAAATTGTTTCATGCAAATAATGGATGCCCATTGTTTGCTGTCTATGCAAATCTTTAATTTTAATAGATTGTGCTTGAAGTAGATTGAGTTATTATTAACATTTTAGTCCTCCTCTCTGTAATAAGATAGTCTACCAGTAACCCATTGATATAAAGCTTGACTATGCAGCAGACTTATACAATATGAATAACAAAGGAGGGAATAGTATAAATTAAAAAGCTGGGATAATCTTTGCCAAAGTCTGTATTCTTTTTGACACTTGTGTGGATGGTTCTTAATTAGCTTGGGTTCCTACATCAAGATCTGTAGCCAACAGAAAATGGATAGGCTTCATGAATAAGTAGATCTGCACTGAATTTGGGAGGTTCACTCTAGTATAACATAGCTTAACCCAATTGTTACTATGCCACACTATGTTCTGAACTGGTTGTACCAATTAATACACACATCATTAGACTTTGAGAGTTCTGATGCAAAACTTCCTCCTTATTACTTTGTATTGATCAATATTTCAAATATTTCTAATGTGCTTGGTGTATGTATTTCTGTTTTTAACATTCAATGCACTTTAATGATAATCTAGAATTCTCTTCTGTGAAATTCCTGTCTATATTATTTGTTAAAGTACATTTCCAGATTTTAGTTCATAAAATTTTGAGTTTTTCCATATGCTTTGAGGAACAGACACTCTCAACTCGAATATAATCAGATACATCATTCTTTTTCACTGTCATTTGTGTTTCATTTCTTGTCTGAAAAATACTTACTTAGGTTGGTATCATGAAGGCGTTACTGAAAGTTAGTCTGTAAAGCCATTATAGCTTTGATTTTTATATTTAGCCATTACACTATATCAGTTGTGCATAGGGAGAGGTAGCAGTGAAATTTCTTTTTATCCCATATGAATTTCCAACTTCCCAAGCACAGTTAACTGAAATTACTTATTATTGAAATTATACTACCACCCATTACCTCTGTCATACTTCATGTTCCTAAATTAGTGGATTTGTAGCAATGCCCTTTGTTCTACTACATTGTTTTCCTTATTTCTTTACTCATACCACATATATTCAAATGAATTTAATGGCAATTATATTTCAGAAAATGATCATTTCAATTGAAAAAATATGCATTTTGTTCTTGACTTGAGATACTTCAAGGAAAGCACATGGAAATGGTTGAGTTTATGATATGGAATTTTTCAAATTGGTTATTTATTTTAAAAAAGAGTAGATAATGCTGTATCCCATATTACTGATTACAAACTGAAGAGGTGAAGTTAGGTGATAGGTGTTTTCCATGACTGTTTTATTAAGTGAGCTAAATTTGCATTTTTTAGGGAAACAATATTACTGTAATTAGAATCAATATATTTCAGAAATCATGCCAAATTAAAATTCAAATACTGATAGTAACCTCGAGGAAATGAATAATATCAATGTGTATTTGATTACTTTATTGAACAAAGCTGAAGGATGCTAAATTTAATGATTATTCATCAGGTTACTCTAACTATACATTGTATTGCTAAGGAAAAATCTATAATTTTCCATATCACATTTGTATTTCAATGAACATTATAAAAATAGTCTAAATGTAATCACCTTATGATACCAGAGGTTTACAGTTCCTGTCTCTTTTGTTTACCCTGTTTTCCATGTTACATGTAATCACTACCTTGGCAGGAAATTAAGGGTCATTGCAGGTTACATGCAATTTAATAAATAAAGCCTAGTTTGCATTATTATTCAAAATATTCATGCCCCTTATGAGATGGCCCTCTCTGCTGTATCTTTCTTTTTTAAATATTCATTTTTTTATTAAATTCAGTTTTATTGAAATACATTCACACACCATACAATCATCCATGATACACAATCCACTGTCCACAGTATGATAACATAGTTATGCGTTCATCACCACAATCTATCTCTAAACATTTTCCTTACATCAGAAAGAACCAGAACAAGAATAAAAAATAAAAGTGAAAAAAGAACACCCAAATCATCCCCCCATCCCACCCCATTTGTCCTTTAGTTTTTATCCCCATTCCTCCACTCATCCATACACTAGATAAAGGGGGTGTGATCCACAAGGTCTTCACAATCACACTGTCACCCCTTGTAATCTACATTATTATATGATTGTCTTCAGGAGTCCAGACTGCTGGGTTGGAGTTTGGTAGTTTCAGGTATTTACTTCTAGCTATTCCAATACGTTAAAGCCTAAAAGGTGTTATCTATATAGTGCATAAGAATGTCCACCAGAGTGACCTCTCGACTCCATTTGGAATCTCTCAGCCACTGAAACTATTTTGTCTCATTTTGTATCCCCCTTTTGGTCAAGAAGATACTCTCAGTCCCACGATGCTGGGTCCACATTCATCCACAGGAGTCATACTCTGCGTTACCAGGGAGATTTACACCCCTGGGAGTTGGGTCCCGCATAGGGGGGAGGGCAGCGAGTTCACCTGTCGAGATGGCTCAGTTAGAGAGAGAGAGGGCCACATTTGAGCAACAAAGAGGTACTCAGGGGGAGACTCTTAGGCACCATTGCATACAAGTTTAGACTCTCCTTTGTGGTAATGAGCTTCATAAGGGCAAGTCCCATGCTCGAGGGCTCAGCACATCAAACCGCCAGTCCCAATGTTTGTGACAAAATCAACACCAGTCCAGGTGAGGATGTCCAACACATACGCACCTTCCCCCAGATCCTCAGGGCTGGGGAGGGGGAGGCTGTAAATATATTTTTTATTATCTGCCCAAATTGCTCTAGGATGTGTCACTATTTCACTCCAGCCTATAGTAACCTACTGTATCTCACTTCCTATTCAAAGTTCCATGCAATTGTGGTGTTTGAACAAATCGACTGTAGAGTTGTACCATTTAGAAAATTTAGATCCTGTACCAAATAGATATCTATTCCATTGGTCTCATATGAAAGTTGAAGTTTTAAAACACAATCAATTTCAACCTTTACCCTTTGGCCTGGCTTGCCCTGGACTTAACCAGACCTGCTTCATTCATATCACTAATTGAAGTCTGGGCTCTTTTTCAGCTTTTTTTTTTTTTTTGACAGTGGCTGTATGCACTAATTCTGACATTCATATCTGCCGAGCTCTAGCTCTGAGTTTCAGGTGTCTCAGAGATATGCATTGTTCCAGAGACCAATCAGGTTATAGACTAGGGGATCAGCATCTCAAAGTTTAGAGGTAGGCCTTACAATTCAGGGATAGAGTTAACTGCTGTAAGAGCTTACAATCTAGGGACTATTACAATTATTGTGTCCACATTAGGCTATGTTCTAAGATTCAATTCTGAGTTTACACATTGTAGTTAGTCCATATTGGTGAGGCATCATCCCTCTCACCATGTTTTCTCCAACACTTTTACTCCTATATATATATTTTCCTACAATTTTATAGAGTTATGTTCACATACCATACATTTATCCACAGTGTACAATCAGTTGTTCATGGTATCATCATAAAGTTGTACATTTATCACCACAATCAACACTTGAACATACTGATTACTACAAGAAAAATTGGTTTTTTTTTTTAGCAATAAGAAAAAATGATAAAAAGAAAAATAACATGTCACACAATACAATATACTACTAAGGACAGCAAATAACACCACTACCAAGAATCCCATATTACTCCCCTATATCCCCCTCTCATATACATTTAGCATTGGCATATTGCCTTTGTTACATTTAATGGAGGTATATTACAATGTTACTGTTGACCATAGACTCCAGTTTGCCTTGATTATGGTTTTTCCTGAATACCATCCCTTTTTCAAATTTCTACATGATTGACATTCATTTGCTTTCCCACATGCAAAAACATTTTTATATTTGTATATTTAGTAACAGTCATTGGCCACTCCAGTTTTTGCCATGTTATACAGTACCAGTCTTCATCATCTATCTTTACCTCTGGTGTCATACATTCTCCTATCCCACCTCTTTCAGCTTTACTCACAGACATCTTTGTTCAGTATACTTACAATACCATGCTACCATCACACAGTATTATGCTATCTATTTCTGGATCTATGCAATCAATCCTAAACATTCTGTAGTCCTTCAGCATTAAATGGCAAGTCTCTGCCCTCTTTCTATTTCCTGGTTGCCTGTGTTGTCAGCTTTTAACTCCCAAAGTTTGTTCATTAATGTCTGTTCATATTAGTGAGAACATACAGAATCTGTCCTTTTGTTTCTGGCTAACTTCACTCAACATAATGTCCTCAAGGTTCATCCACATTATTACATGATCCATGTCTTTGTTCTGTCTTACAGCTGCATAATATTCCATCATGTGTATATACCACAGTTCATTTATCCACTCTTCCTTTGATGGACATTTGGGCTGTTTCCATCTCTTGGCAATTGTGAATAATGCTGCAATAAACATTGGTTTACAAATATCTGTTTGTGTCTTAAGTTTCAGTTTCTTTGAGTATATACCCAGCAATGGAATAGCTGGGTCATATGGCAAATCTATATTTAGCTTCCTGAGGAACCTCCATACTGTCTTCCAGAGTGGTTGCACCATTCTACATTCCCACCAATAATGAATAAGTGTGCCTCTTTCTCCACATCCTCTCCAGCACTTGTCATTTTCTGTTTTTTGGATAATGGCCATTCTGGTGGGTGTGAGATGATATCTCATTGTGGTTTTCATTTGCATTTCCTTAAAAGCCAGTGAAGTTGAGCATGTTTTCATATGCTTTTGAGCCATTTGTATTGCCTCTTCAGAAAAATGTCTGTTTATGTCTTTTGCCCATTTCTTAATTGGATTGTTTGTCTTTCTGTTATTGAGATGCAGGATTCCTTTATATATTCGGGATATTAAACACTTATCTGATATGTGGTTTCCAAATATCATCTCCCATTGTGTAGGTTGCCTTTTTACTTTTCTGACAAAGTCCTTTGATGTACAAAAGTGTTTAATTTTGAGGAGATTCCATTTGTCTATTTGTTCTTTGGTTGCTCGTGCCTTGGGTGTGAGGTCTAAGAAACCACCTCCTTTCACAAGATCTTTAAGATATTACCCTACATTTTCTTCTAAGAGTTTTATGTTCTTGGTGCTAATGTTTAGATCTTTGATCCACTTTGAGTTAATTTTTGTATAAGGTGTGAGATGGACATCCTCTTTCATTCTTTTGGAAATGGATATCCAGTTCTCCAAACACCATTTATTGAACAGGCTGCTCTTTCCCAGTTGCTTCGGCTTCACTGCCTTATCAAAGATCAGTTGTCCATAGATGTAAGGGTCTACTTCTGAACACTCAATTCAATTCCATTGATCAGTATATCTGTCCCTATGCCAGTACCATGCTGTTTTGAGCACTGTAGTAGCTTTGTAATATGCTTCAAAGTCAGGTAGTGTGAGACCTCCCACTTCATTCCTCTTTCTCAAGACATTTTTGGCTATTCAGGGCAACTTACCCTTCCAAATAAATTTAGTCATTGGTTTTTCTATTTCTGTAAAGTAAGTTGTTGGGATTTGAATTGGTATTGCATTGAATCTGTAAATCAGTTTAGGTAAAATTGCCATCTTAACTATATTTAGTCTTCCAATCCATGAACATGGTATGTTCTTCGATTTTTTCAGGTCTTGTTCAATTTCTTTTAGCAGTTTCTTATAGTTTACTATGTAAAGGTCTTTTGTGTCCTTGGTTAAGTTTATTCCTAAATACTTGATTCTTTTGGTTGCTATTGTAAATGGGATTTTTTTCTTGATTTCCTCCTCTTGTTGCACATTACTTGTGTATAGGAACACTACAGATTTTTGCATGTTGATCTTGTAGCCTGCTACTTTACTGTATTCATTGACTAGTTCTAGTAACTTTGCTGTAGATTTTTCTGGATTTCCTACATATAGAATCATGTCATCTGCAAATAGTGAAAGTTTTACTTCTTCGTCTCCAATTTGGATGCCTTTTATTTCTTTTTCTTGCCTAATTGCTCCAGCTAGAACTTCCAGCACGATGTTGAATAACAATGGTGATAGTGGGCATCCCTGTCTTGTTCCTGATCTTAGAGGAAAAGCTTTCAGTCTCTCCCCATTGAGTGTGATGTTAGCTGTGGGTTTTTCATATATTGCCTTTATCATATTGAAAAAGTTCCCTTCTATTCCTATCCTTTGAAGTGTTTTCATCAGGAAAGGATGTTGAATTTTGTCAAATGCCTTTTCTACATCAATTGAGATGATCATGTGGTTCTTCTGCTTTGATTTATTGATGTGGTGTATTACATTAATTGATTTTCTTGTGTTGAAACAGCCTTGCATACCTGGAATAAATCCCACCTGGTTGTGGTGTGTAATTCTTTTAATGTGCTGCTGGATTCAATTTGCGAGTATTTTGTTGAGGATTTTTGCGTCTATATTCATTAAAGAAATTCGTCTATAATTTTGTTTTTTTTGTAGCATCTTTGCCTGGTTTTGGTATTAGGGTGATGATGGCTTCATAGAAAGAGTTAGGTAGCTTTCCCTCTTCTTCAATTTTTTTGAAGAGATTGAGCAGGATTGATAATAATTCCTTCTTGAATGCTTGGTAGAATTCACATGTGAAACCATCTGGTCCTGGGCTTTTCCTTTTTGGGAGCTTTTTGATGACTGACTCAGTCTCTTTACTTGTGATTGATTTGTTGAGGTCATCTATTTCTTCTTGAGTTAATGTTGGTTGTTTATGCTTTTCTAGGAAGTTGTCCGTTTCATCTAAGTTGTCTAGTTTATTAGCATATAGTTGCTCATAGTATCTTCTCATTATCTCCTTAATTTCTGCAGGGTCGGTAGTAATATTTCCTTTCCCATTTCTGATTGCATTTATTTGCATCTGCTCTCTCTTTTTCTTTTGTTAGCCTAGCCAGTGGTCCGTCGATTTTACTGATTTTCTCAAAGAACCAACTTCTGGTTTTGTTGATTCTCTCTATTGTTTTCCTGTTCTCAATTGCATTTATTTCTGCTCTAATCTTTGTTATTTCTTCCCTTCTGCTTGCTTTGGGGTTAGTTTGCTGTTCTTTCTCTAATTCCTCCAGGTGAGCAATTAACTCTTCAATTTTTGCTCTCTCTTCTCTTTTAATATAGGCATTTAGGGCAATAAATTTCCCTCTCATCACCACCTTTGCTGCATTCCATAAGTTTTGATAAGTTGTGTTTTCATTGTCATTTGCCTCTAGGTATTTACTAATTTCTCTTGTAAATTCTTCCTTTACCCACTGGTTTTCTAAGAGGGTGTTGTTTAGCCTCCATATGTTTGTGAATTTTATGACCTTCTGCCTTTTATTTATTTCCAACTTCATTCCATTGTGGTCTGAGAAAGTGTTTTGTATAATATCAATATTTTTAAATTTGTTGAGACTTGCTTTGTGACCCAACATGTGGTCTATCCTAGAGAATGTTCCATGAGCACTTGAGAAAAAATTGTATCCTGCTGTTGTTGGATGTAGTGTTCTATAAATATCTGTCAAATCTAGTTCATTTATCATACAATTCAACATCTCTGTTTCTTTAGTGATCCTCTGTCTAGATGTTCTATCCATTGATGAGAGTAGTGTATTGAAGTCTCCAACTATTATTGTAGAGGTATCTATTTCTCCTTTCAGTGATCACAGTGTTTGCCTCATGAATTTTGGGGCATTCTGGCTTGGTGCATAAATATTTATGACTGTTATGTTTTCTTGATGAATTGACCCTTTTATTAATATATAGTGTCCTTCTTTGTCTCTTTTAATTGTTTTGCTTTTGAAGTCTAACTTGTCTGATATTAATATAGCTCCTCCCACTTTTTTCTCGTTGTTGTTTGCATGAAATATCTTTTTCCAACCTTTCACTTTCAGTCTATGTTTGTCCTTGTGTCTAAAGTGAGTTTCCTGTAGACAGCATATAGATGGGTCCTGTTTTTTAATCCATTCTGCCAGTTTGTGTCTTTTTATTGGGGAGTTTAATCCATTTACATTTAGTGTTGTTACTGTAAGGGCAGTACTTTCTATTACCATTTTGTTTTTTGGAATTTATATGTCATATCTTATTTTTTCCTCTCCTTTTAACTTTCCTGATAATCTTCATTTCTGCACTCTTCTCCAATTCTCTCTCTCCTGTCTTTTCCTATCAGCCTGTAGCACTCCCTTTAGTATTTCTTGTAGTGCTGGTCTCTTATTCACAAACTCTCTCAGTGTCTGTTTGTCTGAAAATGTTTTAATCTCTCCCTCATTTTTGAAGGAAAGTTTTGCTGGATATAGAATTCTTGGTTGGCAGTTTTTCCCTTTCAGTATCTTAAATATATCATGCCACTGTCTTCTTGTCTCCATGGTTTCTGCAGAGAAATCTGTACATAGTCTTATTGATCTTCCCTTGTATGTGACGGATTGCTTTTCTCTTGCTGCTTTCAGAATCCTCTCTTTGTCTTTGACATTGGACAATCTGACTGTCTTGGAGTAGGGCTATTGGGATCTATTCTTTTTGGGGTACATTGTACTTCTTGAATCTTTAATTTTCTGTCTTTTATAAGAGTTGGGAAATTTTCAGTGAATATGTCTTCTATTACTCTTTCTGCCCCTTTTCCCCTCTCTTCTCCTTCTGGGATACCCATTACACATATATTTGTGCGTTTCATGTTGTCACTCAGCTCCCTAAGACCCTGCTCATATTTTTCCATTTTTTTCACCATCTGTTCTTTTGTGTGTATGAATTCGAATGACCTGTCTTCCAGTTCACTGATCCTTTCTTCTGCCTGTTCAAATCTACTGTTGTGTCCCTCCATTGTGTTTTTCATCTCCTCCATTGTAGCCTTCATTCCCATGAGTTCTGCCATTTGCTTTTTTAAGTTTATGAATTCTTCTTTATGGTCAGCCAGTGTCTTCTTTATATCCTTCAGCTCTTTTGCTATATCTTCCTTCATTTCATCAAATTTATTTAGCATTAGTTGCCTGCACTCCTGTGTCTTAGATGAGCTATTAGTTTGTTCCTTTGGCTGGTCCATGTTTTCATGTTTCCTGGTATGGCTTGTTATCTTAAGTTGTCTAGGCATCTGATTTTCTTGATTAATTTATTTTGGAGCTTGTTTTCTGTCTTTTACCTAGTGGTTTTCTTGTTGGTTGCTTTGTATTCTGGCCTCTGTTATTCAGTTCAACTTATTCTAGACCTCTAACTTAGGTTCTATTTAGTTGATCAGAATTTTTCCCCTCTTGTATTTTCTGTTTCTTGCTCTGCCTCTATGTAACCTTTTTGTGAGTGGGTCTCCTCAGATATGGTCGACCCTAGTCAGATTTTCCCAGTCTAGTGAGGCCCAGGTCTCATTGGGAGGGTATGGAATTTTCCTGAGAATGAGACCCTCCTATGAGGCCTTTAGAATTGGTGCTTTTCCTCTCCTGTCCAGAAGGTGGCGCTGGCCAGCCCACAGCTCCCCCACCAGTGTAAGGAGGTTTGGAGACTTTAGTTCTCCTGGTGACTCTGATCCTTTCAGGGGCATGGCTGACTGAAGCTGGAATCTGAATTCCAGCCCCTGGGTTCTGAATTCCCAGAAGGAGGACTGCCAGTTGAGCTGGACCTCCCTCCACTCTCCCAATCCTCAGAACTCCAGTTGTCTCTCAGGGGCACTATTCCCTTCTCCTCTCTCCTCTTTGGGGCCTCTCCAGGTAGATTCCTTGGTCAGCCTGATTTGCCAATTAATGACGAGGGTGGAGACCTTCAGTAGTGAATACGGAATTCAGAGACACTGTGGGTACTCTGTCTCCCCCAAGCCCAGCATAGTCCCTCAACCTGGGCTTTCCAATAGAAAATAACCATATATATTACTTTTAGATTTAAAAAAAAAAAATAGAAAAGAAATCAAGAAAAAGAAAAAAGGAAAAAAAGAAAAGGGTCTCTTTTAAAAGTCTTTCCCCAGCCTGGAAGTTTTATCAGTGTCAGAATAGAGCATTTAAAGATATGCTTTGGGCTATTGTCTGATAATTACTCTCCAACCCCTTCAGTTCCACCCCTGCCAGGGGCTATTGAAATGCAAAAAGATAAGGGATCAGTGAGAAGCCAGAAGGGACAAAATGTAGGGGAAAAAAATGGCTTTTTTGGAGTCTGGGAATGGGTGCCTGTTTTTACGTGCCCCCACTTCTCAGAGCCCAGCTCTTCTTTAGCACCCCAGCTCCCAAAGTTAGTTAATTAGTTTGTTAATTAATTCTGCAGTTGAGGCTGGGTTGAGCCTCCCTTCTTGCCCTCAGCTGATTGCTGTTTTTTGGTTTTTTTTTTTCCTCCCTTTCAGGGAGCCAGCAGCAAGACAGTCTGTGAGGTCTGGGTGCAGAGGGGTGCCAGACCCCTGGTCCGGGGAACTTACAATGTTCGCTGCAATCTCAGCTTTTCCTCCAATTCCAAACTTGTGTCCAATGTGTGGTTACTGGAGACCCCGAAAACACTGTTTCATATAGTTCTTGGGTAATTGCCAGCTGCTCTAGGGGAGAGACGAAATTCTGCTCCTCACCACTCCATCATCTTGCCCCGTGTCTTAAATATTCATTTTATTGAGATATATTCACATACCACGCAGCTATACAAAACGAATTGTACATTTGATTGTTCACAGTATCATTACATAGTTGTACATTCATCACCAAAATCAATCCCCGACACCCTCATTAAAACACACACAAAAATAACCAGAATGATAATTGAAGTGAAAAAGACCAACTAAAGTAAAAAAGAACACTGTGCGCCCTTGTCTGTTTGTTTGTTTCTTTGTTTCCATCCCCCAGCTTTCCACTCATCCATCCACAAACTAGACAAAGGGGTGTGTGATCCCCATGTCCCTCCCAATCCCACTGTCCCCCCTCATAAGCCACATTTTTATACAATTGTCTTCAAGATTCATGGGTTCTGGGTTGTAGTCTGATAGTTTCAGGTATCCACCATCAGCTACCCCAATTCATTAGAACCTAAAAAGGGTTGTCTATATTGTGCATAAGAGTGCCCACCAGAGTGACCTCTCAGCTCCTTTTGGAATCTCTCTGCCACTGAAGCTTATTTCATTTCCTTTCACATCCCCCTTTTGGTCAAGAAGATGTTCTCCATCCCACGATGCTGGGACTACACTCCTCCCCAGGAGTCATATTCCATGTTGCCAGGGAGATTCACTCCTCTGGGTGTTTGATACCATGTAGAGGGGAGTGCAGTGATTTCACATTTTAAGTTGGCTTAGCTAAAGAGAGAGAGGGCCACATCTGAGCAACAAAGAGGCATTCGGGAGGAGGCTCTTAGGCACAATTATAGGGAAGCCTAGCCTCTCCTTTTCTGCTGTATCTTTTAAACAGAGAAAACTAGCATCTTAATTCATTAATAGCAACCTGGGTCAGGTGACATTCTTCCACAATAAAGTATCATAAATGTTAATGGGTGTGGGTTTAAGAGCCGACATACGAGAACTACTTTATGATATCTTTTCATAATGCCATAAGAACCAGTAATATCCCATATGCATCTCCTCCAATAGTCTGGGAATAGAATATGGATCATATATTAGCAAAGAATGTGGGCATGGAATGTGCATCAAAGTCATAGACAGCACAAAATGGATGTGTGACTTAAGTGGAAAATGTTTGCTTCTCTCAGCACTGACTTTAAGAATTTTGGCTACTGCAACCTAAACAAAACAAAACAAAACAAAACAAAACAAAAAACAAGTCTTAGCTTACTATTTCTGTACCAAATGGTTTTCCAAAGCAGTTGTACTAACTTGGGCACATACAGGAAGCAGTATTTCCTCATATCCTTTCCTTCACATACTTAAGAATAGTTGGTGAATCCAGATATATTTCTTTACAACTGAATATGTGGCAGTACCATATGGATACAAATTTTATTTTCTTTCAAAAACAAAGGTGCATAATACACTGCCATATATAAACCATGTGTTTCCTTTTCTTCAGACTTTGTTTTTATCCCTTAAAAGTTGCATTTATTATTAAGGAGTATGTGGTATCAAATTCTATACCCTTGTGTTGGTTCTAGAGACAGAAATTATTCATTCAATACAATCAAATTCACAAACATATTTCCATTGGGTGTATTTCTCTATCTTTTCCCTTTTCTTCTCCTTCTCCTCTATTCCCTGTCCTACTCATCCCCTTCCTCCTTCTAGAGTTGATTTATATACCAAGGTTAATGTTTTGGGAGGTAGATCAATACAAATAGAATGCTTGGGCCTTGAGCTGAGCACCAAGCTAATTTTTTTATTCAAATTGAATGCACTTATTATTTGAAAATCAGTAATATAGCAAATTACAAAGTGGGATACTCAGACCTGCAGAAATCAGAAACCTATAAGTAATTTTTCCATATAAATTTATATTTTTATGTAAAATCAGAAAGCCATACAATAGATAGGTGCAATTAATTTTCTAATTGATATGTGGGTGATCATTAGGGATATATTTAAATCAAAATAGTCATACTTAGATCCTGTCATTTTGTATTTATTTACTCATTACACAGTCTTCTCTACTTGGGAAATATTGCCATGGATTCTACTAAATAATTTGTGCAAAAATAACTCTAGATAATAAGATTATTGTAAAAAGACAGTCATCTCTCTGTTTTCAATCTAATGTTTTAGAATATTTTATTTTCATTTCAAAGTTCAGAAAATAGCATTATTTTCTCTATTTCCTTATGTACCCATTTTGTATTTATTGTGTAAGTGCATTGTCCAGGATTTTCAAATGGCATTATGAAAAGTGACAAATTTGACAAGTGATCATATGTTTTCAAAGAAAAGTACACTAATGTCTTGTATTATTTGTGGCAGTATTAATGCATTCATTCAAAGTTATTTTGTTTCTTTTCCTTTAAAATATATTTTACTTTCAAAGATTAACTTATTTTTCCCCTTGATAAGATAACACTAAGGAAACTATTTTAAAATGTAACATTTTTCTGCAGAGAAATTTGGCTTTATTCTGCATGTTTTGTTACAGAGAATTCTTACTTTTGATACTTTGAAGTGGCATAATAAGAAATTTGCTGTTCTTCCATTTGAAAATCACAGAAACTTTTTTTATAAATGTGCAATAGACTTCACATGATTATATAAATTGTTAATTTTTGTGAATTGTAAATTTAATTTCATTAACAAATTTAAACATATAGTGTAGATGAAAGAATCATAATATGAAAACCCATATATCCATTTTTAATTATATTTTACATGAGTATTATGCCATAATTGTTTTATCATATATCTATCCATCTATCCATCCTGCTTTCCATCAATGCATTCATTTTTGTTTATTTCCCTTTTTTTAAATTTATTTCCATATAAATTAAGCTGCAGACAATAGTAATCATCACTCATAAAGCACTTCAGGATATGTATACTAAAAAGTGGTTAATTATTTGAGTATAGCTAATTTGATTTTGGCATAATTTAGGGTTTAAAGCATGAAACTTACATTCTTATTATTCAATAAAATGTAAAAAAATATAAAACTCCTATAACACAAACCCCTCAAAATGTATAGAATACTGCCATCAGCCCAGAGATTTTCCTTGCCTCTTCCTATTATATCCATATTTTGAACCCCCATTCCAAAAGACAACTACTCATCTAATCATTAAATCATTTATTTTACATGTTCATTTTTGCTGTTCAGCAACTTATATAAATTGCACCATGCAATGATCACTCCTCTTCAAGGCTCTTTTTTCAAACCTGAATGGTTTTGAGATTCATCTATGTAGTTAGGCATATCAGTATTCTCTTCCTTTTAAATACGGAGTAATATCACATTCTTTAAACATGTCCCAGTTTGTTTATCAATTTTGATGGAGACTTATGCCATAACCAAATTTTTAGTTATTATGAAAAAGGCTGTGTGGACGTTCTTGTACAAGTTTTCTTTGATAAGAGTGCTCATTAACATTGGGTAAATAATGAGTGATCTCACAGGTTCAGAGGTTTGGTTATAATTAGTCATATAAGAAAGTTCTTGACATTTGAAAAAGCTTATAGCATTTCACTTCACCATGAACTTCATGAGAAGTTCAGTATGGTAGTCACATCATCATTCTTTGTAGCTACCAGAGTTATTAAATTTAGAAATTCAAAAGATTCTTAGTATAATGTTGTGGTTTTCATTAGCCTTTCCCTTGAGAATATACCAAGATAGGATGACATACCAATTAAGTGAGTCTCCATGAATTCTAGAGGACTTAATTGCACACAGCATGTTCTCTGATCCCAATGAAATAAAATTAGATACTAATACCAACCAATATTTTGAATATTAACAACATACATTTGAATAGTCTGGATTCAAAAAGATATAAGAAGCAATTTTAAAGTATATTTTCAATTGAATATTGACATTATAATGTATAAAATTTGGTGGAATAGAAATAAAGCAGTACATGGAGTAATGTTTAAAATTTTAAGTGTCCATAATACAAAAGGAGAAATGTCTAAAGGAAATGACTAACATTCCAACTCAAGAAACAAGGAAAAGGCAGTGGGAGCAGGACCCAGTGGAAGTGTTAATTTTTGTGTGTCATCAGACTCACAGCAGCTTCCATCTGAATATCTGAATGAGACATCCACAGGGACCCACTCAGGGGAGGGAACTTTTTGGTCAGTGACTCATTTCTCACATCCTGGAACTAAGCTTAAGACTGAATGGGGACTCATTAGCTCCTCATATCTGTTTAGGTGCTCTTTTAAATGACCTGTACATAAAAAACAAAAACAAAAAAATTAAAGAAACAAACAAATGAAACAAAACAAAAAACAAATTACCTGTACAATAAAGTAGAATTATTCATTAAAAGCAAACAGATTTCAAGAGACAGGGCAAGATGTCAGAGTGGAGAGGTGTAGGTTTTAGTTATTCCTGCAGGGCAGGAGGTAGAAAGCCAGGAACTGTGTGGACCAGACACCAGAGAGCAATTTGAATTTGGGCATACTTCATACAGCACTCATAAATGCGTGGAACAGCTGAGATCAGTGAAATCTGTAAGTTCTCACTGCCAGGGGACCCATGCCCCTCACTGCCAGTCTCAGTCCCATGAAAGGAGGGGCTGTTGGTGCTGGGAAAGAGGAAGGAGAAGTGTAGTTGTGGCTCTAATTGAAAACTCAGGCTACTCATCCAAGCTCCAAACAACATAGACTGAGACCAGACAGCAGAGAAACTGGGAGCAGTCAGCCCAGTGGAGAGGAGATAGGGCTAGCAAAAACACCCCCCCCCAAAAAAAAAACACCCAAAAATAAAAAAACAGAGATTTTTGGAGTTCTGATGAACATAGAATGGAGATGGGCAAGGCTCAAACAGTCAGGCTCATATGCTAATTCAGAGGGCGAGTTTCCTTGTCTGAAGAGCTGGTTTCTCTGCTTTCTTGATTGTTCCTTAATGGCCCTAATCTCCTTGTCTCTTAGCATCTCAATAGCCCATTAGTTCTGCAAGGAGGGCCCTTTTTTTTTTAATCTTTTTTCTCTTTTTCTAAAACCATTACTCTAAAAACCCCATTACAGAAAGCCTCAAAGACTTGCAATTTGGGCCCAGACAAGAGCAGAGCTAAGAGAGCTCTGAGACACAAAGCAATTAGTCCAGTGGCTGAGAAAATTTGCTGAACACCACAACTTCTCAAGAAAATGGGGGCATCCCCTTAAAGCCATCTTCCCAGTGGGCTGGGAATGCTCCTTCCTGGTGTCAGTGTCACATCCCAGAGCTGCTCCAAACAACCCAGTGTGATGGGAAGTGTTTCCAAAAACACATGCACACACCACTCTTTTGGGCATGGGCAATATTCTCTCCTGTACCCTTAGCTAATTGTCCCAGAGCTGGGAAGGCAGAGCTGTGTGAAAAGTGGGAAATTAACATGCCCTATTCAGCCATCCTTTTAGCAGACTAGGAATGCCCCTACACAGCCCTGCAGCACAGAATCTCCCTTGGGGGACAGTGCTCAACTGTGACATAGCACAGTAATCCCTCAGCAGAGGATCAAGGGGTGCATGGCTTTGAAGAGGGATCCACTCACAAGTCCCAGTGACCATACACCAATACCAAGGACTTGTGGGTCAGTGGTGGAGACAAACAGTGGTGAGACTGAACTGAAGGATTAGACTATTGCAATAGCTTTAAATCTCCAGGTACACCTGGGAGATTTGATTATTAAAGCCACCCCCTTCCCTAACCACCCAGACACACTCCTCATATGCAGAGTGGGCAACACCAACTACAAATACAAGCTTGGTGCACCAATTGGACCCAAGACTCACACCCCCACTCACAACAAAGACAAAGTGGGGGAGAACTGGCATGAGGGGTATAGGTGGCTTGTGGACACTACCTGCTGTTTAGTTAAAGTGTAGTCCACAAAGCTGTAATCTCAAAAATTAGAGATAAGGGTTTGAATCAGTCTACATATCATAAAAGAACCCTATCAAGTTAAGCAAATGCTAAGAGGCCAAAAACAACAGAAAATTTTAGAGCATATGGAAAACCCAGACAATATGGATAACCCAAGCCCAAACACCCAAATCAAAAGATCAGAGGAGACATAGTACTTGGAGCAATTAATCAAAAAATTAAAGACAAACAATGAAGGCATAGCACAGGATATAAGGGACATAAAGAAGAGCATGACACAGGATATAAAGGACATCAAGAAGACCCTAGAAGAACATAAAGAAGAAATTGCAAGAGTAAATAAAAAAATAGACAATCTTATGGAAATAAAAAAACTGTTGAGCAAACTAAAAGTTTCTGGATACTCATAGTACAAGACTAGAGGAAGCTAACAATGACTCAGTGACCTAGAGGATGACAGAATGGAAAATGAAAGAACAAAATAAAGAAAGGGGAAAAATAAAAATAATCAAAATGGACCTCAGGGATATGATAGATTATATAAAATGTCCAAATATAAGATTCATTGGTGTTCCAGAAGGGGAAGAGAAGGGTAAAGGTATAGGAAGATTATTCAAAGAAACTGCTGGGGAAAACTTCCCAAATCTCCTAAACACCATAAATACACAAATCATAAATGCCCAGAGAACTCCAAATAGAATAAATTCAAATAAACCCACTCTGAGACATATTCTGATCAGACTGTAAAATACTGAAGAGAAGGAGCAAGTTCTGAAAGCAGCAAGAGAAAAGCAATTCACCACATATAAAGGAAAGAGCATAAGACTAAGTAGTGACTACTCAGCAGACACCATGGAGGTGAGAAGGCAGTGGCATGACATATTTAAAATTCTGAGAGAGAAAAACTGCCAACCAAGAATTCTTTATCCAGAAAACATCTCCTTCAAATTTGAGGGAGAGCTTAAATTTTTCACAAACAAATGCTGAGAGAATTTGCTAACAAGAGACCTGCCCTACTTGAGATAATAAAGGGAGAACTACCAACATAGAAACAAAGAAAGGAGAGACAGATATGGAGAAAGGTTCAGTACTAAAAAGATTCAGTATGGGTACATTAAAGGACATTAAGATTGAGAAACTAAGATGGTGGCTAGGTGAGACAGGGCAAAAAAACACCTCCATGAAAAACACTAGACAGAAACCAGAAAGTGACCCAGAATACCAGTTACAGTGATGTGCCAGCTGGACAAGGTCTACTAGTTCAACAGGGGCTGTATACTTGGTGAAACCAGGAGTCTGCATTCTGAAATGAGTGAGTAAGCTGGCTGGAAGATCTGCAGGCATGCAGTGGTCTGGGGAAGCAAGGGATTGGCCTTGGGAGACTGACTGGCTCTTTAAAAAAAAAAAAAAGGAAAAACCCAGGAGTGGCTGCAGTTGTGATAGTGGGAACCACTCAGTAAAACACAGCAAGAGGGGGCTAGGCCAGCCTCTTGGTGTCTGGCCTGGAAGATAGCCCACTGCAGATACCCTCAGGGCCAGAGGAATGGAGGGGAGAGCGGGAAGCAGAAAGAAACTCTGCGGCTAGCACTGGCTTCCTGGAGGGCTGGATAAACTCCTGCCCAGGGCCATGCCCACAGCCCAGAGCCCCATCAGTTGTCCTGGAGCTGGGAAGGAGGAACTGTGCAAGGAGGGGGGTGTTGAGATGCCCCATTCAGCCATCTTTGCATCAGGCTGAGAGTGCCCATGCACAACCCAGTGGCCCGGGGCTTCCCTTGAGGGATGGCATGCACTGGTGACATAGCACAGCATTCTCTTGGCAGAGGTCCTGAAGGATCCTGGCTGGGTGGGGGGACCTGCTTGGAGAACCCAGGGACAGTATACCAAGTCTGGTGGTTTGTGGGACAGTGAGAGAGAGGGTCTGGGGCTGAAATGAAATGAAGGCTTAGACTCTTGCAGTGGCCTTGAATCTCTGGGCAATTTGAATACTAAAGCTGCCCTTCTTCCCTGGCCACCTGGACACACACCCCACATTCAGGGCAGACAGCTCCAGAAACACACCCAAACTGAGTTCTCCAACTGAACCCACAAGAATCATTTCCCCACATACTATGGGGACAAGGTGGAGAAATGACTTGAGGGATATAGGTGACACACAGATGCCATCTGCTGGTTAGTTAGAGAAAGTGTAAGCCACCAAACTGTGTTTCTGAAAAATTAGATGGGTATCTTCTTTTTTTACAACTTGAAGGAAATTTATCAAGGAAAGCAAATGCCAAGATGCCAAAAACAACAGAAAATCTTAATGCATATGATAAAACCAGATGATATGGAGAATCCAACTCCAAACACACAAATCAAGATATCAGAAGAGACACAGTACCTGGCACAATTAATCAAAGAACTACAATCAAGGAAAACAAACATGGCAAACGATTTAAAGGACATCAAGAAGACCATGGCCAAGGATATAAGTGACATAAAGAAGACCCTAGAAGAGCATAAAGAAGACACTGCAAGAGTAAATAAAAAAATAGAAGATCTTATGGAAATAAAAGAAATTGTTGGCCAAATTAAAAAGACTCTGGATATTCACAATACAAGATTAGAGGAAGCTGAACAATGTCTCAGTGTCCTAGAAGTCCACAGAACAGAAAATGAAAGAACAAAAGAAAGAATGGAGAAAAAAATCAAAAAAATCAAAATGGATCTCAGGGATATGATAGATAAAATAAAACATCCAAACTTAAGACTCATTGGTGTCCCAGAAGGGGAAGAGAAGGGTAAAGGTCTAGAAAGAGTATTCAAAGAAATTGTGGGGGAAAACTTCCCCAACCTTCTACGCAATATAAATACACAAAGCATAAATGCCCAGTGAACTCCAAATAGAATAAATCCAAATAAACCCACTCCGAGACATATTCTGATCAGACTGTCAAATACTGAAGAGAAGGAGCAGGTTCTGAAAGCAGCAAGACAAAAGCAATTCACCACATACAAAGGAAACAACATAAGAGTAAGTTGTGACTACTCAGTGGCCACCATGGAGGCGAGAAGGCAGTGGCATGACATATTTATAATTCTGGGAGAGAAAAGTTTCCAACCAAGAATACTTTATTCAGCAAAACTCTCCTTCAAATTTGAGGGAAAATTTAAATTTTTCACAGACAAATGCTGAGAGACTTTGCCAGTAAAAGACCTGCCCTACTTCAGATACTAAAGGGATCCCTACCAACAGAGAAACAACAGAAAGGAGAAAGAGATATAGAGAATTTTAACAGACATATATAGTACCTTACATCCCAAATCACCAGGACACTCATTTTTCTCTAGTGATCACAGATCTTTCTCCAGAAGGGACCATAAGCTGGGACATAAAACAAGCCTCAATAAATTAAAAAAAAAAAAATTGAATGTACTCAAAGCACATTCTCCAGCCACAATGGAATACAAATAGAAGTCAATAATTATTGAGCTGTAACTCCACTATTGACTTCCTACATGATATAAAATACACAAACTCTAATGACAAATCAGTGGTTTTGAACTCAATGTAAAATATGTAATTTTAGACAACTATATAAAGGTGGAGGAATGGAGGATTATAGGAACATAGTTTATGTGTCCTATTGAAGTGAAGGTGGTATCAAAGAAAATACAAACAAATGAAATTTGGAACACAAACCTATGGGATGCAGCAAAAGCAGTACTGAGGGGGAAATTTATAGCAATAAACACATACTAAAAAGGAAGAAAGAGCTAAAATAAGGGAACTAATGGATCAACTGAAGAAGCTAGAAAATGAACAGCAAACCAATCCGAAACCAAGTAGAAAAAAAGAAATAACAAAGATCAAAGCAGAAATAAATGACATAGAGTAAAAAAAAATAAATAGGGAGAATAAATAACACCAAATTTTCTTCTTTGAGAAGAGCAGCAAGATTGAAAAGCCCCTAGCTATAGTGACAAATCAAAAAGAAAGAAGACCCATATAAATGAAATAATGAAAGAGAAAGTTGACAATACTGTGGATTCCAAGGAAATTTAAAAAAAAATTATAAGAGGATACTATGAACAACTGTATGCCAACAAAAAGGATAATGTATAGGAAGTGCACAATTTCCTGGAAACATTTGAACAACCTAGACTGACCAGAGAAGAAATAGACCAATCACAAGCAAAGAGATCCAATCAGTCATCAAAAAGCTTCCTGCAAATAAATATCCAGGTCCAGATGGCTTCACAGGGGCATTCTACTAAACTTTCCAAAAAGAACTGACAGCAAACTTACTTAAACTCTTTCAAAACATCAAAAAAAAAAAAAAAAAAAAAAAAAAAAAAGGAAAACTACCGAACACGTTTTATGAAGCTAACATCAATAGAATACTAAAACCAGGCAAAGATGCTGCAAAAGAAGAAAACTATAGGCCAATCTCCCTAATGAATATAGATTCAAAAATTCTCAACAAAATACTTGCAAATCGAATCCAAAGACACATTAAAAAAATCATACACCATGACCAAGTGGGGTTCATTCCAGGCATGCAAGGATGGTTCAACATAAGAAAATCATCCAATGTATTACAACACATTAACAAATCAAAAGAGAAAAATCAAATGATCATCTCAATAGATGCTGAAAAAGCATTTGACAAAATCCAACATACCTTTTTGATAAAAACACTTCAAAGGTAGGAATTGAAGGAAACTTCCTCAATATGATAAAGAGCATATATGAAAAAGCCACAGCCAACATAGTACTCAATGGTGAGAGACTGAAAGCCTTCCCTCTAAAATCAGGAACAAGTCAAGAATGCCCACTGCCACCACTGTTATTCAACATTGTGCTGAAAAGCACTAGCCGGGGCAATCCAGCAAGACAAAGTAATAAAAGGCATCCAAATTGGAAAGGAAGTAGTAAAATTGTCATTATTTGCAGATGATATGACTTTATATCTGGAAAACCCTGAGAAAAAATAGATAAATGGGAAGTCCTCAAGCTTAGATTTTCTACTAGAAAACTACTAGAGCTACAAAACAAATTTAGCAAAGTAGCGGGATACAGGATTAATACACGTAAATCAGTAATATTTCTATATGCTAGAAATGAACAAATTGAAGAGCCACTCATGAAAAAGATACCATTTTGAATGGCAGCTAAAAATTTCAAGTACCTAGGAATAAACTTAACCAAAGATGTAAAAGACCTATACAAAGAAAACTACATAACACTACTAAAAGAAATGGAAAAGGACCTTAAAAGATGGAAGAATATTCCATTTTCATGGATAGGAAGGCTAAATGTCATTAAGATGTCAATTCTACCTAAACTCATCTGCAGATTCAATGCAATCCCAGTCAAAAATCCAACAACCTAATCTACAGACTTGGAAAAGCTAGTGTTCAAATTTATTTGGAAAGGGAAGATGCCTTGATTTGCTAAAAAAAACACTCTAAAAAAGAAAAATGAAGTGGGAGGACTTACACTCCCTGATTTTGAAGCTTATTGTAAAGGCACAGTTGTCAAAACAGCATGGTACTGGCACAAAGATAGACATGTTGATCAATGGAATGGAATTGAGAATTCAGAGTTAGACCCCCAGATCTATGGTCTTTGATAAGTACCCCAAAGCCACTGAAATGGGACATAACATTCTTTTCAACAAATGGGACTGGGAGAATTGGATATCCATGTACAAAAGAATGAAAGAGGACCCCACCTCACACCCTACACAAAAATTAACTCAAAGTGGTCAAAGATCTCAATATAAAAGACAGTACCATAAAACTCCTAGAAGATAATGTAGGGAAACATCTTCAAGACCTTGTATTAGGTGGCCACTTCCTAGATTTTACACCGAAAGCACAAGTGAAAAAAGAAGAAATAGATAAATGGGAACTCCTCTGGCTTAGAAGTTTCTGTACCTCAAAGGAATTTGTCAAAAAGGTGAAAAGGCAGCCAACTCAATGGAAAATATTTTTGGATATTATGTATTTGACAAAAGACTGATATCTTGCATATGTAAAGAAATCCTACAACTCAATGACAATACTACAGATAGCCCAATTATAAAATGGGCAAAAGATACGAAAAGACAGTTCTCTGAAGAGAAAATACAAATGGCCAAGAAACACATGAAAAAATGTTCAGCTTCACTAGCTATTAGAGAGATCCAAATTAAGACCACAATGAGATACCATATCACACCCATTAGAAAGGCTGTCATTAAACAAACAGGAAACTATGAATGCTGGAGAGGATGTGGAGAAATTGGAACTCTTATTTATTGTTGGTGGGACTGTAGAATGGATCAGCCAGTCTGGAAGTCAGTCTGGCACTTCCTTGGAAAACTAGATATAGAGTTACCCTTCAATCCAGCGATTGCACCTGTCTGTATTTACCAGGAAGATCTGAAAGTAGGGACATGATCAGATATCTGCAAGCTGATCTTCATAGCAGTATTATTCACAATTGCTGGAGATGCAAACAACCTGAATGTCCTTCTACAGATGAGTGGATAAATAAAATATGGTATATGCACATGATGGGCTACTACCTGGTTGTAAGAAGGAACGATGTCATGAAACATGACAACATGAATGAACCTTGAAGACATAATGCTGAGTGAAATAAGCCAGGCACAAAAAGAGAAATATTATATGATACCACTAATGTGAACATTGAAAAATGTAAAACAAATGGTTTATAATGTAGAGTATGGGGGAACTAATGGTAGAGAGCTATTAAGGAAGGGGGAATGATAATCCAGTAAGAACAGATAAGCTATTGTGGGCAAATTTAATGTTCTGGAAATGCCCAGGAATGACTCTACTCTGTTAATTTCTGATGGCTATGGTAGGAACAGGTTCACAGAAATTTTGCTATATTAGGTTACTTTCTTGGGGTAAAGTAGGAACATGTTGAAGTAAAGTAGTTATCTTAGGTTAGTTGTTTTTTTCTTACTCCCTTGTTATGTTTTGTTTGAAAGGTTTTTTTTATTGTATATTTTTTAATTTTTTTGATACAGTTGATTTTTAAAAAGTTAATTAAAAAAATAGAAAATATGCAGAGCCCCCTTGAAGAGCTGGTGGAGAATGGAGAGGTGTCAGGTTTCCCCACCTCAATGGTTGCTGATGTGCTCACAGACATAGGGGACTGGTGGTCTGATGGGTTGAGCCTTCTACCATAGGACTTGCCCTTGGGAAGACTGTTGCTGCAAAGGAGAGGCTAGTCCCCCCTATAATTGTGCCTAAGAGCCTCCTCTTGAATGCCTCTTTGTTGCTCAGATGTGGCCCTCTCTCTCTGGCTAAGCCAACTTGGCAGGTGAAATCACTGCCCACCCCCTATGTGGGATCTGACACCCAGGGGAATGAATCTCCCTGGCAACATGGAATATGACTCCTGGGGAGGAATCTAGACCCAGCGTCATGGGATGGAGAACATCTTCTTGATCAAAAGAGGGAGATGAAAGGAAATGAAATAAGCTTTGGTGGTAGAGAGATTCCAAAAGGAGCTGAGAGTTCACTCTGCTGGGAACTCTTAGACACAATATAGACAACCCTTTTTAGGTTCTAATGAATTGAAATAGCTAGCAGTAAATACCTGAAACTATCGAACTACAACCCAGAACCCATGAATCTTGAATACGATTGTATAAAAATGTAGCTTATGAGGGGTGGTAACGTGATTGGCAAAGCCATATGGACCACATTCCCCATTGTTTAGTTTATGCATGGATGAGTAGAAAAATGGGGGAAGAAAAAAGAAAAGGCACCCAGTGTTCTTTTTTACTTTAATTGTTCTTTTTCACTTTAACTTATATTCTTAATATTTTTGTGTGTGTGGTAATGAAAATGTCAAATTAAATTTTGGTGATGAATGCACAGCTACATAATGGTCCTGTAAACAATTGAATGTACCCTTTGTTTTGTATGACTGCATAGTATGTGAACATATCTCAATAAAAATGAATTATAGGGAAAAGAAACAAGGACAAGAAGAGGAAAATGACCCTCCATTAAGCTGGAGGAAGAGAATAGTAGAGGAAGCATAGAAAGTTATGATATAGTAAATAGACAACAGAAAAGTATGAGAAATGAAATAGGTTTTCTTTCAAAAGATCAGACAGATTAAATTCTACCCAGGTTTATTAGAAATAAAAAGAGGATGTAAACAAATTTTCAATACCAGGGATGAAATATGGGTTAATATACTATTGTTTTGCACATGCTTAATCCACTTTGTATTGATCCTGTGTAAGTTTTGAGAGGTATTGCATTTCATATTTTCTAAAATGAATAATGTTTAAGTTTGCTTCACTGCAGAAAACAATATATGATGAAATGGGTTGGCTTTTAGCAATGGGAATTTATTAGGTTACAGGCTAACAGTTTTGAGACCATGAAAAAGTCCAAATCAAGTTATGAAGATAATTCTTTCTTCCTGAAGGTAAGTTGCTGGTGATCCTGGACACCTCTGTTGCATGGCAAGGAACACAGTGGCCTCTGCTGGTCCCTCCCTTCTCTTTCTGGATTTGTTGCTTTCAGCTTCTTGTTTTGTTGGCTTTCTTTCTCTTTGTCTGAATTTCATCCTATTATGAAGGACTCCAGTAAGAAGATTAACTGAAGTAACCTCATCAAAACATCTTCATTACAATAAATTTACACACACAGGAATGGGGTAATTTAAGAACATAACTTCATGGGGTATATATATATATATATATAGTTCCATACACCACAAATAATAATGTAACCCAATTGTCTTTGTGACATTTACTGAAATATACATGCTATTCTCATTTTCTGACAGATTTTCTCCCACACCTTCCTGTCCTACTTTGCTAATTTGGAAAGTTGGCCATATATACTGTAGATACAACTATCAAGACAATTCCTACCTTCTGTGTCCTTTATTGAGATACATTCAAATACCATACAATCATACACAGTGTATAATCAATTGTTCACAGTACTATTATATAGTTGTGCATTCATCACCACAATCAATTTTTGAACATTTAAATTACTACACACAAAAAGAATAAGAGAAAAGGAGAGGGAGCCACAAAGTTTTCATAATCACATGGTCACACAGTGTAAGCTATATAGTTATACAATTGTCTTCAAGAATAAAGACACTGGGTTGCAGTTCAACAGTTTCAGTAACTTTCTTCTAGCTATTCCAATACACTAAAAACTAAAAAAGGATATCTATATAATGCATAAGAATAACCTCCAGAATGACCTCTTGACACTATTTGAGATCTCAGCCATTGAAACTTTATTTTGTTTCTTTCTCTTCCTCCTTTTCATTCAAGAAGTCTTTCTTAATCCCATGATGCCAGGGCCAAGCTCATCCTTGCAAGTCATGTCCCACATTTCCAGGGAGATTCACACTCCTGGGAGCCATGTCCCACGAAGGAGTGAGGGCAGTGTGGTTACCTTAGAGAGAGAGGCTACATCTGAGCAATGAAAGAGGTTTTCTGGGGGTTACCCTTATGCATAATTTAAAGTAGACTTAGCCTCTCCTTTGCAATAACAAACTTCATAAGGGCAAGCCCCAAGATCAAGGTCTTGGCGCTATAATTTTGTAGCCCCCAATGTCTGTTAGAACATCATTGATTCCTCAGGTAGGATATATTTCCACACTTTCACCAAGTCCTTCAAGGGGGCTTTGAAAATACATCATTATTCTCTGCCCAAGTTACTCTGGGATGTATTGGTGCTTTACACTGACCTGAACAAACCAACCATAATTCACTCCTATTCAACATTCCATGAAATTACATTGTTTGAATAAACTGATTATATAAATTAAATTATATAATATGCCACAAAAAATAGAGATTTTGTGCCCAATAAACATCTCTTTCTTTGGTCTCACACAGAAGATGAAGCTCTGAAAAACACCATCAACTTGATCCTTTACCCTTTAGTCTAATTTACCTTAGTCCTAACCAAGTATATTTCATTCACATCTCTAATTGAAGTCTGATGTCTTTTTTCAGACTCCTTAACATTTGCTGTATGGGGTAATGCTGACATTCACAGCTGCCAGAAACTGGTTCTGAATCTCAGGTTTCAAAGAGATACCCACAGTTCCAGGGATCAACCAGATTATACACAAAGAGCTCAGCATCTCTGAATTTGGAAATAACCATTAAAACTCAGGAATAGATGTAACTTCCATAAGAGCTTACACTCTAGGAAACTTTATAGTAAACCTTACCCTGATAACCTATGCTCTCAGACTCAATTCTCAGAGCTTGCACATTATATTTACTGCATGTTATTAAGGCATTATAAGGTTTTCCTTTTCATTTCAGTTTTATTTCACTCCACATATTGTCCTGAATGTACATTCACCTCATAATTTCATTCCTCTTAGCAGCTCAATGTTCCATTCTAGGTATACACCATAGTTCACCATTCCATTCATCAGCTGGTGTTCTCATAGGCCACCTCCATCCACTACAAATCATGAATACTGACATCATAAACCACTCTATAAAAATGTCCATTCATGTCCATCTTTTCAGTTCTCCCAAGTATATACCCAATAACCAAATTGCAGGACCATATGGCAACCCCATGCTTAGCTTTCTGATGAGCCACCACACTGCCCTGCAGATTGGCTGCACTATTCTACTCCCTACCATCAGTGATTGGGTACATACCTTTCTCCACATTTTCTCCAGCACTTGTATCCCTCTTTTTATATTTTAGATGGTTTTATTCACACACCATACAGTCCATCCTAAGTAAACAATCAATTATTCCCCATAAAATCACAGTTATGCATTCACCAGCACTATCTGTATAAGGACAATTCCATTTCTACCACAAAGAAGGAAGAAGACACAAAAAAAGTAAAAAGAAAAAAGAATTTTAAAAAATTACAATTGAAAAGCAACAAAAGAAAAATTTATATTAGATTAAAATACAATAAAAAGTCAGACAACAGTACCAATGCCAAGAATCCCATAACCCTCCCTTATATCCCCCTCTTATAGACATTTATCTTTAGTATATTGCCTTGTTACAATTAATGGAGGCATATTTCAATGGTACTCTTAACTATAAACTCTAGTTTGCATTGATTGTACTTTTTCCTCAATACCACCCCATTTTTAACACCTTGCAAAGTTGATATTCATTTGTTCTCCATCATGTAAAAACACATTTTGACATTTAATCACAATCTGTGACCACTCTATGTTTCACTAAGTTATACAGTCCAAGGCTTGATTTTCTATCTTTCCTTTTGGTGTCCTATATGCCCCTTGCCTTCCTCTTTCAATTGTACTCAGTCATCTTTGTTCAGTGTACTAATTATTGAGCTACTGTCACCCAATACTGTGCTCCAAACCTCTCTCTCCTGTCTTTTCCTATCTGTCTGTGGTGCTCCCTTTAGTACTTCCTGTAGAGTAGGTATCTTGTTCACAAATTCTCTCAGTGTTTGTTTGAAAATATTTTAAACTCTCATTCATTTTTGAAGGACAGCTTTGTTAGGTATAGAATTCTTGGTTGGCAGTTTTTCTCTTTCAGTATCTTAAATATATCATACCACTGCCTTCTTGCCTCCATGGTTTCTACTGGGAAAGCTGCACATAGTTTTATCGAGCTTCCCTTGTATGTGATGGATCATTTTTCTCTTGCTGGTTTCAGAATCCTCTCTTTGTCTTTGACATTTGATAATCTGATTATTAAGGGTCTTGGCATAGGTCTATTCAGATATACTCTGGGGCATGCTGTGCTTCTTGGATCTGTAAATTTATGTCTTTCATAAGCAGTGGGAAACTTTCAGTGATTATTTAATCCATTATTCATTTTGCCCCTTTTCCCTTCTCTTTTCCTTCTGGGACACCTATGACATGTTCATTTATGCACTTCATGTTGTCATTCAGTTCCCTGAGATGCTGTTCATATTTTTCCATTCTTTTCCCTATCTGTTCTATTGTGTATAAGATTTCATATATCCTGTCTTCCAGCTCCTGAATCATTTCTTCTGACACTTCAAATCTGTTGCTGTATGTCTACATTGTGTTTTTCATCTCTTGTATTGTGCCTTTCATTCCCATAAATTCTGTCAATTGTTTTTCCAAACCTTTGAGTTCTTCCTTAAGTTTGCCCAATGCCTTCTTTATATCCTTCATCTTTTTTTGCCATATCTTCTCTCAACTTTTTATTTGATTTTTGGATTGATTTAGGAGATTTGTTTGATTAATAATTAATTATTTCAATTCCTTTATCTCAGTTGAGGTGAGGTTTGTTCCTTTGACTGGGCCTTATCTTTGTTTTTCATAATGTGACTTGTAATACTTTGTTGTCTAGACTTCTGGTTTCCTTGATTACCCAAATCAGATTTTCCTTGACCAGACAGACCCTGTCTGGAGGTTGGTTGTGTTACTTTCCCTTGCCCCAGGTAACCAGCTTCTTTTTTCCAGAAGGAAGAATTTCAGCTCAGTCTGCCATGCTTGTGGAGGAGGAGCACCAGCTCTGCAGTTTGGGGAGCTTTACTTTAAGTTTTTATGCTGCAATCTCAGCTCTTCCACACATTCCAGGCTGGTGTAAAATGTGTGTCCAGTCACAGATGTCCCCCTACAGTTGTTCCAGACTATATACAAGTTGTTCCTGGCTATTTACTAGTTGCTATAGAGGACAACTAAATTCCACACCTCTCTCTGACACCATCTTGCCCTGCCCCCCCTTCTGTGTCTTTTAGAAATGGAACTCTTATGGTCACTTCTTCTTTGCAGTATCCTAAGAAAGTGTGAGTGGGCATTAAAGAGTCTCATAGTTGACATTTCTGACATTTTTGGTCTTTATAATCTCATTCATATTTCCTGGTTAAGATTTTCTCTTAAGATCTTTACTTTCTTCTTGTGCTTTCAAATCCCATGACTGAGCATGTAAGATTATTTAATCTTCTTTATCTCATTTTTAATGATGGATTCCCATACTCCTTAGCAATAGTGATTTTGTAATATTCATCTCTCCTTTCCTCTCTTTCCTTATACTTTTAATATATTTTTACTAATAAGTCAGTCATCCATGGCATGTATTTATTTCCTTCCCCTTTCCATATGGTGATCTTTGTATGTTTTTAAGTTTTATATGCCATGATTTCCTCTCATCATTTTATTTCATTCACAATACATGTGAAGTCTCAAAAATTTATTTCTCTCATTACTCCTTCATCATTACATCCTTTTCCTTTATATATGTGTGTGTTTATATGTTAATATGTTTATATACATGTTTACCAATATGTGTATATATGTTATATATGTGTTTATATATGTGTGTGTTATATATGTTTGTGTGTATTTCTGTATATAGCTACATGTAGATATATACATATATGCACAGATGTGATTATATATATATCTTCACACATCCGTCTACATTTATTGAATTGGGGTATTTTGTAATAGACTTCCAATTTCTGTGAAAAACCCTTTCCCCTCATTATAAAAGTTATATAGATGGTGTTCTTTTGTGTGTGTGCATATTCATAAATATAATGAGCCCAATTAGTTCTTTTTTAACATATGAGGGCTGATGAAATTATGAGTTGCTAGCTGAGGTGTGATATTATAAAAGAATTCATGTTTTCAGCAATGTTATAAAAAGAAACAGTAAACTGGAAGAATTTTCTTGAGGGCAAGTGCAGAGACAGCATCTGAGATGTCTCAAAAGTGGCAAGTGAGAAAGGCTCATCAATACTCACTAAAGAACAGATAACATCAGTATTGTTACTCTTATTTTTTTGTTTGTTTCACTTATGCTTAAGTTTTTATGATGGTCTTTGAATTTGGAACCATGTCAGGATCAAACAGAGGGATGAGGAATTTTCCTCTAAAAGGGTTATACAATTTATCCATTCATTCAAAATCCCAGTATACAGTCATTTCATTCTATCTTCTGCTAAGTATTTCATTGTCTCACCCATATTCCATATTTGTTTTTTGAGTTCCATAGCTTAAGCATATTTTCAGAGATTTTGTCAATAACAATTTTCCTGTATATTTGTAAAGTATTTCAGAGGCCAGAAGAAGATAAAATGACCTGTTACTAAAATCTATCACCACATACACTCTCACACTAATGCACAGTTCTTCCAAACTCCTGCATACTCAAATACAAGCACCTTACATGCTGTAGATAAATAGATTACTAGAGACAGATAGATGATAGATAGGACATACATAAAAAGATAGACTGAGAGAAACAAAGAAAAAGAGATGGAATAAGTGTTTATTGCAAAGGATAATTATTACTAAGTGTCTTTATGCATTTATGATAGTTGAATCTTAATATGGGTATGGAATTGAATTCTGTTTATCTAAATCAATGCAATATTTTTTTAAAAAGTCAATAATATGGAAAGTAACAAAGAAGTAAAAACTTCAGAAAACTGAATTCTATAAATAAATATTGTAGTCCAGTTTCCATAGGTATATAAAATTAGGAATTTATATAAATAAATAGATCTAATTAATATTATGTTAAATATATGAATGAGATCTTGTCAAAAATATTTCAAATAAAAGATTCATTATTATACCTGTTTATTTCTGTTTATTTACTTGATACAATTTTCCAAACATTTAAAACATTGCCATGTATTTTATGAAAAATTAGTGCCTGAATGTTTTTTCTTCTTACATTAAACTACTTTTAAAATTAAAAAATGCATTCACTAAAACCTGCATTTACTATAATAAGAAAAATGTTTAAATATGCTATTTTTTGAAAAAATTTTTGATTAATTCTGTGAGATTTTCTATGTACTTTTTTAATACTTGAAAATGGCATCATATGAAATTTGCTATTCATTATCTGAAAATCAGTAATTGTTTTATAAATTTGCAGTAAACTTACAAATACATGTATGTATTCATCTGTCATCATTCTTTCCATTCATTTATCCATCTTTATTTTTTTAAATATCTTTGTATTTCAAGTAAGGTACAAATGTTACTATTGTTCACCAGTAAACAGTTTCAGGATGAAGATAATTAACTGAAATAAATTTTGTGTGAATTATTTTTGTTTCAAATAACATTTACAAACAGTTAAATCCATGAAAGTTAAATTTATTATATCTAATGACTTTTGACAAACTTAAACATAACTGTAATCAACCCCTTAAAAATTATAGAACACTACCATCATCTGAGAGATATCCCTTGCTTCTTCTAATAAATCCTCACCTTTCCCTCCTCACCAAAAGACAAAAATAGTCTATTCTATCATTTGTCTTTTACCATAGAGGAGTAACATTATCACATTATATTTAAAGTTCTCTGTCAGTGTTGGGATCCAGTCTCCATTGTCTGAATCAAAACAGAGTATTTTGTCACAAGTACTACAGATTATTTACCATCCCAATTTTGATCCTTCCTCTTCTGAATTTTCCACATGAAAAGAGAGGTTTTGGGTGAGAAAGTTAACAGTAGTGAAAGACTGGCCTAACACTTCAAGTAAAGTTTTCCAATGTATTTGATTCTTCTGCACAGAGGTTAGCCTGATTTTTAACAGGAAGTCAGATTCTTTCATGAGCCTGTTTACCTCTTGTTTTTGCCCATTGATCATTTTCTGCTTACTAGAACAAAATTTTAAGCCCCCTTTTGTCAACTAGCTATGGGCAAACCCAGCATTAAATTAAGAGGGTAATGCTAGAAACCTTTGAATGACTGGAGTTAGAGGATGATTCTAAGCTTAGAGGACTACAGAGGATGAAAAGTTATATTATTTTAACAACCAGATTTATCTTTACAACTATGGAAAGGGTGATATATATGCTTATGAAGAGGGTAACAAAAAAGTAACAGAATTATAAAAATAAGTGAGAGCACATGTGTGAGATTTAACAAAGAATGTCTGTGTCAGTGGGTTCTTATTCTGTTAATTTGGGCTTAAGTTGTCCACATCAGATACCATCATCTAATTCTGGGTTATTTGGGTTAATTTTAGTTTTGTGTCACACATAGTTTTACATAATCACTTTGTGAGTGGCACTGTTTTAGCTTGGGGATATGTACCCAAGGCCCAATTCCTTCTAATTTGACAGCTGTATATGAAATTAACAAAATAGTTGTCGGTGAGAAGGAGAGACACCTAAAGAGATGTGAACCCACACCAATACAGGTGTCATTGTTGCCAGCAAAAGCAAGGCTTACACAAGCTGTGGTGGAAACACATTTTGCTCACTTAGTGAAGAAACAGAGCAAGGTCAGCTTCCTGGTGGGTGTTAGGTCCCCATAGCCTGTGGGTCTCCATACCTGGGTGGTGTAGAGAGATATTCTATGTGCAGCACCCCCTCCTGTGTTCATGCATTGTTGTACTGAAGATACCATGTTCCATCTCCACTAGACAAAGATATAACATTGGAGTGTGAGCTGGATATCATAAAACATGCCCACTGTAGTCAGACTGTCTCCAGTGAATGTTTACATATGCTCAAGGCAAGAGGAGAAGGGATGTCCCCAAAGTCTCTCTACAGAGAGCAATTTGAAAGATGTCTCCGGTGTCCTGTGGAGTTGACCATATGTGTCTGTAGAGTGGTTTCTGCATGCTGCAAAATCATACATCCACTAGGCTAGTGTGGACTGTTATATTGACAATGGCTTATAAATAAAGATAGGGCATTTCCAAGGGACAAGTTACAATGACTGGTTGACATATGTTATTCATTACACAGAAGGGTTTTATAAAGCAGGGAACCAATATTCATTGTCTGCTATAGCATACTTTTCCATGTTTAATGGGGTATCACTACTGGACCAAGACCTTCTTATCATTCAGTGCTGCTCAAATGGCAACCTACCAGGAACATTCTGTTTTTTGGGTCTGTATTTGTCCTTGGCCAAATTTTATTGTTTAAAAAAATCCTTGCCATTTTTTGGATAGAGTTGCTCTTGGCAAATTCCTATGCTGGTGTTTATTTTATTTTATTTAACATAAAAATAATTAAAACTGTAATAAAATTACAAATCAATAAGTAATATTTACAGACCATTTTCTGAGTTTATATAATTATAAAGATACAGATAGATGAATAATAAGACCAATGTTTAAAATTAAGAAATCTTATGATTAATAAAGATATCATAAATAAAAAATTGTCATTCACAGATATAATTATAATTTTGTGTTTATTTCCTTGATGCATATTTCATCTATATCTAAAATATGTATATTATTAGATAATTATTGTATGTGAAATTTGGATAAGAAGAATATTATGAAAAGTTGAGCATCAATATATTTTGAAGCTGCCTATACACTGGATAAAGGGAGTGTCAGTCACAAGATTTTCACAGTCACATGGTCACATGATGAAAGCTATATATTTATACAATCGTCAAGGACCAAGCCTTCTGGATTGTAGTTCAGTTATTTCCCTCTAGCTATTCTACTACACAAGATACTAAAAAGGAATATATTTATTATTCCTCAGAGTAACCTCCAGATGACCTCTTGACTCTATTTGAAATCTCTTAGCCACTGAAGATTTATTTTGTTTCATTTCTTTTCCCCCTTTTGGTCAAGAAGGCATTCTAAATCCCATAATGGCAGGGCCAGGCTCATCCCTGGGAGTCATGTCATACATTGCCTGGGAGACTTACACCCCTGTGAGTCTGTCCCACATACAGAGGAGGGTAGTGAGTTTATTTACAGAGTTGGCTGAGAGAAAAGCCAACTTTTGAGCAATGAAAGAGGTTCTCTGGTGGTGACTCAGGCATACTTATAAGAATTTGCTTTTTAGCTGTTTTGGAGTTGCCCTGTTTAGAGGAGTTTGGTTGTCCTAATTGTTTCCTGGAGAGAGACCTCCCTCTCCTGAATATTTGACACCAGCAGGCCCTTGTCTCAGACTGTCCACCTCTGTAATTTTTAAAATTCTTTAATTGTCTAATGCCTGGGTGGCAAATACTGGAAGGACAGCACATCAGAGAAGACTTTCCCACATCAGTCTTTCCCAGCCAAAACTGGGACAGGGACCTACAAAGGGAGGGCAGATTTTCAAAGTGCCATGGGGAGGAGTTCAGGAAGGGCTCCAAAAGCTTCTCTGATGGTACCCCAAAGCTGAGCTTTCCTGGCCTGTTCAACAAATGCAGCTATTCAGCAATTTGATCCCTGCAGCCCTGCCTAGAGGTTTGAAACAATAGCAGCCCTGAAAACCAGGACCCAGTGGTCCAAATCAAAAGCTGTGATCAGCCATTGGCAGTGCCTTCCCAACACCCTGTTCTTGGATAAGAGGATCTTAATGTCATTTTCTGTCACTGGCAGCTAGCCAGGGACTGAATCACAGAATGACCTTCTGTGAGAATAGGAAATGGGCACTGGTAGCCAATATATGAAGAAAACAATTTATGATTTTTCACCTTTAATTTTTCTGACTCTTCCTCCCACTCTTCCCTTGATGCTGTACAGTGTTATTCTGGCCTCTGAAGTTTCAAAATAGTTGTTTCAGACACTTTCTGTCTGCTTAATAGTTGTTTTGGTCAGAGGACTGAGCCTTGGGGCTCCCTATCCTACTGTCTTCCCCAGAAGACTCTCTCAAAAATATTTTAACTCACTTTCATTGTCAATAAAATTTGATTTTAATAAAATATAACCAACTACAGAATAGTGAATAAGCTCAATATTGTTATATTTCTTATTTCTGGAGAATCATATTCTTTTAGAAACAGATTAGGTTAGGTGAAAGTAGCCGTTTACTGAAAATATTTAATTAGTTATTCTGTTACTGTGGAATTACAGAGGAATATCAGACCTGTGGAATCAGAGACATGGAAGCATATCACTAGAATTTCTCATATCCTGGGAGAATAAAGCTTTGGGTGAAGATAATATCACAATTTCCCCAACTATTTCAAAGTTCTCCCTGTTGTAAAACAATAAATGTTCTGAAACAAGTCAAAGAACTTAAAGTGCTGTCAAGAAAATGCCATTCTCTACCTTTTCTCAATATGATATCTAATTCTGAAGAATATTTTGCAACTTCTTCATCTAGCTTCTGGAGATCAGTGCTAGGATAAAGGAGAACAATAAGACCAATTGAATTGAGCTAACAGAATTTATTTTATTCTTGTTTACCTTGAATACTTATTTTTTACTTCTATCTATTAAATATTTTAAACATGGGGCTGTCCAAAAATTGGTGCCCATTAGGAATCCAAACAATTATATATTTTTTGCTAATTAGATTTTGACAAAAATATTCTGTGAGGCCGTTTCATAGAATTCACTATATAGAAGGTACAAAAACTCTCAATATGGTCTTTGTGATAAATAAAATTATTATTGAAGCCTTAGCAGATATTCATTAATAATTTATTATTTTATAACCATTCACAATTTTTTAGAATTCTTATTGAAAAAGCACTGCATGTCAGACATTGTACTGGATACCATATATGCAACACCAATAATAAACACAAGAGGCAGATTCTTGCCCATATAGACTCAATAAAAAATGAAAATATAAATAAATGAATAATTAATATTGTGATAGAGTTTATGAGGGAAATCAGTTGAATGAAGTGATAGCAGGAGATGGTCTACTTAAATCAAATGATAAGGAGATCCACCAAGGCTGTTCTACATAAAAGGAGATTGAAGGCTGAGAATAAGAATTTGTTAACCTAATAGCTAGAATATTTTAGACAGGGAGAACCATTTAAAGGAATTTAAGTGGGAAAGACCTTAGCCTAGAAAATGAAGTTTGGTTTGCATGACTGGAGGTTCATTAGTGAGAGGGGAAATGATCTACCAAAGGCTAGAAGAGGAGGTGGAAGCCCTAGAGGCCATGGTGAAGAGAAATAATTTTATTTGATAGGCAGTGGAAAGGTACCACAAGGGTTTCAGCAGGGAAATACATAATCAAGTATACATGTTTAAAGGTTTAATTGGTAGCTGTTAATAGATAGTGGGCTAAGGATAAATATAGAGGGAAATACCTGGTTTCTGAAATTTTACCTGTTGAAAGTGGCTGGAATTGTTTATTTTAATATTTATGGGCATAATTGACAGGACTCTGATTTGATTGGATGTAGGTAAACGATGAATCAACATTGTAACCAGGTAAGTAGATTGAGCAACTGAGTATATCATGATAATGAGAAACGAAAGCTTTGAATTGAGAGATTAAGGGTCCAGTTTTTATGTTTACCTTTGAAATATGTGGGAGAAGCCCACATGGACATTTTGAGTAAGCAGTTGTATAGACTTATAACAGTTAATTAATTAACTTATTTGATATAAATTTAGTGAGTGCCTAATGCGTGTAAGGAAGCTTCTGGACTCTGTAGATAGCTCAGTGAACAGACAACCAAGGAAAAGAAATTCATGATGGTTATAATTCTACTGCTAGGACACAGAAAATAAAAAGTAGAAGCATAAAAGTTCAGACTGTGGTTAAAGCTAAAAAAAATTCTATATAGGATAATCAGATATATTAAGAAATAGGATGGTAGCTAATTTAGAAGTTAGTCCAGGAAGGCCCCATAAAAGGGCCATTTTGAGACATGAATTATGAGAAAGAGGCAGGAATATGATGATTGGAGGTCAGCAAAAGCAACTGACATTAAGGAAGTCTTAGGTAGTCAAATCTGAGGAAGATATGAATCAGGGTGGTTGAAGAAAAAGAAATAAGAAAAAATGGTTGTGAGATGGGGTTTTGTAGAACACAGTTGAAAGAATTGGGATTAAGGTCAACTTGAGGCTCAAAAGTTTAAAACTGGCATTAAAAATTGGAAATATATACAATCTGATAAAGAGACATTAGAATGCAAATAGAAGAAAGAATATATATAGGAATTATGAATGTGCAATAACTGATAGAAATTACAGGTTATACACTGAGTAAGATGAAGACCTAATAGAAACCATTATATCTAAAGTTCATCTATAATCTTAACAAATATAATTTCAATCAGATGGAAATGCAGTATCCAGATTGTAGAACACTGAAGAGTAAATAGAAGGCAATTTACTGATAAAAAATATATACAGGTGATCCTTCTGAGAAGCATTGCTGTGGAGTGAAGCAATAAATGGACATTTTCCCAGGAAGGTGTTCTTCGCTTATATTTTTGTTAAAATCAATGGAATTAATGACATAGATCCTTCTACTATTAACTATACTGTTGAATTGAAGCTTTTGTTCATTAATTCAAAAAATAATGTCATGTTGACATGTAGTAATCAACAAATTTGAAATGATGTTTATATTCTATTCATCACCACATTGAAATTCCCCATGGGTTGAGAATAATTTTAAGTTACTGAACAAATTGTATCTTGGAACATTGCCTTGCCAAATCCTCATTTGCCAAATACATCCTGAGATAAGCGTAATATAAAAAGAATTAACACAAATAATTCTCCAAGCAAGGGAAGAATAATCTTAGATGCTATGAATTAGATTAAAATATTTAGAAATTAACAACAAAGATAGATTAAAAAGCAGCAAAATAAAATTGCAATTTCTCACTGATTGAAGATTTTCTGAGTACTTGGGGAAAATGAATAGAATTAACCTGAAGGTAAATTTTGTCCCAATAACTTACTATTATTTTGTAACGTGCATCAGGAACACTACAACTGAATAAAGTACAGTATATCAAAACTTCAAGTTCCTGGCAACTGCAATGTCAGACTTGAATTTTGGGAATGGGAAAACAAGATTATTTTATAATGGTCTTGTTACTGTCCAAAATATTAATTCAGCAATCATCTTTTATCATTTGCTGCTTAATGGTGATATTAAATCAGGCTTTGCTGCCAAAGCTCTGTATGATGATTTTAAATGTTGATCTAATTACATGAAGAAATAATTCAATATTTTGTATTAAAAATATGCAGCCTTGCAAGGTGCAAACTATATTCATATATGTTAAAATTTGAAAATTGGACATCTTAGAAAAGATGAATATGGTATTAGCATTTATCAACTTGTAATGTCATTTGATTGATTATAGTTTTCATGTTTGATACAGATTTATTTGCATTTCTATAGATACAATAAAGTAGAGAAGCAAATATGTATTGTATTTTTTCATGACTTTGTATGTAGGATATATCTGGGTGAATAATACAGTTTGTTCACTATTAGAGCTCACGGTCTTGGAAACTAGATACATAAATGAAACAGGCAGATGAATATGGATTGATAAAACATGCTTCTTTTCTTTAATTACCACATTTTTGGAGGACTAGAAGATTTATTCTAGTGAGGAAGTTTCTCTTGATCATTCTGATGAATGCAGCCTGGATTTTCCTGCTTCTCAGGCCATAGATGATGGGATTCATGAATGGAGACAGCATTGTATATACCATGGCAATAATAATATTCTGAATTGACCATGTATCTGAGATAGGGCCCAGGATGGCAATGAGTCCAGAAAACAGAAATTAAATGAGGACAGAAAATTGTGGGATGCAAGTGGATAAAGCTTTGTACCTGCCTACCACGGAGGGAATCTTGAGCACAGCAGAGAAAATGTGAACATACATTACAACCAAAAAGATAAAGCACAATAAACTTATGAATATAACTATGACAAGGAGCACATACTCAACAAAGTACACATTAGAGGATGAAACCCTTAAGACTTGTGCAATATCACAGAAGAACTGATATATCACATTGGAACCATAAAAAGGGAACCTGAATACATTCCCTGTGTGAAGAGCAGCATAGAGCAGTCCACCAAGCCAAGAGTCCAATGCTGTCCTCAGGCACAGGCCTGGGGTAAAGACAACCCCATAATGCAAGGGGCTGCTGATGGCAACATAGTGATCATAGAACATCACAATGATAAGGAAAAACTCTGTAGCTGCAAAGAAGACAAAGAAGAAGATTTGGGCAGCACATTCCAGGAGAGAGATGAATTTCCTGCCAGTCAGAGAATTCCTGATGGTTTTTGGAATAGTCACTGAGATGTAACACATATCTAAGAGGGATAAATTGCTGAGAAAGAAGTACATGGGGAAGTGGAGGTGTGAGTCAGTGATAATGACTGTGATAGTGATGAAATTGCCCACCAGAGTCCCCAGGTAAATCAGTAATAGCAGCAAAGCAAATAAAACATGAATATACTGATTCTTGGAAATCTCCGTGAGGACAAACTTGGAAATAATGGTAAGGTTGGTCATGTTTTCTGATATTTCGTGCTCACTCTAAAATGATGAAATGCAATGGAAAGGTCATTTAAGCTGAATTGTGAAACATTTATATCTCTAAAAGGCAAGGTCTACATTTCTTCACTCACTGTGTGATATAAAAACCAGGTGACGGTGTTCAGGGAGGCATCAGTCATAATCTTAAAGGTTTGGGTAAGATTCCTACAGTCATCTTTTTTGCTTGGCTTAGAAAGACTTCTCTAGCCATTCAATAAAATCAGAGACAAGCACTTGATTTCTTGCTCATGCTGTTGAGTTTAGAAATCTTTAAATGGTAGCTGTAGTTCTAGAACAAAGAACTCCAGCAGGGTTACTGTGCCAGTTTGAATGTATTATGTCACCCAAATGCCATTATCTTTGATGTAATCTTGTGTGGGCAGACCTATCAGTGTTAATTAGATTGTAATTCTTTGAGTGTTTCTTTGGAATGTGCCTGACCCAGCTGTGGGTGATGACTCTGATTGGATAATTTCCATGGAGGTGTTGCTCCTCCCATTTGGGGTAGGCCTAAATTGATCATTGGAGCCATATAAATGAGCTGACATAACAGAAGAAACTCAGTGCAGCTGTGAGGGATGTTTCGAAGAGGAGCTACAGCCAAGAGGGACACTTTGAAGAAAGCACAGGAGCTGCAGATAAGAGACAGTTTGAAGACGGCCGTTGAAAGCAGACTCTTGCTCTGGAGAAGCTAAGAGAGGACAAATACCCCAAGTGCAACTAAGAGTGACATTTTTGAGGAACTGCAGCCTAGAGAGGAACATCCTGGGAGAAAGCCATTTTGAAACCAGAACTTTGGAGCAGATGCCAGCCATGTGCCTTCCCAGCTAACAGAGGTTTTCTGGACATCATTGGCCATTCTCCAGTGAAGGTACCTGATTGTTGACGTGTTACCTTGGACACTTTATGGCCTTAAGACTGTAACTGTGTAACCAAATAAACCCCCTTTTATAAAAGCCAATCCATTTCTGGTGTTTTGCATTCTGGCAGCATTAGCAAACTAAGACAGTCACTAATTGGCTGTTCCTGCTCTATTCACAAATACATAGAAGTTAATGCCCTCATTACTGCAGAAGTTGTGCTCCTGAGACAAGTTATCTGACAATTCACCTAGGCCTTCACTTCCAGCAGCTCAGCATCAATAACTCCCACAGGTTTCTCTTCTTGAGCCCCGCTTGACAGAAGAAAGTAGGTAGCCCTGAGTCATGGTAGAATAACCTAAGCTTGTATACATTATAGTTTTATTGTTCTTAATGTTCTCATTGTAGGCTGCTTGCTTACTTGCTTACTTTGTCAAATGGATTTGTTTTGTACATATGCCAAACTTTTATTGAAACAATTGTAAATATATTTTGACCAGAACTTAAGAAGTTTTGAACAGTTAGCCTGTAGTTTCTACTACTTGATTCTATATGGAAAAAAAAATTCTCTAAAAAATCTGCTTTTAAATGAGCATCTGTCTGTATCTCTTGACCACATTACAGAATTTAAAAGTGTTAATAAATGTGTTATTACATAAAACAGCAAAATATGTAAGGATACCTTAAATATTAAAAATAGACATTTATAACCATCTCCAGTAAAAACAAAAAAAAAAACAACAGAAAAACAAAAATCCATTAGCTCATAATCCCTTGACTATACTGCCAGCTGGTCCTTATTATCAGCTGGAGAATTTCTTTTGTTTTATGCAATTTCCTTACAGTGACCAGGGATGTAAACAAATATACCTGTTCTTATTCTACTTTCCCCAAGTCTGAAGTAGCTGTGGTCACAACTTTACTCCCATATTAAAATTTCTCTGAAGATTTATTCTCCCTTCTAACTGCAATTTCTAACTGAAGTCAAACCATTTTGTTTAAATATAGCTAGTTGTATCACTGTTTTTTTTTAAGTTACAATGCTAAGTTTTAAATTAAATTAGCTTCATCAACCTCATTCCATAACAAATAAGAGTTGTTAGTTTTGTGTATCTATTCCTTAGTAGACATAACTAATGTTTACTAATTAGTAAATTAGGGATCGTATACTTCTGAATGTTACCTAGAAATTGTTCAAGTTGTCCATGACAACTGACATTTTAGGGGGAATTTAATGAATGTCTGCACATATGTAATTTGCCAATAAATGTTTTAAATTTAGATTATCCAAAAGATCTATAACATAAAAAAATGTAAAAGCCTTGTGACAATGTTTAGGATCTATGTAAGATGCAAAGAGGTTAATTTTTTAAAGGCATTTAAGACAAAAGAAGGAAAATATATCTATACCTATACCAATCTACCCAAGTAGACATACGTAAAATATGGTATTTATACAACATTTGAACAGAGGAGATGTCAAAAATAGTGTAGTGGCTGGGAAAAAATACTGCATTTTTAGTGTCAAACAGATTTTATTCATCTTCTCAGCTATGCCACTTTTGGACTGTCTGACAGGGCAAATTATTGACTGAATGCGAATTTGATTTTCTACAAAAATAGGATGCAATCATCTACATTAAATGGTTGCTGATAGTATTAAGTGAAATAAATAGTGTAACTTGCCTCTAAAAATTTCTTACACATCCTGTCCCTTCAAAAATTTGTTCATGATTTTAGACAGAGGAGAGAGAGCACAGAAAATGCTTAGTGAGTGTAAAGCAAACTGGAGTTAGGAAAGGTCTACTTGGGATTCACAAAACTCATTCTCAGAGCACAGGGAAAGTGTGATTGGAGTAGCGATTTTGTAGCACCAAAAGTTTAGGGTGGCTGTCTGTTGCAGAGGACTCATACTTTTTTTTTTTTTTAATGTGTAATTCATTGCAAGTGTTATCTTACTCTTTCCAACTCCAGCTCATGGAAAATCAGAATTTATAGAGCTCCTGTAAGAACACATGTGAAATGCATGATATTTTGTGCCTTTGATTTCCATTTGAGAAACTATTTGAAATTATGTGAAAATTGCAATTAAATGTGTTATTTTAGGGCAGGTTAGGGTTTGTACTATAGACATATTGGCATCCTGTTATTACTTCTGAATATCAATGCACAACCTAGGATCCAGAATTTCTCTTCATGAATTAATCTACCTATCCAATTGCATATTCATTGTTATACAATATTCAATACAATACAATATATATACTGCTGAATTAATGGTTAAAATACAGTTATGAAAATGATAATTTTTCCCTCAGTGAGTGAACCCTTTATCAATTAGGGATATAGGAAAGTAATTTAAGAACTTTAATTTCATTTTCTAAGTACCATACAAAAAAAAGGTAAAAGAAAGTTGAATGGGAGCTCATTGGAAGGAATCTAACAGTATAAGATGCAGATGTCCAAAGGAAGTTAAAAGTCACAAAATAATAATTAGAAAAAATATACACATTTAGTACTATATGTAAGGAGAATTGCTATAAAATCATTTTTTTTTGTATATGGTAAAGTATTTTGGTTATTAAATGTATTAATGGTTTACATAAATGAGAGTATTATTTAGCAAACTTTATTTCACTTATGTATTAATATGAATTGAGTTGCATTAAGGGAAAGGAAAGTGATTCATGGAGAAAAACTAAAGCATCAGTACACTCTTCAGTGCACAAAATAATTGAATAACAAATGAAGTACATGCAGTATTTTCCAAAGTGCTGAAAACAGTATGTCAATGGTAAAAATAAATGTACTTATTTTCTATTTCAACTTCTTTCTAATGGAAAGAAACTCTCACATAATACAGACTTGACCATTTAAATATTTTACAAACATTTGGTGTAGGGTCTTCAAAATTCTGGAAAAAAAAGTATATTATTTTTCTTATTCTGCAGTTTAAACAATTGAAATTCAAGGCAATTAAATCATTGTTAAAATCACCCAACTAGTGAATTTCATAGCACAGTTAGGGGGACTGGTTTTTTGACATTACACTCAGTTGTGGGAAAACTGATTGCCTCCAAATCTATCAATATATCATAGAATAAGAAAACTGCTATCTACACATAATTTTTACTACTCATATCTCAAGAATGCTTATCAGAACATTTCTGTATAATGCCATGATCGGTATTATTTGCAACAAATGAATAAGATAAATCTACTAGCAATATCTAATTTCACAAGTAAATTATTTCCAGAGAGTATGATCCACAATATTTTCTCTTTCACAAAGCTAGTGGTAACTTGATTGATTTATTTAGTGATTTAATCAATTAATCACATGATTTAATTACTTTCCCTCTAAATGAAATACAAAGAGCAACAATTTTACTCTCAAACTTCCTCAGTTTGCCTTGTCCACATTCCTGTTGCTTAGTAATGCCCTACTATTACTGTGATACTTCAATCCTATGTAATATCTTGCAAATGTATTCAAATATTGAAAGTGTAAGAGTAAAGACATTGGAGTGAGATTTAGAAGACCTGTATCCAAGCCTAAGTTTCACAACTAAGATTATCGAGATGCTTAGTAAGTCACTCTATGAGATGAGTTTAGGTGATATAAAAGAAAAACTTAGAAGTTACTTCCAACTCTAACAACAAATGATTTCCTGATACTTGAAGAAATATTGCTATATATATATTTACAGAGGTCGAACTATTTATTAATGATTTATATTCTACCTTTTCTATAGAATAAGTTATGCTAATCATGAATTATTTACTTCTGTGTGGTAATTTTATTTGGAAATTGCTTTCTCATACATATACCATTTTCTTTAAAATACCATTCAAAATCTTATTATACTCATTTTCCAGTTATGAAGCCAGAATTATGCCAAGGTTAAGAAATTTGACTAAGATCAGAAAGCACTAAGATGGAGCTAGAACAAGAATTTTCACTACTGAATATAGCTAAATGTGCTTGAGTCCACCATCCAACAGATGAGCATATAGGTTGGCCAGTCTTGATTTTGCCAAGTTATTAATAGTAGACACGTATATTTTTCAGCTGGTGAACTTCCTTCTTAGCTAAAAAATTTGTTCAATAAATGAGAAAGGTCAAAATACTGACCTGAGATTGAAAATATGATGTTCTCTTCCATAACATGTGTTCTATTGTCCTGTTAACAAACCAGTACATAGAAAAGTTCAAAGCATTTCTTGTTTTACAGAATAGATTATGATTTCAGATCTATAGATGATTCAGGGAAGGATACTGAATTATATATTATATAAATTTTTGTATAAATACACTGAGCTATTTGAAGACATTTGTCTGAAATATATTTGAACAGTTTCACCAATCAGTGTCCTGAGGGAAACCTTCCTTGCAGATTTCGAAGGGACCGAAAGAAAGACCTATTTCTATTATGCCTTTGGCTTTTGTCCAGACTCTTGATATTAATTAGAAGGGGTGCAATAATCTTTAAGAAATTGATGTGGGCAGTGAATTTTCATGAATTCCTGCTCAAATTGTGTATAACAAAGGATTCACAGACATCTATAATGAAAAGAGATGATTTCATAAAGCTTATATTCAGTGAAAGAAGCACAGAATAAAAAAGTTGAAGTTTTTTTTACAATATCTCATTTCATATATACTTTTAATTAGACTTTTTTTTATTTTGAGATTTCATGTTCACATATTCTAAGAAATATTAGAAAGTCCTTCCATGTTCCCTTTACCTTGTTTTCCCCAGTGGTAACATCTTACAAAATTATAATGCATTATCACAAACAGGATAATGACATTGATATAATCCATTAATCTCATTCAGATATCCCCAGTTTCACTTGTATTCAGTTAAATGTGTGTATTTAGTTCTATGCAAATTTAGCATGTGTTGTTTTTTGTTTGTTTGTTTTATCCACTACCACAATCAAAGCACAGAACAGTTTCATCAATAAGAATCCTATATATCCTTTTATTACCTCACTCCATCCTTCCCCTGCCCTATTCCCACAATCCCATTCTTAACCCCTGGCAATTATTAATCTATTCTCATATTAATATTTTTTCATTTCAAGAATATTTTAGAAATGGAATCTTACTTTATGTAACATTTTGAGTTTTTTTCTCTCTGCATAATTCTCTGGAAATTCATGCAAGTTTTTGCATGTATCAATAATTTGTTGTATTTTGTTCCTGAGTAGGATATCTCAGTATGCATTTATCTGGATTTTTTTAGACTTTCTAACCTTGAAGGGTATCTGAGTGTTTCCAGTTTTTAGCTGTTATTGTTACCAAGCAATGGGCTCACTGCCCAATGTGAGCAGAAGCCAACTCTGTGACACCAGGATTTAGAAAAAAGAAAGTGTATTGCAAGGTCTACCAGAAAGGAGACAGGAGGCAAGCTCAAATCCATCTCCCAGATTTGAGTATTAAGGGAGATTTATAGGATGGAACAAGGCAGATAGGTACAGTAACAGGGATTTGAGTTGGCATATTCTGATTGATAGTTTATAGAATTGTAAATATATGATAGAAATATGTGAAATATGTCTGGGAACAGGATCTTCCTTGTTGAGTGACCCCTCACATTTGATTGGCTTCTGCTGTCTCTTCTTCCCCATAGTCTTGGTCCTGAGAAAGGTGATTTTAGTTCCTAGTGTCTCAGGGGTCTTTGAAGTGTTTCTGCACATGCTATGGTATCCCACCTGCAACTGAGTTTGACTGCCCGTACAACAAGTTCAGAAAGAATTTTATTATAGGAGATGAAGAAATCCTGATGAACAGATTTTGGCCTGGAAGTTGATTTTTAGTTATGACTCCTGGGTATGTCACCCTGGTTTCATTAGGAATAAAACTGCTATTCAAAGTCATATGCAAGTTTTTATGTAGACATAATTTTTCACTTCCCTTGGATAAATGCCAAAGAATGCAATGGCTTGGTAACTGTGTGTTTAGTTTGGTTAGAAATTGCCAAACAGTTTTCCAGAGTGCCTGCACCATTTTGCAAAACTACCAGCATTTTGTGAGTGATCCCACTTCTCTGCAGCCTTAACTGCATTTGGTGTTGTCACTGTTTTAAATTTTACTTATTATGATTGGTGTATAGTGCTATCTCAGTGTGGTTTCAATTTGAATTCCCATAAAGGATAATGACATTGACCAACTGTTTATGTACTTATCGTTTACCCATCTATTCTCTTCAGTGATATGTCTGTCCATGTCATTTGTCCATTTTCCAATTGACTTTGTTTGTTTTAATGCAATTTTATTGAAGTATATTCACACACCTTCAGAAAGAAAAAAAATAAAAAGGGAAACCCAAATCTTCCTATCCCTCTTATCCCCCACTATTATTGTCTCATAGTATTGGTGTGGTATATTTGTTACTGTTGATGAAAGAATATTAAAATATTATTGTTAACTATAGTTCATAGTTTGCAATAGGTACATTTTTCCCATATACCTTTCTATTATTAACTTCTTTAATAGTTTCATACTTTTTTTCTAGTTCATGAAAGAACTTTTTTATATTTGTACAGTTAATCACAGACATTGTCAACCCCCAAATTAACCATGTTACACATTCCCATGTTTTATCCTACAACTTTGGTTTGTTTTTACACTGTCATTTTGAGTTCTTTATATTTTATTCATACAAATTATTTGTCAGATATATCTTTGCAAACATTTTTGGCCACACTATTGCTTGTCTTTTCATCCTGTAAACTGGTGATTTCACATAGCAAGTTTTTCATTTTAATGCAGTACAATTTATCAAAATTTCCTTTTATGAATCATGCTTTTGGTTTCCAGTTCAAGAACTATTCAGCTACTCTTAGGTACTGAAGTTTTCTCGCAAGCCTTTTTCTAAAAGGTTTTTTTGAGATTTTTGTTTCATATGTGAGTCTATGAACCATATTTTAATTTTGGTAATATGTATGTGCATATGATATATCTTATATACCCTAATATTTTTCATGTTTACCACTTAAGTGTACAATTCAATGGCATTGATATCATTTGCACTGTTGCACTACCATCAACCCTATCCATTGCCAAAATTTTTTCATTACCCCAAACCAAAACTCTGTACCCCTGAAGAAATAATTCCCCCTTCCTCCTTGGCTCTGGTAACTGCTAATATACTTTCTATCTTTATAAATTTGCTTATTATAGCTATTTCACATAAGTGGGATCATATAATATTCTTCATTTTGTGTCTTGTTTATTCTGCATCATGTCTTCAAGGTTCAGCTATGTTACATGTAGCATGTATCAGGACTTCATTTATTTTTATGGCCAAGTAATATTATATTTTATGTATGTACCGCATTTTGTTTATCTATTTATATGTTGATGGAAACTGGTTGTTTCCATCTTTTGATGATTGTGCAAACATTGGTGTGTAAGTAGCTTTTTGAGCCCATGCTTTCAGTTCTTTTGAGTACATACCTAGGAGAGGGACCGCAGCATCACTTGGTACTACAATATTTATGTTTATGAAGAACAAACTGTTTCCCACTGAGTCTGCATTATTTTACTTTCCCAACAATGTCTGAGGGTTTTAATTTCTTCACATCCTCAACAACACTTTTTATTTTCCATTTGTTTAATAGCCAACCATGTGGGTGACAAGTGATATCTCATTGTATTTATTTTCTTTATTAGAGAAAGTTGTGGGCTTACAGAAAAATCATGCATAAAATAAAGGATATCCATTTACCACCTAGCACAACAGCTTGTTGTTACAACTGATGATAGCACATTTTTTTAAATAATTGTACTTTTTTTAAAAGTATTTACCTTTGTTGCAATTGAGGAAAGAATACTAAAATAGTACTATCAACTATTGTCCATAGTTAACATTGTGAGTTTCCTATAGGGACCTGCCAAAGATTCCATATAGCATCTATATTTGCCACTGACACTTCTAGCAACATTTTATCTGCTGGATTATATGGTCCAAGTGGCAAAGCAGCTTTCACAACAGCCTGAACATGTCAAAGAATCTCCTCTTGTTCTGCTCCCCACTCAAAACTTTTCTGGGTCACTTGGCAAATCGGCCAAATAGCACATCCAATGAGGAATATGTTGTCTCCAAAATGCAAACAGGATAAGTAAGCATTGTGCCTATTATTTGTCACAGAGGGACCAGATGCAACAGCTTATCCTTCACTTTAGAATGGATATCTCAACATGCCCCACACCACTGGAAACATAGAAATTTCACTAAGGTGCGCTGCTCTGTAATATTTTTGTGTGTTTATCTCCAATCCTCTATTATATAAATGCCTTTCCAATAAGTTAAGAGTTGTTTCTACCTCTTGCTCAGTGGGTCCAGTCAACATATCATCAATGTAATGGACCTGTATGATAGTATTGTGGGAGGGAAAGATGATCAAGGTCCCTCCAGACAAGATTATGACAGACACAGGGCTGGAGAGTTGATATTCCCCTGAGGTAGGACAGTGAAGGTTTACTGCTGGCCTTGTAAGCTGAAAGTAAACTGTTTCTAATGATCTTTACTAGCAACTATTGAGAAAAAAGCATTTTCCAGATCAAGAGCTGCATACCAAATACCAGAGGAAATGTTGATTTGCTAAAGCAATGATACCACATCTGGAACAGCAGCTGCAATTGGAGTCACCACCTGGTTAAGTTTACAATAATCCATTGTCATCCTCCAAGATCCATTGTTTTCTGCCCAAGCCAAATAGGAGAGTTGAATGGGGATGTGGTGGGAACTCCTACCCTTGCATCCTTCAAGTCCTTGATGGTGGCACTAATCTCTGCAATTCCTCCAGGAATTTAGTATTGCTTTTGATTTACTATTTCATTGGATCTGAGTCTTTCTAGCAGCTTCAACTTGGCTTTTCCTACAATAATAACTCTCACTCCATAAGTCAAGGAACCAAGGTGGAGATTCTGCCATTTGATGAGGATCTCTATTCCATTTATGCATTCCAGAACTGGACAAATAAACACAGAATGGGTCTGGGGACACACTGGACTGACTGTGAGATGGACCTGAGCTAAAACTCCATTGATCACCTGACCTCTGTAAGTCCCTACTTTGGTGGAGTACAGTGACATTTTGGGTCTGGAATTAATGTCACTTCTGAGCCATGTGTAATAATTCTCAAAATGTCTCATCATTCCCCTTTTCCCAATGTACAGTTACCCTAGTAAATGGTCATATGTCCCTTTGGGGATGGCTGGGAGGAAGATTAACAGTATAAATTGTTGGCAGTGTAACAAGATCCTTCCCCAAGGGGAACTGACCTTTTCTTCATTCAAGGGGCTCTGGGTACATTAAACTGACAAGTATGGGAATTGATTAAGGGGCCATGACTCTCTGTTTCTGTAATTCAAGTTAGACTTTGGTTCACTTGATCTAGAACTCTTCCACTTATACAGATTAAGTAGCAATTTAGTAGATTACCCATGTATTTTACTTCTCAATATCTCATTATCTATTAGCCAATATCACAACAACTATCACAACCTTTCCTCAAATGCTGTGCAATCATCACAACAACTATCACAACCTTTCCTCAAATGCTGTGCAATCATCGTTCAAATAAATGGATACTCTCCTCTCTATTCCAAAGAAGGAAGGGTGCAAAACATCATCAGTTGCTACATTCATTTCAAAGTCCTCTTCATGCCTTGTTTGTTTTACTTGAAAACTTCCTCTGATATTCTTTATCACAATGTTTGAGTAAAAATGTTGACAAACTAAAATAAACCTTATGAAAAACAATGGAAATGAATAGGAAAATGAATTGGTTAAGATATGCAGATCAATATAGAAAGGCAAATGAGAACAATGTGTGCAGTCTTATTTTGTAACTGGTTATGATACCATTGTTAGCAGTTACAATGTCCTTCCATTCTTGATCTCATATTTCCTTTGCCTTCAGCCAGCACTTAATCTTGGCAAAATTGTTAAAAGTAAATTGAGGTCCAAATAATTATGCTTGAATGGACAGAGTCATCATTGGTGCCACTTATAATGGGTCACTGTAGGTTTCCACAAACAATTACTCATAGGAAATGTAGCTCCAAGAAGCATGGCAGAATAGCAACTGATACCAGACAGTGATTTATGAGCCTACTGTTTAACAACCATTCACTTTTGTCTCTTTAATACCAATAAAACTTCAGACACTGTCTTTGTACTTGATGGTTCAGTGATGTGAGAAGTCTTTGATTTCTGCTTAAACAGCAACACAAAAAATACATATTTTCTAAACATTTTGCATTGTTAGAAAACAGTTTTTGAACTCCAAAACCAAAATATGACAGAAATAGCAAAATTACAATAACCAAACACCTCATAAAATGCTATAAAAGTATTAAGATAGCATATAAACCACAGATCCAACAAAAACAGGGCAACAATCTTTCCTGCTTCTCTTTTCAGGGATTAACAAAATATCAAGTAAATCTGCAGTTAATTTATACAGCAGAAAATCTTTTTTCTAGTTGGGATTGACATAAAATCAAAATGCATAAGTAAAATATAGAGCAAATTAGATACTGACAAGCACTATACATAAAAACATGTAAATTTGTAAAGGAATATGGGTTCTGTTTGCATAAGGGAGACAGGAAGTTCAGTTTTTAAATTGTATGGTCAAGTTAAGGCTTCATTGAAAGCAGAATATGTGAGCAAAAACCTGAAAGGATCCCTATAGTAGAAAGCCCTGTCAGGAGAGGGAAAGGCATGGCATGTGAAAAAGTCTTAAGGCAGGGACATTTCTACTGTGATTGAGGAATGGTTTAAAGAAAAACAATAACATGGAAGTAGAATCATCAATTCATTAAATTCACAAATTTAGTCAGCGTGGGTAAAGATTGATTTGTGGTGACTGAGACACAGTAGTTTGTGGCAGAATGCCTTCTCACCTTCATTCAAATCTCAGCCCACCTCAGATTATCTTTTATGCACATATCCATAGCTCACATACAAACCCATATGATTTTCAAGTCTCAACCTGTCTGAGGCAAAGAGCACTAGGCACCAGGGAACTGAGAGAGATGTGACTGCCAAAAACTTATCTTATGAAACACAGTAAGGACTGGGAAAATGTTAGCAATTTTGCCTTTATTATTTCATGCACCCTGTTAATAACAATACCTTATATGGGATTCTTATTTTGTTTCAAATTTTGAATACCACTTATATCCTTCTCAATTATATTCCATTGACTTCCACATTGATATTTCAATTTTATAATATAATTGAGTCACAGAACACAAATAACTGATTTACATAAGATTATTCACCCAATAAATATAAGCCCACTTGAAATCCAGATTAGTCAGAATATAAAATTAATATGCTTTCTGCTCTAATATACTGACTTCTATAGTTCTCACAATAAATCTGAGTTGTAAATATTCCTCATTTTTTCAAGAATGAGCCAATGTAAATATTCAGAATATTCATAAATATTAAAATAACGACAGTCAACCACTGTAACATTTTAGTATGTTTTACAATATGTCAGAAATGTTTTTGCAGAACATTGAGCATCCTGAATAGATGATAAAGTGTTACCAACATTTCTTAATTAAGCAACATAATAAAAGTAGGTTTCCTGACTGGATATAGGTTGGCATCTGTCATTGACTAGTTCCTTCTTTAAAGCATATGCACATATTCAGAGTGAAGTGATCTCAAAGAAGAAAATAAAACCATGCACAAAGCAAAATCATTGAAAGAGTCCTGAAGGAATACTTTGATTTTTGGTTTGTGAAAATGAGTTTGTAGAATCACTCCTTTCTGTAACCAAGAAATGGAATATGTCAATCCCCCTTTGAACATTCAAAAACATGCCTCTGTCAACTTTCCTAACATATTTGTTGGCAATTTACAGGGGTCACTCTGAGGAAATCACCAACAGGAGATGATCATTTGCACCCCTATTCCTGAGCTGCTTCTTCCCAGAGTTTTGCTGTTCGAGAGGGGCAAATCCTACATGTCCTCCTATTCCTCATGGTTTACCTTTGTCAAAGACGAAGAGAGAATTCTGGAAGCAGCAAGAGCAAAATGATCCATCACATACAAAGAAGTTTGATAAGACTATGTGTGGATTTCTCAGTAGAAACCATGGAGGTGAAAAGGCAGTGGTATGGTAAATTTAACATACTGAAAGAGAAAAACTACCAACCAAGAATTTTATATCTGGTAAAACATTCCTTTAAATATGAGGGAGAGTTTAAATATTCTCAGACAAGCAGACAATGAAAGAGTTTGTGAAAAAGATACCAGCTCTACAGGAAATACTAAAGGGAGTACTACAGACAGATAAGAAAAGACAGGAGAGAGAGGTTTGGAGCACAATTTTGTTTGATAGTACCATAATAATGTAGGTATACTGAACAAAGGTGAGTGTGAGTGTGGTTGAAAGAAGAAGGTTAGGGGCATGTAGGATACCAAAAGGAAAGATAGAAGATAAAGACTGGGACTATATAAATTAGTGAAACCTAGAGAGGTCAATGATTGTGATAAAATGTACAAATGTTTTTACATGAGGGAGAACAAATGAATGTTAACTTTGCAAGGTGTTAAAAAGGGGGTGGTATTGAGGAAAACATACAGTCAATGCAAACTAGTCTATAGTTAACAGTAACATTGAATATGCTTCCTTTAATTGCTATAAAGGCAATATACAAAGATAAGACTATAAAAGTGGTATATAAGGGAGGGGTAGGGGTTCCTTGGAATTGTTGGTGTTGTCTGACTTATTGTATTTTATTTTAATTTCATCTTTTCTTTTGTTGCATTTTAGTCGTTGTTTTTTTTCTTTCCTTTTCTTTTTCTTTTGTCTTTTTATTTTTACTTTATTATCTTCCTCTTTCTTTGGGGAAGAAATGGAAATGTCCTTATATAGATAGTGGTGAATGCAAAACTACATGTTTATACAGGGAACCATTGATTGTTTACTTAGAATAGAATGTATGGTGCATGAATAAAACTGTCTAAAAAGTAAACAGAGTCTTACAAGTCCTGGAGAAAATGTGTAGAAAGGGATGTACCTGGTCACTGTTGGTGGGGAAGTAGAATGGTGCAGCCCATCTGGAAGGCAGTGTGTTGGTTCCACAGATATCTAAGCATGGAGTCGCCATATGGTCCTGCAACCTGGTTATTGGGTATTTACTTGGAAGAACTGAAAAAAGGGACATAAATGGACATTTGCACAGTGGCATTTACGGTGTCAGTATTCATGATTTGCAGTGGATGGATGTGACCTATGGGTATATTGACTGATGAATGGAATGGGGAACTGTGGTGTATACATACAATGGAGTACTGAGAAGCTACAAGAAGGAACGAGGTTGTGAGGTGAATGGACATGAAGGGCAGCATGTTGGGTGAAATAAACCAGAAATGAAAAGAAAAACCTAATGCCTCACTATTATGGACTAACAATAATGTGCAAATTCTGAGACCTGAGCCTGAGAACATAGGTTATCAGGGGAAGGCTTATTGTAAAGGTTTTTAGATTGTAAGCTCTTACAGCAATTACCTGTATTCCTGAGTTGTAATGGTTACTTAAATTCTGAGATTCTGGGTTCTTTGTGTATAACGTGGTCAGTCCCTGGAACTTTGGGTATCTGTGTGACACAAGAGACTAAGAGCCAGAGTCCAGCAGCTATGAATGTCAGCATTATCCCATACAGAAATTTGAGGGGTCTGAAAAAAAGAGATGAGATTTCAATTAGAGATATGAACAAAATGGACTTGGTTAGGGTTAAGGTAAATCAGACTAAAGGGTAAAGGACAATATTGATGTTCTTTTTAAAACTTCAAATTCTGTGTGAGAACAAAGGAAGAAACATTTATTAGGTGTAAAATCTATATTGTAACACACTATATGATTTAACTTGTGTGGTCAGTTTATCCAAACAACATAACTACATGGAATGTTGAAGAGGTGTCAGTTCTTTTTGGAATGTTTGGTAGAATTCCACTGTGAACCCATCTGGCCCTGGACATATTTGTGGGAGGCTTTTTGATGACTGATTGGATTTCTTTGCTTTTGATTGGTTGGTTGAGGTCTTCTATTTCTTCTTTGGTCAGTCTAGGTTTTTCATGTGTTTCCAGGAAACTGTCCATTTCCCCTACATTATCTAGCTTGTTGGCATACAGTTGTTCACAGTATCCTCTTATAATTTTTTAAATTTCTTCAGGATCCACAGTAATGTTGCCTCTCTCATTTATTATTTTTTTAATTGGGTCTTCTCTCTTTTTGATTTTGTCAGTCTAACTAGGGCATTCCAGTCTTAGTGATCTTCTAAAAGAACCAACTTTTGGTTTTATTTAGTCTATTTTTTTTTTTTTGTTCTCTATGTCATTTATTCCTAATCCTTGTTATTTCTTTTCTTCTGCATGGTTTAGGATTACTTTGCTGTTCATTTTCTAGCTTCTTCAGTTGTTCCATTAGTTCTTCAATTTTAGCTCTTTCATCCTTTTTAATGTGTGCATTTGGAGCTATAAATTTCCCCGTCAGTACTGCTATTGCTGAATCCTGTAGGCTTTGATATGTTGTGCTCTCATTTTCATTTGTCTATATATATTTAACAATTTCTCTTGCTATTTCTTTTTTAACCTACTGATTGTTCAGAGTGGGTGTTTAAGGTCCAGATATTTCTGAATGTTCTAAATCTCTGATGGTTATTGACTTCTAGTTTTATTCCTTTGTGATCAGAGAATGTGCTCTGAATAATTCCAATCTTTCTAAATTTATTGAGGCTTGTTTTATAGCCCAGTATATGATGTATTCTGGAGAAAGTTGTGTGAGCACTAGAGAAAATGTGTATACTGGTGATTTGGGATGTAATGTTTTATATATGACTGCTAATTCAAATTCATTCATCAGATTGTTTAATTGTCAGTTTCTGCATTGGTCCTCTGGTTGGTCTTTGTATAGGAGAGAGTGATGTATTGAAGTCTGCCACCACTACTGTGGAAACATCATTGCTTCCTTCAGTTTTGCCAATGTTTGTCCCAAGTACTTTGGGGCACCTTGATTGGGTGCATAGACATTTCTGATTATTTGTTCTCATTGAATTGTCCCTGTTGTTAGTATATAGTGACCTTCTTTGTCTCCTGTAACATCCTTGCATTTAAAGTCTGTTTTATCTGAGATTAATATTGCTACTCCTGCTTTCTTTTGGCTGTAGCTTGCATGGAATATCTTTTTCCATCCTTTCACTTTCAATTTCTTTGAGTCTCTGGGTCTAAGATGAGTCTCTCATAAGCAATATATTGATGGGTCATATTTTTTAATCCATTCTGACAGCCTATATCTTTTAATTGGGGAGCTTAATCCATTTACACTCAATGTTGTTACTCTGAAGGCATTTCTTGAATCAGCCATCCTATCCTTTGGTTTTAGTTTGTCAGATGTATTTTTTCCTCTTTTTCTTTATTTCTTTTAATGTACCCTTACTAAAACATTTTTGTTCTAAGCCCTTCTCCATACCTCTCTCTGTTCTATGTTTCTCTGCTGGTAGGGCTCCCTTTAGTATCTCTTCTAGGACAGGTCTCTTGTTAGCAAATTCTCTCAGCATTTGTCTGTAAGATTTTAAGCTGTCCCTCAATCTGAAGGAAAACTTAGCTGGATAAAGAATTCTTGGTTGTCCATTTATATTTTTCAGATTTTAAATATGTCATACCACTGCCTTCTCACCTCCATGGTGTCCACTGAGTAGTCACTACTTAGTCTTATTTTGTTTACCTTGTATGTGGTGAATTGCTTCTCTCTTGCTGCTTTCAGAACTTGGTCCTTCTCTTCAGCATTTGACAATCTGATCAGAATATGTCTCAGAGTGGGTTTATTTGGATTTATTCCATTTGGAGCTTTTTGGGCATCTATGGTTTGCATAGTTATGTTGGTTAGAAGGGCTGGGAAGTTTTCCCCAACAACTTCTTTGAATTCTCTTCCTAGACCTTTACCCTTCTCTTCCTCTTCTGGAAAACCAATGATTTTTATATATGTGTGATTCTTGTTGTCCATCATATTCCTGAGATCCATTTCAAATTTTCCAGTTTTTTTTCTCCATTTCTTCTTTTGTACTATCACTCTCCAGAATGTTTTCTTCAGGTTTTCCTACTTGTTCTTCAAGTTCATCTAATCTGCTACCATGTGTTTTTAAGATCTTTTTAATTTGATCAACAGTTTCTTTTATTTCCATAAGCTCATCTATTTTCTTATTTATTCTTGCAAATTCTTCTTTATGCTCTTCTAGTGTCTTCTTCTTGTCCTTTATATCCTGAGCCATGGTCTTGTTGTTTGTGATTACTCCTTTGATTAGTTGCTCCCAGTACTGTGTCTCCTCTGGTTTCTTGATATCATATATTCTGGTTTCTTCATATGCTTTAAATTTTTCTGTTGTGTTTTTGGTCTCTTGGCATTTGCTTATCTTGATAAGGTTCTTTTAGGATATGCAGGTTTATTTGGACAATTTTCTATATTGTCAGAGCTACAGCTTGGTGGAGTGCACTTTTCTTGACTTACCAGCAGATGGCGCCCCTGAGCCACCTATTACCCTCAAGCCAGTTCTCCCCAACTTTGTCTATGTGGTGAGTGGGGCTCCAAACCTTGTGAGGGTCCAATCAGTGTTCCAAGTTTCTGTGTGCAATGGAAAACTGCCAGCTTTAAGTGTTAGGAGTGCACCCTGAGCAGTTAGGCAGGGAAGATGGATTTAAGACCCAGAACTCTCAGCCTTTCCCTGAGTCTTAAAGCTCTTGCATTAGTCCAACCCTTCAGCTCAGACTCCTTACAGTTTCTCTCTGCCATGGACCCACAGGACCCTGGGGTTTGTGTAGGGCCCTTGTGACCTCTGTGTGGGAACTCACCTCCAAGCCATGCACTCTGTGGGCCTCCACAGAGGAAGACTGAGCAACATCACAGGTGAGTGGAATCCCCAAGGGAAGCTCTCATTTTTGGCACTGCAAAGGGGTGTCTCTCTGCCCAGTGGAAAGATGGCTGTATGGGTCACGGTAACTTCCCACTTGTAAGGAACTCTGCCTGCTGCAGTGGGCCATTCCTAGCTCTGAGACAATTAGCTCTGGGTGTGCAAAAGGCTATTGTCCATACCAGATACTGAGGTGGGTGCCCAGGGCATGGAAGGCAATCCCCACCATGCTCAGCTGCACAACTCTCATTGCCAGATCTGTAACTGCTTTCAGGGTTTTTAGACAAACCCACCTCCAAACACTGACCCAGATTTCTCCCCACTGTGGTGTAGCTGCCATTTCCCCAGCAGATTCACTCACTCAATTTGAACACAGACTCTCAGTTCCACCAAGTGTACAGTCACTGTGGATATAGCAGACCTTCTACTGCCAGCACAACCCTGGAAGTTGTATTCTGGGGCACTTTCTGTCTTTTATCTAGTGTTTTTCATGGAGAAGTATTTTGCTCTGTCTCTCCTAATCTGCCATCTTGGATCCACCAGTAAGAACCTCTTTTGTTGCTCAGATGTGGCCTCTCTGTCTAAGCCAGCTCTGCAAATAGACTCACTGCACTCCCCACTATGTGAGACATGACTCCCAGGGATGTAAATCTCCCTGGCAAAGTGGGAAATGATTCACAGGGATGAGCTTGGCTCTGGAATCATGGGATTGAGAAAACCTTCTTGGATCAAAAGGGGGAAGAGAAATGAGAAATGAAACAAAATAAAGCATCAGTGGCTCAGAGACCTCAATTAGAGTTGAGAGGTCATTCTGGAGGTTATTCTTATGCATTATATAGATATCCCTTTTTAGTTTTCAGTGTATTGGAATACCTGGAGGGAAATATCTGAAACTATTGAACTGCAACCCAGTAGCCTTTATTCTTGAAGACAATTGTATAACTATACAGCTTACATTGTGTGAGCATGTGATTGTGAAAACTTTGTGGCTCCCAGTCCCTTTATACAGTGTATGGACAGATGAATGGAAAAATGAGGACAAAAGTAAATGAATAATAGGGAGGAATGGGGGGTATGGGATGTTTTGGGTATTCTTTTTTACTTTAACTTCAGCTCATTCTTTTTTGCATGTGGTAATTAAAATGTTAAAAAATTGATTGTACACTGTGGATGACTGGTATGTGAATATATCTTAATAAAATTGAATAAAAAATAATAATATAAATTAAAAAATCAATTTCAGGCAGACTTTATACTTAAGTGTGAAAGATAAAACCATAAGCTATTTAGAATAAATGAATAGACAAATGTCTTTATCACTTTGAGGTATGCAGATATTTCTTGAAAGGGCAAAATAATACTAAGCATTAAAGGAAAACAATAAAACAGGCCTTCTGATCCAATGATCAATTCCTTTGCATATAGCAAAATATATATCTCTATCTATATAAGAAAGCATAATAATGCTCAAAGCAGCATAAAATTCATGATATCCCAAAACTGGAAACAACCCAAATGTCCATCAACAATATAATAAATAAATAAATTAGAGTAGGAAAGTAAATAAAATAAAAATAGACAAAACATTATAAATGATAAAATAAAATCTGGCAAAACTTGCCAGATTCAAAAGAATACATACTCAATGAATATATAACTTTTTCGAAAAATAAGAGTGAAGCCTTCCAGTTGTTAATCTGAATAGTGAATAAGGAGGAGTATAGTACCTGGTGTGCGGGTTGGGCAATGGGAATTTCTGGGGTGCTGGTAATTTACAATCTTTTACCTTGAATGTGTTTTACACAAGTATGCTCATTTTGTGAAAATTCATCAGGTGCACATTTTGATTAGTGAGCCATTCTTCATATTTGTCATTACATGATTAAAAGGAAAATATATAAAAATAACTAAAAATAAAACTTAAGAAAATAATGCTAGTAAGAATTTAAAGAAATGTGTAATCATATATGTTGCTAAGTTTACATCTTTTCTTTCAGATGACTCTCTCCTCTTTATTATTTATTGAGTTGAGAATTCACCTCATTCATTTTTGAACTTCATCCTTTTATATTAAAATCATTTAAGACCATATGTTTCTCTCTAGTTATCAGTTCAATTGCATCCCCCCATTTATTTATATCTTCTTTTATTACCATGCATTTTGCATACATTTAAATGCCAGTGTATTCTTTAAAGCATTGATTATTTATAATTGCTTTCACATTCTTGAATATATGTCATGCTTTGGCCACTTTTGGGTCACTTTTTATCTAATTGTATTGCATGTTGCACTGAGAAATATTGAGACTGAAGAAAGCATCATTGTTTATCTTGGATTCATTTTTCATTTTGGTGGAAGAATTTTCTGGTAATTATGTTATGCAACATTTGTAAACTTTGAAATGCCTTAGCACCTGCCTACTGAAATAGTCTTACTTTGCTGTATCACTAGAAATTTTATTTTATGGATAAATAATAAATTTGAAAACAGTTTTTCAAGGACTTTTAAAATTTTTAAATGTTACTGCATTTTTGTCTACATGTCAATTCTATTTATGTGATAAAATCATAATTTTTGTAATGATGTAATGTTGGGAAGACCTTTCAAATGTGAAGCAACACCCAGAAATCCTGAAGGAAAATACTAAATGTAAAATTTTAATTTTCATTCATTTCCAAAAAAAAATGTAAACGGGAAATATACTTTTACAGACATGATTATTCACCAAGTTGCTCTTTAGGCAAGTTATATAGATGAAGAAAAAGTGGCATTTTTCATGTAATAGATTGTTAAATAATAAAAATAATATTTTATTCAGTTTTAGAGAGGGATGTAATGCTTTTCATAGTAAAATGGTGGAAACAGAAATGCTAACTTGATGGAGGACTCTATTAAATTGGTTATAACTTTGATTATTTATATGAGTCTAAAATAGTCTTCAAAACATAGAAAACATGCATGAATGCAAAGACTCATTTTTTAATATAGGATTCATGGAGAAGAATTTATTTTCATTTCAGAGAGGCAAAATTTAATTTCCTGTTTTGTCCAGAAGTGGAATGAACTGAAAACTTTTTGGTATGGGGATAAAAATTATTGGACTTTTGAATGTGTTTGCAGGTTTTTATTTTCACTTTCATTTTCATTTCTATATAATTTTAGTGGTGACCGTTTCATACATTTATGTGAAATGTGGCTCCAAAGAGCCTCTGAGTCAGTTTCACTGCTTGCCTCATGTATTAGTGACAGACAGACTCCATTTTTTCAAAAAGGGAGACCTTAAAATGCACATAATAAAAATTAAATACAAGCAAATTAGGGAATATTAAGAAATCAATCATCAAAAATATCAAATCTACTAAAAAACTACATCACTCACACAAATTCCTAATTCCGGACTTGAAATTTATGCAATCATAATAATGACATGATAGTATATTAAAATATATGTTGATCTCTCAAAGCTTTTATTAAAAAAGAATACACACATTAAAACATATTTTAAAAGTTAAAAGAGAAAAAAGGAAATAAGACATGTAACAAAAATAAGCATCCTTCTAAGTGACTTCAAAGCAAAGACTCTTAGCTATCCGGTCTTGAGAAGACAGATCTAAAGATGTTATTTTTTAGTCAAAGTGCTGAAAATAAAGGCTAAAGGTTAAAAGCTATATTGTGGAAATAATAACAAAAAATAGAATTTATAAGAAATCAATGTAGTTGGTTCAAATTACAAAACTTGTATGAACTTTCAGACATCAACAAAAAACAATCCAACAATGCTAAAAAAGTAGTATAAAGATATACTTAACAAAGCATTATAAAGAATATTAAGATAAGTTAAATTTTCTTGTTATTTTAATTGATTTTAAGGAACATATGTACGATCTAAATTGTCAGGGGAAAGTGCAAGTGCCTGTAATGAATAACCCTAACAGAAGGTTCATGGGTGACTTAAAAGAAAAGAAAAGAAAAGAAAAAAATCTAAACTAAGTAAAAAGCTGTCACCCAAAATGTTGAGTCCATATTGTTTTATGTTAGTTTCAACTACTGCACAAAGAATAGTTCATTTCAAAAGACTCAACTGTCATAGAAGAGAGAAAGAGAGGTAAGCAATTTTTATTCACCTCCATCCTTAAATTTTCTGATATTATCTACCACAATGAGTTGCTATGACACCAAAATAAAGTAGAGAAAGCAAATGGATTTTGGATGGCTGGTCTTTATTTTATTCCTCAGGGAAGACATATTAAACATAATATGTGAATGTCTATAGTTGTAGAGACACATTATATATAGATCTAGCCGTTAGGTTTTTCTTTCAGAAAGTGCTGTTGTTATGTAGCAAGCAATGAATGACTTTCCCATGGAAAGATTGTGCATTATTCTGTCCTCTGAAGACTGTTTGGATATCTAAGAGTCTTTGCTTTGAAGTCACTTAAAGATTTTATTGATTGATTTTTCTTTGCTTTACCTGCTTCCCACATTCTCAACTACTACCACCAACAACACCATCACACAAAAAATAAACTTTCCACCATATGGTCCCTTGGGCTTAGTCACAGTTCTGTATTCCCTTAGTTTCAAAATCACATCAGCTCCTGGGCTCTAAGGCTCTAATCTCCAATTGCTCTCTCCTGAGTGTTGTAGGTCATCAAAAGAAGTGAAATTTGGAGGACACCTTGCAGATTCTGTGGACCATTTGTTTGCCCTAGAGGTAATCTACTCCTCAGATCTGCTTTGAGTTTACTATCCTTTCTGTGATGCAAGAATTGTGTTCTCCATTTTAAGGCTGGTATACAAACAAATCTAATATCTTTTTCTATTCTTTAGGATGTAGAAGGCTATAAAGAAGAAAGCTCTCAAATCCACATGTAACCGTCACTCATGTGATAACAAAATAGAGGATCTGTCACAATTATGATTCAACACAGCCGAGACTGACATGTAATCATTATGTGAGTACAAATCCCCTTACATCTTATTCTGAGAGAATCCATGATCATTGTCTATAGATGGGGACATTTATTCCTTAAAATTAATTCACTCTCTGATTCACCATTCAAGAGCATGCCTTTACATCATAGGTATCTAGCATGTAGTTTAAAATTCTGCAGAAATTAGGGTTCCAAATTATTTTTTAAAAATTAGAATCCCAGAATATGAGAAGGTGAAGTAAACTGAGAAACAAATTCTAAATTAAGGGATTCAAATTATGCATTACAATGATGTCAAAATCATAAATGAATTTTGATAAATTTGCATGGATAGTGTTAATGTCACACATAAATGTTCATTTGGTTATTGATAATGAAAACAGAATGTACTTTAGAACTGAATTCTGACATCAAAAAATTTTGAACTCCACACATTCTGGAAAACTGACCATGCTAACTCTTTCAAGACACTCAAACATTTTGTTCATGCTTTTGTTTTTATTCCAGAAATATATCTGTAACCCTATTTTGGGACCAGCTCTCTTCTGCTTGCTGAACAAATACTACATTCTAGTTGGGATGATAGGCAATAAATGAAAGAAAGAAAGAAAATGTTTAGTAAATTAGATGCTGATGAGTCATTAAATGAAAATATAATACCAAGAAATTGATTAGGGAGGTCTTGTGTTTGGGGACATTTCCACTTTAAATTGAAGTGTCAGGTAATATTTCAAGGAATAGACCACAGGTAAGCAGGGCTGGGGAAGGGGTGAGGGAATGAGAATGCAAGAGGGTGGGTGAAGGACAGTGTGTCCATGTGTGTGGCCCTGAAGCAGTGTGTGTGCTTGCTGAAGAGCAAATAGTGTGAGAAATGGTCAAGGGAAGCAATTAGGCACTGAGTTACCAAACGCCTACATTTATATGCCATGTAGATTTGTGTTTTAAATCATTATTCCCAATCCATGCTTGTGTGTTCAATATATCATAGACTTCTTTGTTAATTTGCCAAATCATAATATCACAAGGATAATATGCTAAATTTCCATTACATGATCACATTATTTTAAAAAAGAGACAACCTGAAAATTCTCCTCATCCATGAATTCAAAGAAGTGGGAGATGACTTTCAGGGCTATTAAGTCTCCCTGGCAACATAAGACATGACTCCTGGGGAGGAGCCTGGACCTGACATTGTGGGATTGAGAGTCTTCTTGACCCATGAAGAGAAATGAAACACAACAAAGTTTCAGTGGCTGGGAGATTTCAAATGGAGTTGTGAAGTTATTCTGGAGTTTATTCTTATGCATTGCATAGATATCCCTTTTTAGTTTCTAGTGTATTAGAATAGCTAGAAGGAAATACCAGAAACTGTTGAACTGCAATCAATAGTCTTGATTCTTGAAGATGAATGTACAGCTATATAGCTTACATGGTGTGACCATGTGATTGTAAAAACCTTGTGGCTCACACTCCCTTCATCCAGTGTATGGACAGATGAGTAGAAAAGTGGGAGAGAAAATAAATGAATAATGGGAGGGGATGGGGTTATGGATGTTTTGGGTGTTCTTTTTCATTTTTACATTTATTCTTGTTCTTTTTATTTTTAATTTTTGGAGTAATGGATATGTTTAAGGGTTGATTATGGTGATGAATACACAACCGTATGATGAGACTGTAAACTGATGGTACACTGTGGATGATCTATGGTATGTGAATATATATCAATAAAACTACTTTTAAAAATGAAACAAAAAATAGTGGCATGGTAAGCCAGAATTTAAAATATCACTTGGAAAATCAATATTTAAAACAAATGATGTCAGAGATGTTCTGGTAAAGACAAGATGTGTGATCCTAGAACCATAAGCAATCATAATATTACTTGCAATAATATTACTTGCAATAATACTTCCCTCAAAGGGACCATAGGATGGAACCAAATTTGAAAGCCTTTGACTTAAATTTGGTAGAACTCAAAGATTTCACTCATTATGATTGGTTTTAACTAGTTGGCAACATAAAGTCCCTTTGAGCTCTATCATGCTTCTAGTACAACTTTTACAGTCTAAGCAATATCTTTCCTAATATCTGAAGTTGAGAAATTTCTGTATCTTTTAAAATAATTTATTAGTAATAACTTAAAATATCTCCAAGGAAATAGTTTTTATTTTTTTTCATTATATTCTAAGGCCCATTGTTCATTTATTGCTTTCAGAAGATTTGACTGAAAATTTTAGTCAAGATTGTATGGAAATATAATTCTTGCTGAGACAAAGGATATATGTTTATAAATATTGTGCTGTATTCTCCTCACTCTAAGACTGTGAGTGACAAAAATGAAGTGAAATAGAGCCTTTGAGGCCAGAGAAATATCCTGATGATCCAAAAATGGAAATGAAGAAGAGGGTGATATGAACATAAATAGTATTTCCCCATATTGTGCAACAAGCCAGAGCATCAGACATCGTTATTTATATCATACATGTTATTTTGCACAAGTATTTTATTTTTCCTGAGTGTTTCTTATTCTACCTTACTGATAGTTTACATTCTCAATGCTTTTCAATTATAGACTCATACCATCAGAAGGGGAGTTTAATGAGTATTTGTCCAATTAGGCTAATTATTGTTCTGCATGCCAATCAGATTCTCAATGGTTTATTTTTTTGTCAAAGAAAAAAATCTACAATATAGATTCAGAATATTGCCATGAAATTATTTCCTTCTGAGTATCCAACATTACTGTAGGTGATTAGGAAAAAAACAAAAAAGTACTTTAAATATATTAATATCAGGTATTGAGAGCAAAGTTGGGAAGGTTCCCTTCCAAGGCTCATTGGAGAGAAGTAAGCTGACATGCTGCAGATTGAGAATGATGAGAAAAAATCTTCCACTGTTGTGACAGCTTGAGCCACTGAGAAGCCATCTCCCAGGGTGCTGGCAAGGGTTCCTGGAAAATTTATCACTGGAGAGCCAGCAAAGCTTTCCTTAAATCCACTCTACCCTACCCACAGCAAAGTAAAAACCCACCAGTGGCCATGCTATAGGAGAAAGAGGCAACCACCTGAACCAGAAAGAGATGCCTCTTTCTCAGGCAGTATCCCTTCAGTGCCTTCTGCTGAAGTCAAACACACTTTCATCCAACAAAGTAGAAATGTTCACAGGATCCATCTTGATTTCACAAAGCAGCATACAGGGTGAATTTTCACTAAGAAGTAATGACCAAGACTGTTTTTCTTTCTCTTGACCAAGCTGCTGGCTTTGCTCTTCTTGTGCCCCTACCTGCTCCCTTCTACTGCCATGATAACCTTGAAATTATTCTTGCAGCTGTGGGACTGCAAGAAAAATGAAACAAAACAAAAAACAACTCAGATGGCAGGGGGAAAATGGGGTGATTGGGAGACAACTTCAGATACTAGCCATTCCAAGTTATCGACCTTGCCCCTGACACCCATTTACCCACTTTCTCTGGGTGGCTTACTGGTACTTTCCCACTCTCCTGCACTGACTGTAAAACTCAACCAAACCCTTGCTTTCTTCAGAGCTGAGATATCTTCTCCCTCTCCTACAATTGTAGCTATGTACGAAGTCATCCTTTCTTGGTTTACACTGTTGGGTGCAGTTTTTTGACAATACTATTGAAGAAATAGAAGCTGTCAAAAGATGGTTGACTCATAATCCCACCATTACTCTACTATCTAGAAGCCTCAGAAGTGACACATCCTACATTCTGCTTGTTACCTTAGATGAATCAATTCTCTTATCCAAATTCAGTTCCTTCCCTTGCCTGCTAGTTTTCAACCACTCTCACGGCCTCCAGGACATCAATCTAAAAATTTCCTATGTCTTTCTCTTTCACTTGCATCATTTTGTTCTTTCTTTAGGATTATTGCTCTCATCTTACATATTCTTTTTATATGATTTTTAAAGATTCTCTCTATCTTGCCCCTGAAATGCAAAGTTTCTGCTCTGCTTTAGAGCAAATGTAATTTTAAAGTTTCCTGGGCTTCTGTTTTCAAACCTCTCCTAAAATTTCCTCCTAAACCCTTTCTGATTGAGCATTGCAATCAACACTCCACATATTGCTCTTGTCAAGTTAATTGATGACCTTCACATTGTTAGATCTAGTGACCAGTTCTCAGTCTACATCTCACTCCATCATCAGTCCTTTACCCTTGAAGCACTTTTTGAACTTGGCTTCCAGAACAACATACACTTCTACTTTCTGGGACTGTGAAACCATCAAAATCACCAGTGCTTAAATGCCTACAACTCAATAATAAATAGACAAATGACCCAGTTAAAAATGGGCAAAAGTTTTGAAAGTTCATCTCACAAAATAGTATGTAGAAAGGACCCCCGAAGCACATGAAAATTTGTTTATTGTTTTAGGCATCAAGGAAATGCAAGTGAAAGCCACAAAACAATAACAACAAAAACCTAATGATTCAAAATAAGACTGTAAACACTGAATGTTGGCAAAGATATGGAGCAACTGGAACTCACATATAACTTTGGTGCATTGTAAAGTGACATAGTGATTTTTTTTAAGTTCTGGTAATTCTTATCAAAGTAAACACATACATAGATGGAGCAAATCCACTTCTAGATATTGACCCAAAGGAAATAAAGGCATATGTTCACAAAAGACTTCTATAAGAATGTTCATGAAATATTCATTATAGCTCAAACTAAAAGCATCCCATATGTCCAAGAAAGGAGAATCAATAAATTTTAGTATATCAATACAATGTAATCTTACTTAGCAATATAAAGAAAAAAACTTATGATACCTGCCAAAAGTGGGTGAATATGAAGATGTTGTGCTTACTGAAATGAATCACTAAATCTGTATCCTTCACATATATGAAATCTATAAACAGATCAAACTAATCTGTGGTGGAGAAAATCTGAATCGTTTTTTCTTATGCAGGGAAGATTTGAGAGGTGACTGGGCAGGAGTATGAGGAAACTTTAGGGATAATAATAATGTTATATGTCCTGATATGGGGTTTGTATTGAACATGTGTTACATTTGTCAAAACTCATCAAATGGTACATATTTTATTTTAAAATAGAAAATAGTAGCCATGCTCCTGGGAAGGAAAGGTGCATGAGCAAAGGCCAGAGTGGACTAGAAAGGTATATAAGGGACATTTCTGTATTGTGGATATGTTACATACTTTGATAGGGTGTTTGATTACAAAGGTCTATGCATTTGTTAAAATCCAGCAAATGTACATGTAAGAATGTATATTTCATTACATGTTAATTTCACATCAAACAAAACAAAACACAAGAAGAAAATGTAAGGCTAAATACTGAGCTCTGGCTAATGGGATGCATACTAAAGCATTTAGAGGAAGTGCACAGATGTCTGTGATGGATAGGAGGGCATATCTGAGAGAAGTATAGTAAAGATGTTAATATTAGTATCTAGGCAGTGGATACTTGTGTGTTCACTGTAAAATTCTTTCAATTTTTCTGTATACTTCAAAATTTTTGTTATAAAAATTCAGAATATCTCAATGGTTTGTCAACAAAAATATTAGTTTTTAAAAAATCGTATAAAAGTCCCATATTTTCTAGAGAGTTCTTCTTTGTGACAGTGGTCGAATGGTGGTGGAGTCATGAGACAGTCATGATCCTTTCATATTTGGTACAGTAATCTTAAGAAAAGCATGGCCCCTGTGTGGAGTGTGTAGTCTGGTAAAATTGGATGAAATTGACTTTGAGCAAAAACTAGCATTATCATAAGAAACATAAATGCTTAATAAAATTACTTTTACCAGAAATCTATAATGATCCAGGCTTTGTACGCAAATAACAGCATAGCATTATGTTCTAGTTTGCTAATGCTGCAGAATGCAAAACACCAGAGATGGATTGGCTTTTATAAAAAGGGGGTTTATTTGGCTACACAGTTACAGTCTCAAGGCCATAAAGCGTCCAAGATAACACCTCAGCAATCGGGTACCTTCACCGGAGGATGGCCAATGGTGTCCGGAAAACCCCCGTTAGCTGGGGAGGCAGTCGGTGCCCACTCCAAAGCTCAAAACAGCTTTCTCCCAGGACGTTCCTCTCTAGCAAGCTTGCTCCTCTTCAAAACATCACTCCCAGCTGCACTCCCTTTTCTCTCTTTGAGTCAGCTCATTTATATAGCTCCACCGATCAAGGCCCACCCCGAATGGGTGGGGCCACGCCTCCATGGGAACATCTCATCAAAATTATCTCCCACAGCTGGGTGGGGCACACTCTAAGCAAATCTAACCAACACCAAAACTTTTGCCCCACACAAGGCTACAAAGATAATGGCATTTGGGGGACACAATACACTCAAACCGGCACAGAGGTCTCGGGCTGGGAGAGCAGAGCAGCCCACAGGCATGGAAAGGGTGAGTTTGCCCTGGAGGTCGAGGGCGGGTCTTCCGCCTCGATGCTCTGGAAGAGTTTTGCCACCTCAGGTCCCAAAGAGGGTGGAGCACATTTCCAGGGAATTGGGGAGAGCCTGGCTGCCACTACAGTGTTCTGAAGGGGTTCAGCATGTGCCCCAGAGATGGAAGGGAATCTGGGAACTGCCCCGATGTTTGAGGAGGGTGGGGCCGAGAAGGTGGTCTCCCCAATGTGTGGAAATATTGGAGCACTCACCTAAGCATTTGGAGAGGAAACAGCTGCCAAAAAGGCCCTTAGGAAGGGTTAGACTCCCACTCTCTCAAGCCCCAAGGATGCAACGTCGTTCTGTAAATGACTCTCAGACTTTGAAATCTAATGGAGTTTGTCCTGCAGGTTTTAGAAACAGTTTTGGTCCTGTTAACCCTGTTTTCCTTACTCTTTCTCCTTATGGCAATGGAAATGTTTATCCTATGAATGTCCCTCCTTTGTATACTGGAAGCATATAACTTGTTCTAAGTCCACAGATCCAAGCTAAAGGAAAAGTATGCCTTAGGACCCACCAAGCCTATATTTGATTTTGATGGGATTTTGTAGTTAACTTTTGTTCCTGAAATGGTTTAAGTTTTTGTGATATTGTGATGAAATGAATGTATTTTGTATTTGGAAAGATAATGTCATTTTGGGGTCCAGGAGGTGGAATGTGCCAGTTTGAATGTATTGTGTCCCCCAAATGCCATTATCTTCATGGTCTTGTGGGACAGACGTTTTGGTGCTGGTTAGATTTGCTTGAGATGTGCCCCACCCAACGTGAGGATGTAACTGATGGGATATTTCCATGGAGGCATGGCCCCACTCATTCAGGGTGGGCCTTGATCAGTGGAGCCATATAAATATGCTGACTCAGAGATGGAACTCAGTGCAGTGCAGCTCTGAGTGATGTTTTGAAGAAGAGCAAGCTTGCTAGAGAGGAATGTCCTGGGGGAAAGCCATTTTGAAACCAGAACTTTGGAGCAGATGCCAGCCACGTGCCTTCCCAGCTAACAGAGGTTTTCTGGATGCCATTTGCCATCCTCCATCCATTTTGTCATTTGCCATCATTCATCCATTTTGAAACCAGAACTTTGGAGCAGATGCCAGCCACGTGCCTTCCCAGCTAACAGAGGTTTTCTGGATGCCATTTGCCATCCTTGGACACTTTATGGCCTTAAGACTGTAACTGTATAGCCAAATAAACCCCCTTTTTATAAAAGCCAGTCCATCTCTGGTGTTTTCCATTCTGCAGCATTAGCAAACTAGAACAGCATATAAAAGTGAAAGTCACCCTGAGACAATAGTTTAAAATATTCCATTTAAATTGAAACAAAAATGCATGCCAACTATCACCACTATTCATGCAGTTAAAACAGAAATTTGCTTCAAACATAAGTATTAGAAAGACGGCAATAAAACAGTAACTATTTTCAGATAATATACCATGATCATTTATGTAGAGAAAAGTATTTATACATTGTTCTGATAACAATAATAGTATGATATATAGGGATGAACAAAATAATGAAACATAATAGAGAGGAGCATGTTGAGAATTAGTCCAAAACAAACATGGAACTATAATATATAACAGAAATGTTATGGTTCATTAGTAGTAAAAGGAAGAACTATTCAAAATTTTAAGTTGGAAAAAAATATTATCTGTAAGGAAAAAAATAAAATCGGCACCTCCACCTCAAAGTCATAGGCAAATAATTCCAACTAGATAATGGTGATTCTTCCAATATAATTTCTTCAGAGGAAGCAGTCACTTTCCCTGGCATTTTCCTTCATTCCCCAAGCATGCAAATATTTGGTAAGTTATTTTATTCACTGCATCAAATTTCTTTATGCTTCAAATAACTACTAACTCTTTTCATTGTGTGAATCCTAACATATAAAATATTTAGTACCAAGTTTGCTTAGCTTTTTTTTTGTAATAAACATTTCTACATAAAACAGCACAAATAATGCTACTAAACACAATGAATTTTTTACAAAATAAACAAACAATAACCACCACAGAGATCAAGGCATAGATATCAACAGCCTATCAAAACCCTATTCTATGTCCCATCCCAGGAACTAGCCTGCCTCACCCCTAAAGGAAAGCATTGATTTGATTTTTGAAACTATAGATTAGCTTCATTTAAATGGCATCATATCACATGATTGCTACTGTACCTACTTTTTTTCTTTGTTTTTTAACAGCTTTATGAAAGGATGATTGACATTAAATAAACTGTAAATGCTTAAAACTAAAATTTGGTAAGCTTTGGCAGATGTAAATGACTCTGATACCACACAATAAACAAAATAATAAATATATCAATGAATGTGTGACTTCTCTAAATTTCCTCATGCCCCTTGATTGTATACTCCCATCCCACCCTTCTTGTCCCCAAAATCTCTAGACAACCACTGATCCATTTTCTGTTACTGTACATTAGTTTGCATTTACAGTGATTTTATGTGAAAGGAATATGCATTTTTTGGTCTGGCTTCATTCACATAGAATAATTTTGAGATTCATCAGAGCTTTTCTGTGTAGCAATAGTTTATTCCTTTTTATTGCTGAGTTGTATTGGTATTCCATTAAATGAATATACCACTGTGAAGGTATCAAAAACTTTCTACCAGCTTCCCCTACACAGCCTCTGACATCAACTGCAAATATTGCAGTAATCCAAAGAATTCAATTCTGATTCTTATCTACTCAGTGTTAGGTCAGACTCCACAGGTTAAGGAAAATCCTCTACAAGGTAGCCCTTCAGGTACCAGTAGCAATTTCAGAGACCTCGGTCACGCACATTTCTTACCAATTGGCTTCAAAACTGGGATTTCCCACCATCCCCTTGGATTCAATAATTTGCTAGAATGACTCACAGAACACACTGAAAGTGCTATACTTATGATTATAGTTTTATGGTAGCAAAGGATACAAATAAGAAGAAGCCAAAGGAGGAGATGCATAGGGCAAGAGCCAGGAGGGTCTCAAATGCAAGGTTCCTTGTCCTTTCCACTTGGAGTCAGAACACATCACCCTCCCAGCACAGCAGTAATATATTTTCTTAACCATATAAGCTCATCAGAGCTTCCAGTATCCAGAATTTATATAGTGTCTCATTGTCTAATTACATACATATGATGCATGGAATCAATGCTCATATGGTTGAATGCAACCTGCAGCCCCTCCCAAGTCAGGGAGGTGGGCTGATGCAAAGCCCCACCCCAGCAACCATCAGGTGTGATCCTGGTCTCACCTTGAAGAATAAAAGACACCCACATCACAGGAAATTCTAGAGTCAGAGGTTACTTCCCCAGGAATGGGGGAAAAAGGCCAGACATTTTATCACAATTTTTTCATTTTATCACAATTTTTTATCCTCTGTTGATGAACATTTGGATTGCTTCCAATTTGGGCTGTTATAAATGAGCTGCTAAGGGTACTCATGTACAAGTCTATTTCTTGGGTAAATACTTGAGTGAAATGACTGGATCATATTTTTTCTCCATTTCTTTAATTGGGTTGTTTTTCTCTTATTATTGAGTGTTGAGAGATCTTTACATATGTTATTTAGATGCTCTAGATTCCAGTTCTTTATCAAACATACGACTCACAATTATTTTCTTATCATCGTGTAATTTTGGCTTGTGTTTTTGGTTTGTTTTTATTCTTTTAAAAGTGACTTGCAAAGAACAGGGATTTAAAATTTTGGTGAAGTCGAATGTATCAACTTGTTCTTTTATGGATCCAGCTTTTGGTGTTGAATATAAGAAACCTTCACCTAAAATGTTCTATTTTTGCTTCTAGGATTCTGGTAGTTTGAGACCATAAGACTTTTAAAGGTAATTTTTGTATATACTGTGAGGCATAGATTGAAGGACACTTCTTTTACATAAGTATATCCAATTGTTCCAGCATCATTTTTAACATTGTGAAGTTTAATAAGTTTAATTACAAAACATATACAAGTGAATTAAGAAAGTATTATTTTATATTTTTAGTGAGAGTGTTAATGACTATTAAAAGTCTAACCAATATCCATGTTCACTAGAGTGTCCTTTGCAAAGAGTTCTAAGGGGCACAGAGATTTTAAGGGAGGTGAGCATCCAGTATAAACAACATGAAAATCCATTGTTTCAGGCTCAACATCGTACACTTTAATTTCACATGCTTTAGGAGTCTCAGGAGGGAACCCACTTGTTCCTGTGTGTAACTGGTGCTTTGATATAAGGAATATTCCAAATCCATGGCCCATCTTTACTTTCATAAAGTTCTGAAGGCAAACCATATGGCACAGGGAATAAGGCTGCCAGCTCCTGGATGCCTGTGAAGACTTTGTTTCATATTGAAGCTGTCAAGGCCAAATGGTGAAGGGAGAAAAAGGACCCTGATCTTGTAACACTGGGTCATCAGCTTGGCACCATTTTTCTCTAAAGCCCCCCCCAGGCAGCCTTGGAGAGATTAGGACTTGTGACAAGGAACCAAGCAATTTTGCTGAAGTCTGGAGATGGCCTCATATATGTCTTAATATGTTGCATGGCATTGCTGTGGCCAGATGTCTCGGCTGATGGTTTGTGCAAGTAGGAAAGGGGCCAGTTCATTTTTCAGCTATATGGATGCTATAGGGAAGGGAGACCCCAGCAGGATATCCTTCTAAGGTTGTCTGCACATTTTTCACAGAATGATAAATCTGAAGATGAATGGCACTTTCCCCCAGGGTTCTGCCTTCCTTTCTCAGTGTTGTGAGGCTCTGTTTAAACTCAGAGCATAACCATTTTGAGTCACCAGTCCCCATAGAGCCAAAGCTTGAAAACTGGCCTACAATAGGCCACAACTCAGCTTTAGGTATGGATGAGGCATATTCCTTCAGAAGATTCCTGAACTTAAAATATCCCCAATTACCTTTTTTTTCCTTGAAAGTGTCCTGGTGTTGATCTAATAAGGTAAATATTTGCTTCAGAAAGATCACATTCAAGGATGATGTCTATCTACTCCTTGAGAGAAGGAGCATTATAAGCCATCAAGTAACTGATGAGGTCAGCTTTCAAATGCGTAGTTGATTCTCCAGAGCTGTGGTTTGCAGGGGAAATTCATGGATACAAGGGGTTAAGCCATAGTCCTTGAGTTTTCTGGCACCAGTTAGCATGGATGAGGTGGAGGTGTGGATGACAACCCAGAGGCCTTCTTTGTACAGCAGTAACATAATGTTCATGTAGTGTGTTCCAAATGTAATATCCAACTTTGCCTGGCAAAGGGAAGTGTTTCCACAAGGCTTTGCCTGGGCATGTAAGTGAGACTGAGCTTTGCACTTATTGCTATGTAAAAACGGAATTGATCTATTCCTGAACTCTCATGGATACCATTTTATGAGCCAGTCCACATCAAAGCAATAGTTAAACTGAGCTGAAGAAACAAGTGTCCCAAGTAGCAGAGATAAAATATCCTTGATGTAGAGGGCTCCAGGTTTGGACTTTAGCTTGATCCCTGAGCCCCAAGTGAGATACAATTGGAAGGGTTTCCTTTATCCAGCATGTCCTGTCCTTCCCCTGACATCTCAAATTCATCTTCCTCCTCCTGTTTGAGCTTGTGGCTGATGGGATTCCCAGTTCTTTGTGCAGTGCAGTCTTTGGGAGAAATGCCTTTCTCCTCTTTGACCACCACTTTCTCAGCCTGCTTCTGCTGCATTTCTGACTGCAGCTCCCTGTCATTGCTTGAGAGACACCAACCTAGGTCTTCCTGAGAGCCACTTTTCTACCTTTGGGGAGGTGAAATTTCTGGAACCAAATCTGTGTTGCTGAATTTCACAGGTTATAGTTTCCTCCTGCGGGTGGCTTCTGGAGCATCAGAACATGTGTACCGGGGCTGTGTTGCTCCTTGCCCAGCATGGGGGAGAGAAGAGGTAGATGGCTCACCCAGTTTTGGCTTTTCATCCTCACTTTCATCATTACTGGATATTGTTCACCTCCTATAATTGCCTATCTCAGACATTATACTTCTTCTGATGCACCCAGAGCCTGCAGCTTTGCCTTGAATCCCACCCTTTTGCAGCCATCAGCGCCTGCATGTGGTTGGAACCTTACATACCATGGTGTACACCTCGGGCCCTGCCCCTTGCTTGCCCCCAGCATCATTTTTTTAAACATACAATTTTTCCAATCAATTGCCTTTACATCATTGTTGAAAATTATTCCTTACATCACTGCTAAAAACTGTGTGTGTGTATGTGTGTGTGTGTGTGTGTGTGTGTGTGTGTGTGTGTGAGAGAGAGAGAGAGAGAGGGACTATTTCTGGATCCTCTATTCAGCTTCAGTGATGTATTTATCCATCTTTGTGTCAACGCCACCTTGTCAGAATATAGATTGCATTACAATAACCCTTAAGATATGGCAGCATAGACCTCCAATTTTGTTAATGTTGTTTTGACTATTCTAGACCACTTTATATTTCCATGTGAATTTTAGAATTGGCTCTTTAATCTCTACAAAAAAAGTCTCATGGGATTTTGATTGAGATGGCACTGAATAAATAGAACAACTTTGGGAGAATCAATATTATAATATTGTGTCTTCCAACCCATGAACACAGTGTGTATCTCCCCATTTATCTAAGTGTTCTATAATTTCATCTCCCAATAGGAAATATCTCAGACTTTCTTTAATGAGCTACTTAGAATAGTTTTAAAAAAGAAAAGCTAAAAAAAGAAAAGGAAAAAAAAAACAATGAAAAAGAAGAAATCCCTTTTTAGAGATTTCCCCAGCTCCCAAGTTTCACCATTCAAGAGCTGGAGCCTGGTGGAACCACCCTCATTGCTCCTAGCAGAAACTGCTTCTTTTTTCCTCAGGGAACCAGCTCTAAGACAGCTTGTGGTGCCAGTGGAGGAGAAGCACCAGCACACTGGCTGGGAAAACTTATAGTTCTTCACTGCAATCTCCGTCATTCCACCCATTCCAGACTGGTGTATGATATGTGTTTAATCACAGAAGTCCAACAGTTATTCAAGACAGTTCCTGGCTATGTACCAACTGCCCTAGAGGAGTAACTAAATTCCATACCTCGCTAGGCTGCTGTCTTGCCCAGCACTCCTCTCCCTTATTCTTAAAGGACCATTTTTCCTGATATAGAATTCTTGATTGACTGCTTTTCTTTCAGCACTGAACATATGCCATTCAACTGATTTCTGGCTTCCATAGCTGGTGCTATGGGTGTCTTGCTCTGTCACCTTTGTGATGTCATCCTCTTGCAAAAGAGAAATTTCCACACTATTAGATATTTTTTTTCTGAAAAATCTTGAGTATGATTAAAGATAGCAGAATATTTTATAATTCATGACCACAATTTCCATTATAGAAAAATGCAGTCAATCTTATACCAAAAGGAACAACATCATATTGTGACTAGAATATTTCATTTGTTATTTTCTGCAATTTGAGGGAGGCAGAATATATATATATTATCCTATTTTTCTGCTCTCCTGTAAATTATAATGGGTAATTTTCTCATTGCACATTTATCACTCTTGACAACACCACTATTCCCCTTGGTATGTTCCTGGACACCACATAGAAAATTGCAGAAGTCTTAATATAAAATGGGAGCTTGTCAGGAACATAGATGATGAACACCATGGTTTAAATTAACTGCAAATAGAGGCACTTAACTAAAGGAAAGCATCTGACAATTTGGGGACAATTTATTGATAAAAGCGAGTTACACCAAGTATCTACTAAGAGCAATGAGAATTTCATAAAATGAGTTAAAATTATATTTTAAAACTTTTAAGTTAAAAATGTTTTAAATTGATTTATAATGAAGGGATATTGAAAACAGTGATAATGGAAGAGTAGAGAAGTCCAGGTGTCAGTCTCTACCAGAAACACAGAAAAACTGGCAAGAGCTATCAGCATCAATTGTATCAGGACTCTGGAAGATAAGCAAAGCTTTACAGAAACCAAAGGAATGCTTAAACATTAGAAAGGCCACTTAAACAACATAGGGGAGCTTTATGACATTTCAACTTATGTTACCCCACCCTTTCCCAGTGTAGCAGTGGTTTTGAAGACAGCAGCCCATGTTAAAGGAAGTAGAGTGGAATAGTGCCCTATGAATTGTGTGTGTTTGTTTTGACCACTATGGTGCTCTTTGAAAGACTGCAACAAGGATTTGCTTTTGTAATGCCTATCTCAGAACCATCTCAGGAAGGAGAAGTTCCTACTAGAAGATATTCTTCATAATCTTTGAAAGGAAAATGAACAAACTGCTGTCACCTGGAGCAAAAATAACATTCAGGCAAATCATCTTGGAAGAAAAGCTGGAGAGTGGGATATTTGAAGAATAAAGTTTTTGAAAAGCTCCTGCTATACTACAAAATCTAGAAACCATGAAAATGACCAGAAAAAAGATTGATGTCCAGTCAATACCTGGAAAGAGCTAAAGATTTTACCTCTGGCTTACCTTTAGGCTCCATGCCAAACAAGAAGTGAAGACTCAGGCAGAATAAAGCATTGGAGAAGAATGCTAACACAGAGGTTATCTACAAAGAACTGGAAAGTATTATTTTTCTTTTCTAGACTTCTTTTCTTTCTTTCTTTTATATATTTTTTCACTTCAAGAATTTAAGGAACTCTCAGTCAAGTTTATAGTAGGCCCCTAAACAAACAAACAAAAAAAACCCAAACAAACAAAAATAAAATCAGAGACTTCAGATACACAAGATCTAAAAAAGTTTTTGCAGAAGATATTTATTAAAAGTAATTAAGCAAACACAGAACTAACACAGAGGAAGGAAAACAAAAACACCAATCCAGTGGATGGGGAAGAACCTGATTTTCAGAGAATATTCCAAGATATATTATAGTATTCAAAATTTCCAGCTTACAGCATGCAATTATACTGCATGCAAAGAAACAGGATATTATGGCCCATCCACAGGAAAAAATAAATTATCAAAAACTGTCACTCAAGAATCACAGTCACTGAAATACTAAAAGTGCTTTAAACCAAGAGTCTTAAATATTCTTAAAGAGCTAAAGGAAACATTTGACAAAGAACTAGATGAATCCTGGAAAATAATGTCTTAACAAATATGAATAAAGATATAGAAATTATATGAAGGAAAATGGTAATTTGGGAGCTGAAAACTATAATAAATGAAATAAAAATGCACTAAAGGAGTTAAACAGCAGATTTGAATGAGCAGAAGAAAGAATCCATAAACTATCCAGTCTGAGAAGGAAGAAGATAAAGAAATGAAGGAAAGTAAACAGAGCTAAGAGACTTGTTGGACACCATCTCCTTATATATTTTTTTATATAAAGAGATAATGAGATTCTCAGCAGGAGAGGAAAAAGACAAAGGGGCAGAAATAATATTTGAAGAAATAATGGTCTAAAACTTCCAAAATTTGAGAAAAGATTTGAATGTACACACCCAGGAAGCTCAATAAACTTCAATTATGGTAAACTGAAAGATATTCACACTGAGACACTTTAAAATCAGACTGTTGAAAGCCAAATTTAAAAGGGAATCTTCAAAAGCACAAGAATGACGCTTTTCCTTTTCATATACATGAAGCTGACGGAAGATTAAGAGTTGATTTCCCATTGGAAATGGACATCCAGAAGGCATTGGATGGCATATCTAAAGTGCTGAAAGAAAAAGCTAAACTATCAACAGAGAATACTCTATATTAGAAAACTACCCTGCAAAGAAGTAGAAATTAAAATATTCTGAGAAAAACAAAAGCAGAGTAAATTTGTTGCTAGTGAAACTGATATACAAGAAAAGTTCAAGGGAGTCCTTCAGGCTAATATAAAATGATATTAGAAAATCATGCAATGTCATGCAAAGAAATAAAAAACATTGGCAAATAATTACAAAAGTAAATGCTGTATATTGATCCTGGAGTAGTGAGTGGTGATGATCAAGATGGTGACTGAGTCAGGCACCAACACTGAGTGCAGCTGGACTGTCCCCCAAACATATGAGCTCCAGCTGGGCCAACCCTACCCAACCACCATGCACCCCAACCATGAACTGACCAGGCAGAGGGGCAAGACCAGCTCAAGCCAGCTGCTCTTCAACGGCTACAACCAATCTGGTTCTAAACTTTTCTCCCTTTCTTCCATGGGTAAGCTGTAACAGATCTAAAGATGCACTGATCTAGAAGATGTGCACATTGTAAAGAGACTGTTCTCAAGCAGCTTAGTGGTCATTGTGAGCCTCAAGCTCTTACAAAGCTAAAGGTTTGCTATTTTAAGAAGGGGACTGAGCAGGGTGGCGTGGCATCATTCATGGGCAAGGGACACTCAGCTGTGGTTCTTGCTTGGCCTACCTCTGAACCCAATGAAGATGACCCACTTCACTCTGTCAGTTATACAACTCCGTCAAAGGTGGAGAAACAAGACTTAACAAGGAGAAAGTACTTCAAGGACAAGGAATAAAAGAGCCTCTTTCAGAAACTGGATTTAAACAAGCAGCCACCAGGGGTATACATCTTAAAGATGTCAAGTTTACTCATGCTTTCTCCGGTGATCTCATGAGGACTAAGCAGTTCATGCATGGGACTTTGGAGAAAAGCAAATTTTGCAATAATATGACAGTAAAGTATGATTCAAGACTTCAAGAAAGGAAATATTGGGTTGCAGAAGGTGAGGTGCTGACTGAGCTAAGGGCCTTGGTGAAAGTAGCTGGGGAAGAATGCTCTACCTTCACCCCACCCAGAGGAGAGATGTTGGACCACGTGAAAATGCATGGAAAAGACTTTTTTGAAAATCTTTGTCAACTGATCCTGGAAGAAGCAGGTCAAAAAAACAGTTCTCACAAGGTGCACCAGGCAACTCTCTGGAAACTTCTTTAGCAGAAATATTTCTTTTGTCAAAAACCTTGGATCCAAATTTAATTCAAATGGCAGTACTATGGGATTAGTAGACAGTGTCTTTGTGGTGAGTCCATAGAGCTTATATGAGAAGCCTGTTTGATTATTTTCTGACTGACCTTAAGTGTTCCTTTCCAGCAACTGTGAGCAAATCTGAGATTGCATCAGTCAGTCCCAATACATCAGTCAGTCCCAATAAAGGGATTAGTCTCTTTATCATAAATCTGGAGGAAGGAAAAGAAGGTAAACCCACAGTTAAGCATATTTGTATGATCCTAAAGGAGCATCTAAACAGAGTTACTGAAACCCACTAAGTTTAGGCCTACATCAAAATCTAACTATTTTGAGCCTCTGAGGAAGAGAGTGCCTCTGGCCTTATTGGTTTCTGTCCTCTGCTAGTGCTGATTTGCAAACAGTTAAATCAGCTTTCTGTTATGGCAGGTTATAAAGTTCAAGTGCAATCATAGCCGCATAAGACTCTAATGTAAAACCATTTAGAAATGACTTATTTGTTTGAGTTCAGTTGGCATGTGCCAGAGTAATTTTCCCACCCTGCCCCGTGCTATCTCCAGGTTGTAAATGGATGAAAGAACTCACTGTTGTAAGATGGGGGATTAACAACCTTGTTACTGTGTTTCTTTCCTTTTTTCTTATGTCAATATTTTTCTTTGCACACATCCTTGAACATACACTATAATTCACGTATACACTTCCCATGAACAAGAACATTCTTTTATGCAATCCCATTAAGCACAGCTAAGAAGTACAACAGGTTCAACAATGATACAAAGCTTACATTCTATATTTCCTTTACCTTATGTCTCAACTGTGTCCCTTTGAGCCATCTGTCCTCTATCCTCTAATTCCATCCAAGTTCATCCTTGGCATTCTATCATCTATTTAGACTTTTTTTTTTTTTTTAGTTATGGGAACATATATACAGCCTAAATCTTCCCATTCCACCCCCTCCCTGGCCTTCCATTAGTGGGATTAATCACCTTTAGAATGTTGTAATGCTCTTTCCCACCATCCATTACTAGAAATTTCCCTTCACCTCAAACAGCACTCCACCCTCATTTCTTAACTCCCCATTGCACCGTCCCCCATTTCTCTTCACCTGAACTCTACAATTCATCTCTATGGTTACATTCTCTGACAGTCTTTGTGTTTGCTGTGGGGGTTAAAATTAACCTCTTATTTCCATAACAATCATGTTTTTCTTTGATACTACCTCCACTTCAATAGGACACATAAACTATGTTCCTATACTCCTCCATTCCCCTACCTTTATATAGTTGTCTAAAATTACATATTTTACTTTGAGTTCAAAACCACTGATTTGTCATTAGGATTTGTGTAATTTATGTCATGTAGGAAGTAAATAGTGGAGCTAAAGTTCAAAAATTATTGACTTCTATTTGTATTCCATTGTGGTTGGAGAATGTGCTTTGAGTATATTCATTTTTTTTTTTTTTTTTTTAAATTTCTTGAGGCTTGTTTTATGTCCCAGCTTATGGTCCCTTCTGGAGAAAGATCCATGATCACTAGAGAAAAATGAGTGCCCTGGTGCTTTGGGATGTAAGGTACTATATATTTCTGTTAAAATTCTCTATATCTCTTTCTTCTTTCTGTTCTTTCTCTTTTGGTAGGGTTCCCTTTAGAATCTGAAGTAGGGCAGGTCTTTTATTGGCAAAGTCTCTCAGCATTTGTTTGTCTGTGAAAAATTTAAGCTCTCCCTCAAATTTGAAGGAGAGTTTTGCTGGATAAAGTATTCTTGGTTGGAAATTTTTCTCTCTCAGTATTTTAAATATGTCATGCTACTGCCTCCTCACTTCCATAGTGGCCACTGAGTAGTCACGACTTAGTCTTATGTTGTTTCCTTTGTATGTGGTGAATTGCTTATCTCTTGCTGCTTTCAGAACTTGCTCCTTCTCTTCAGTATTTGACAGTCTGATCAGAATATGTCTTGGAGTGGGTTTATTTGGATTTATTCTATTTGGAGTTCACTGGGCATTTATGCTTTATGTATTTATATTGTGCAGAAGGTTAGGGAAGTTTTCCCCAACAATTTCTTTGAATACTCTTTCTAGACCTTTACCCTTCTCTTCCCCTTCTGGGTCACCAATGAGTCTTAAGTTTGGATGTTTTATTTTATCTATCATTTCCCTGAGATCCATTTCAATTTTTTTTATTTTTTTCTCCATTCTTTCTTTTGTTCTTTCATTTTCTGTTCTGTGGACTTCTAGGACACTGAGATATTGTTCAACTTCCTCTAATCTTTTATTGTGAATATCCAGAGTCTTTTTAATTTGGCCAACAGTTTCTTTTATTTCCATAAGATATTCTATTTTTTTATTACTCTTGTGATGTCTTCTTTATGCTCTTCTAGGGTCTTCCTTATGTAGCTTATATCCTGGGCCATGGTCTTCTTGATGTCCTTTAAATCCTTTGCCATGCTTTCATTCCTCGATTGTGTTTCTTTGATTAATTCTGCTAGGAGCTTCGTTTCTTCTGATAACTTGATTTGTGTGTTTGGAGTTGGATTCTCCATATCGTCTGGATTTATCATATACATTGAGATTTTCTGTTGTTTTTGGCCTCTTGGCATTTGCTCTGCTTGACAGGGTTCTTTTAATTTGTAAAAAAAAACCTATCTAATTTTTCAGAAACACTGTTTGGTGACATACACTTTCTCTAACTAACCAGCAGATGGCATCTGTGAGTCACCTATATCTCTCAAGTCAGTTCTCCACCTTGTCCCCACATTATATGGGGAAACGATTCTTCTGGGGTCCAGCTGGAGAACTCAGTCTGGGTGTGTTGCTGGAGCTGTCTGCCCTGAATGTGGGGTGCTTTTATGGGTGGTCAGGGAGGAAGGACAGCCTCAGTATTCAAATCCCCCTGGTTCCCGGAGATTCAAGGCCATGGCAAGAGTCCAAGCCTTCATTTCATTTCATTTCAGCCCCAGCCCCTCTCTCTCGATGTCCCACAAACAACTGGACTTGGCGTAGTGTCTCTGGGATCTCCAAGCTGGTCTCCCCACCCAGCCACGATCCTCCAGGACCTCTGCTGAGGTAATGCTGTGCTATGTCATCAGCACACACCGTCCCCCAAGGGAAGCCCCGGGCCACCGGGCCGAGCTGGCTCGCTTTCAGCCTTATGCAAAAATGGCCAAACAGGGCATCTCCACACCCCACTCCTCGCACAGTTCCTCCTTCCCAGCTCCAGAACAACTGGTGGGGCTCTGGGCTGTGGGCACGGCCCCAGGCAGTAGTTTATCCAGCCCTCCCGGGAGCGAGCTGCTAGCCGTGGGGATTCTTTCAGCTTCTGGCTCTCCACTCTGTTCCCCCAGCCCCAGGGATATCTGCAGCAGGCTATCTTCCAGGCCAGACACCGAGAGGCCGGCCCAGTCCCCTCTTGCTGTGTTTTACTGTGTGTTTCCCATGATCGCACCTACAGCCAATTGCACCTTCAGCTGCTCCTGGCTTTTCCCCTTTCTTTTTTTTTTATTAAAAGAGCCCGTTGGTCTCCAGATGCCAAACCCTGGCTTCCCCGGATCGCCACGTGGTTGCAGGACTTCCAGCCTGCTTACTCACTTGTTTCAGAATGCAGACTCTCAGTTTCACCAAGTATACAGCCCCTGGGAACTAGCATATCTCGTCCAGCTGGCACATCACTGTAACTAGTGTTCTGGGTCACTCTCTGGTCATTATCTAGTGTTTTCCATGGAGGTGTTCCTTAGCCCTGTCTCACCTAGCTGCCATCTTGGTTTCTCCACTCCGACAATATGTTATTAAAAACAAAAAACTCTGTCCTTTAAATGAAAATTCTTTATTGTCATAAGTTTATGTAAAGTAAAATGACACTAAAGGTTTTTTTTTTTTTTTTGTATAGGGATCAACTTTTGGAATTTGTGGGTTTGGAATGTGAATGAATGGAGGTTATGATTTCAGGATGGTCTGATATGGAACAGAAGTTAAGGCATTATTTGATTTAAACAAATTAAAGAAGGAGTCTCTGAGAAGGTGAAGACAGAAGAGCAACTCTTTTAAATGATTAGTCTAAATTAGTCTATTTTGCAGAAGACAAGTTATTAGAAGCCAAGAAAGCAAGTAATAAGTTTAGCTAAGAGAATAAAAGTGAAGTATCCACTTGCTTCTTTTTTAACCTATAAGCTGAAGAATTTACAGTTTAAGGAAGGCTTTAGAGAAAGTAAACAGTTAACAGTACACTATACAGTAACCTCAGAATAAAAGAGGAGGCACAGTTGAAAATAGTGATGCTGTGATAACCCAACTGTTGTTCAATTGTGGAAAGTACTGTTTCTTTCCACCAGATGGTGCTAGAGAAAAGGGATTTTGATTAACCTAATTTTGCCCAAAAGATTGGTCCCTCAAAAATCCTTATGTATAAATGGAGCTTGCTTTTAAGTTATTATGTTAATGAAAGCTGTGAGTCTAGTCTTAAATGAGGATTAATACTAAAGTTATTAGTTCAGGCTGAAGTCACATATAGTCAACATTTATTTTCAGCATCATTTAAATCACATATGAAGTACAGTATTGAACGGTTTTTCAATGTGTCCAGTACCACCAGGATTTCCTGCCAGTATTGAAACAGAACCTGTGGTTGAGCTCCAGAGGAAGTGAGTGAAAACTTGAAAGACTAACAGAAAAGGACAAATAATAGTAAATATCCACATTCCCACCATTCAGAAATAATAACTGTTAACATTTCATTGTATTTGCTTTCCTTCTTTTTCTATGAAGACATAGAATATTAAGATGGAAAGTAAGTCCCCTTAACCAGTTCTTGCATTGAGTTTATGTATACTTTCATCTATTTTTTACATTTCACCTACTACCCCTAAGGAATCTATTGTTTTTTGTTTGTAAAATATACACAGATGTCACTGAGATGAACGTATTCTTTATTTTCACTTAGTATATTTTGGGGCTCTTTGTTGCTTTGTTGTTATAATTACTTATAACCACTGTATTCTATTGAATAAATATTAGCATATTTTGTTCCAAAAAAAAAAGAAGGGGACTGAAATCTGCAGCTACAGTTACTCCAATACCATATTGTCCTTCCAGTTGAATGGCAGAGGTCAACAGTATGCATGGAAGAGTCTCTGTATATATACAATCTTCAGGACATACAGGTTCTGCATACAATCAGGGAGATGTCTGCAAACCCTGCAGTCTTGTGTGTGCTGTCAACCAGTAACACCTGTTACTTGACTTACCTTTGGAGCATGACCATGGGGAATGTGCAAGTCTTTGATACAATGAATTTGAAAGCTGTGAACATGATCTCTGCTCACAACAGCCCTTTGGCGGCATTGGCTTTCAATGCAAGTGGTATCAAACTTGCTACTGTTATGGAGAAGGGGTCTGTGATTAGAGAACTTTCTATTCCAGAGGGACAGAAACTCTGAGTTTTAGAGAGGAGTTAGGGGGGATGATATCATCTGCTCCTTGGCCTTCAGCATGGACAACAGTTTCTTTTCTGCATCTGGGAACACTGAGACTGCATATCTTCAAAGTTGAGACTGTGAATGTAAAACCTCAGGAGGAATCCACCACCTGGACTGGTTACTTTGGGAAAGTGCTCATGACTTCTACCAGCTACCTGCCCTCTCAAGTAACAGAAATGTTTAACTAGAGTAGAGCCTTTGCCACAGAGTCTTCCTGCTGTTCATTGCCACAAAAACATCTGTTTGCTAGTGACAATTTAGAAGATTCTGTGATTACTGGTGGGAGCTTTCAATGTGTTCTTATATATGTAGAACCCAGATCCCCAGGAAGGTGGCAAGTGTATCTTGAAGAAACAGTCCAGTTATGGAGACAGCTAATGAAGTCTAGACTCCACATCTCATGACTGCCCTTGTAACTCAGACTTGTAGCCCAGCTGTAGTTAAAGCCTATCCAGGTTCCCTAAGTGACATGGGTGGTACTTGTTTGGAAGATGAAACCCATGCCCTGTGGTTGGATGGAGACAGAAAGCATTCACTCATGATCCTTTGGACTATTTGAACTTTGCCTTTGAATTCTAACTGCTGAAGCAGAGAACATTGGCTTGACAAAGGACATAGTGTTATGCTATGAACTTTGACCTGAATTAGGGGAGAAGTTGTCAGGGACTTAAAAAAAAATTGTAGCTTTGGTCTAATTCTATACCGTAGAGAAATACATTGTTTTCACTTCAGCAGCTTGCGATTCTGCTTTGAATTTTACCTTTTTGTTTGCTTTCTCTTTTTGCCAAATTTAACTGTTTGGTGAAGTCCCTGAAACCTCTTTGCTTTGCAGGCACCGTGTGCTAAGCCCACATAGAAAAACTAAAAGCCACTTTATAACAAACTGTAATCATTTGGTTTTTTAATATATGTATATAGTGATGAGCATACCTGAGGGAAAGGTGGTGTCAGGTGGACAGGTTCTGGTTGTAAGGTGGGTTCTGCTCTGTGGGGCCCTGGGGCTACCAGCACAGAGCTTGTCATGGTCTGATGCTCCTGGAGGAAAGACCTCTTCCTGTAGAACCCCACCAGACCCCTTCTCTGCATTTTGTTTTGTTAATTAAATTCCTTCCAGATTGGATAATTCTGGGGTTTCTTCCTGAGTGGACTTTTATTTCTGGTCTTGTTTTCCACTTGGGTATTAGAAAAGAGAGATTGTTTCTTACATTTATAACTTTTCCTCCTGAAAGCAGATGAACTTGAAAGAATGCCTGGAAGTACCTGGAAGGAAGGAAATTTAATTTATACAATTAATTTATAAAATTAAATCATCTGTTCTTTTACTTTAATCTTCCTGTTGAATAATAATCTGATTTGTTAGGAAAGTTTGTAGCTACTCCTATGTCCAAGAAAGCCCAGCATTCAAATTTGGATGGGTTTCCAAATTGTCTTGTTTTGGGTTCCACTGTTTGTCAGGAGGCTCTTCTCATATATGTCAGAAATATCAGACAGGTGGAAACATGGAGAAAGGCTGGTGGTGAACACATCCTTGGCTAGGTTGATATGTTCCTTTTCTATTTTAATCTTTAAAGCATTGTTCAGCAAAGTAAGGAAAGATTGTGTTTACAAGTTTCTTCATTTCCATAGCTTCCCTTTTCAATTTTATACTATTAAAGCAACCTCAAATACCTCAACCTCTGCATTTCAAACCAAGACACATAGTAGTTAAACTTGTGAGGGAACTGAAGGGGAGTTAATGGCATGAAAGATACAGATTCTTTGGAATAGTGAAAGTTTAAGGACTGAAACAAAAAATAAAAATATTATATAGCCCATGCCTTTGTGTGTTTTCAGATTTTTGACCCAGAGGAAGGATCCAAGTTGTTGTTCTCAAGACAATCTTTGTAACTTAGACTAGTTGAATCACTTGTAAAAGGGAAAGGGAAATATACTGATAGCCTCCCACCAAGCACCCTGATTTTAGTTCATACTCTATCTCTGGGGCCTGCTTATAAAGTGACTGACCCTAAGGTAAAATTGTAAATGCCAGTGTATGCCTAGATTGAGCTCTGACTGCAGCTTATTTATGGCAGAGTTGAAAGGAGGGAATGGACCGGACTTTTCTCTAAATTAAAATCTCTAGCATGTCCATCCTGGATCCTTGACAAAACATGACCCACAATAACATCATCTGAGACTGTAGATCTGTTGGGTTGTGTACAAGGGCATTTCTTTACTGGAATAATCAGAAGGATCTCAGCAGAACAGTCTTGACCCATACCAGACTCTTGTGGAGGAGGACCCAAAGAGTTTCCCTCTCTGAAGCTTCATTTCTGAGGTGGCACAGTTGGCCAGAGAGTGTTAATGGGGACATATATCAAAATTATAAATAACAGGTGTGGACCCCCAAACTAGGGCTTCCTGATTACCAAAGAGGGATTGCGTTTCATGTTTTGTGTTAAAATATGATTAATTTTGGTAACTCCTTGTCAACTTTGACCAAACTTGTGATGATATGGGAATCTCATCTAGTTTGCTGGGTTTCTTACAGTCTAAATTTTATGCCTTCATCTTGCTTTGGGATGGTGGTCCTAGAAGATGTTTGGAAATTACTTTGCCTCTTTCAGCCTCAGTTTCCTCAACCGAAGGTAGTGAAGTTGCCACTGATGCCCTGTGGTGGCCCCTCTCCTCCACAGATGCTCCCGGGCAGGGGAGATGCACTCAGATGACCATGCAGATGCTTCCTTCTTAGGCACTAGGAAAACTTGGCTGGGCCTTGTCTGCTTTAACCCCTTTGCCCCAGAGAGGGAGAAACAAGGATTCTTGGCTGAGAAAAACTAAATAGATTCATTTGTTTTCTAAGCATCCTGAGGATTATCCACTGCTCCCTCTTTCCTTTCCTATTTCACTGCCCTGGGCACCATTTACTCTGCTCACAGTGGAATCTACCGGCAGGCCTGAGGTCCTGGCAGGCAAGACAGGGAGAGGAAAGGAGAGAAGAGGGGAGATCAAATTTGTTGGTGTAGTGCTACTCCTTCTACCATCCTTGGAATTTGTAGGGAAAGGGACTCTAGCTGACAAAACAGAAGACGTGTAATAATTTGCTCAACACCAAAATATATCATATCTTTCCAAACTTCAGAAAAGATCTAGGAGGTGGTGGAAAACAAAGGCTTGGCACTTAATGCACTGGTGTGAATTGGGACCAAACCTTTCATCTTTTCTAAAATGATTGAACCAAGAAATGGCTTGAAACTGGAGTCAATTATGTTAAAATGGAAACTTTTTGTGGAATTTAGTGGTTTTTATTCTATTCTGGTTCCTAGATACAAAGCTGAGTGGAAATGAGGCAAAAACTGTTAATTGTAGTTCAGATTTGAGCTTATGTGTGGATATCATTGCTAAACCTTCATACCAAGGATAATGAGAAGACTGTCTACATTTGTCACTGAGGTGGTGGGGTCAGGAAGTCACCATCTCTAAACTAAGCAGCAACTGCTGTGGCTTGGTTATGTGCCATGTGGTACTCAAGGCAGGCAGCTGGGGAAACTCAGTTACAGAACTTGCCACCAAGTCAGAGGCAACAGAGACCCAGGTATGCCCCTGGTCCCAGAGGAAATCACACCCTTCTGGGGACCTCTGATGAGGGTGGGAACTCCCACTTTCTCAGCTTCTCTCTGGGGGGGACCCATGAGCTCAGTGGTTGCTACTCCCTGCCAAGGAGCTAGTTCTGCAGACTCATCCTAATCACAGTTTGCTTTGGGGATTACAGAAAAGGAAGAATCTTCTTCTCTTCTGAACAGTCTGCCATAGGGCACATGGAGAAAAGACTAGGAAATGTTGATTTGCTTATATTTTCAGCAAAGGAAAATGGGACAATCAGTGATGGAGAAACATATTCTTTGTTGATTCCTGTTAGGTGTTCATGGTTTACATAATGGGGTTGGCATGAAGATATCATGAGAGCCGTGTCCCCTGCCCCAAAACTTTGTGGCTCCTTTTGTCTTTACTCAGAGCATGAACAGATCACTTGTTTGAAATGTGTGCTGCCACTTGTAGCTAGCAGAGCTGAAAATCCAAATACATAACTTTACAGGTGTATTGTGTAATCATTAAATTCAAGATGTACAGCTGTTTGGGAAGAATACTTTATATAGAAGTCTGATGTTCTATTGGTAACTTATTTTTTATTGAAGATACATACTGAGAGTTATTTGCCAAATAGCCAGATATTTCTAATATATATTTTAGTTCTTACACAGTTTATAACATCCTTGGACCCATGTTGTGCCTTCCATGCTGGATTTTGAGAAGCATCAAAAATTTGGATTTTGAGGTATGTCCAGGACTTTTTTGATGTTCTCCAGTATCTGACTAAGGAAGTCTTTAATTTGGAAAAATGAAACTTTTGTTAGCTCAGAATTTAAAGTCACTGTTTTGACTCCTCACTCCCCACCCGTTACATTTTTGCCAAGATGTCATTTAAATGTGTGCTTTTTAGCCTTCCTTTTAGTTGAAGCTGCTGTATGTGTTGCTGGTACATACAGGAGTGGGGACAAAAAGATGTGTATGTGTGTATGTGTGTGTGTGTATGCCTGCCTCTAAATATGCTTACTGATCACATTCCATATAAAATCTGATTGCTGTTAGCATTTTATAACTTCATTAAGAAATCAAAACCTGCATTGTTATAAAAAAAATATATAAAAGCCAAAGTTGTATTTTTGGTTTGTAGCTCCTCTTTTTTTCTGCATAATTTTAAAGGCAAATGCACAAAACAATATTTAGCAATTTATCTTAATAGACACACAATATATAAAGATGTAATTTCTGGCAATATCAACATAAAGTGGCAGGGACAGAGATATATAGGAGCAGAAATTTTATGTATTGTTGTAACTATTTCAGTATTGATTTGAAATAGGTTTCTGTATGTTTAAGATTTTAATTTTAATCCCAAGGTATTCATTAAATACAAAAAAAAAAAAAACAAAAAAATATATACTAAAGAAGAAAATTAAAAGGTAATCAAAATGTTACACTCAAAAAATAAGAAAACACAAAAGAATGCAGTAATGGGGGAATTGAAAAAAAATATGTGACAAAATAAATACCAAAATGGCAGATGTCTTTCCTTGTGATTATTTTAAATGTAAATTGAATATACTGTCCAGTTAGAAGACAGAAATTGGCAGAATTGATAAAAAATGTTGATCCATGTAGATGCTGACAATAAGAGACTCACTTTAGATCCAAAGACACAAACAGTTTCAAATTGAAAGAATAGGAAAAGATAGTACCTGACAGTAGTAACCAAAATACCTGTGGTTGCTATACTAATTTCAGAAAAAATAAACTTTAAAATAAAAATTGTTACAATAGACAAAGAAGTACATTATAAAGTGATGAAATGGGAAATCCAGAAAAACACATGCAATTCTACACATATATAACCTAATAACAGAGCTCAAAATATACGAAATGAAGATTGACATAATTGAATGAAGAAATGACCAGTTCTACAACAATAGTTTGAAACTTCAATATGCGCTTTCGATAATGGATAGCACAACTAGCCAGAATAAGAAAATAGAGAATTTTAACAACTCTATAAAGCAGCTAGCAGCTAGACCCAACAGACATATGCAGAACACTACTTCCAATAAGAGCAGAATACATATTCTTCTCAAGTGCACATGAAATATTCTCCAGCATAGAACATATGTTAGGCCATAATGCAAAGCTTGATTTTGCGGGAGCCTGAGACCAAGTGGGAATGGAGTGGCTCAGTCATTGTTGCCAACAATTTCCTTCTCCCCATGATCCAGTCAGTGATTTGATTAGTCCATCGACCCTGAAGCCAAGACTTGTCTCTTACTTAGTTCTGGACCCCACCTGGTCAGCATGAGTGATGTAGAGGAGAACAACTTCAAGGGCACAGTCTCACTCTCAGTTAAAAGCTCCAATGGGATCTCCTGCTCATGTAAAATCTGAGAGCAAGTCAGGATCTAGTGGTCTATCAAGGGTTTTCAAATACTTTGAATCCCATTCTCAATTGAGATAAAAGTCCAAGTTGAGATCAAAGAGGCATTTTCACAGATGTTACACTCGATCCAGATCCCACTCTCATTCTCATAGGAGGCAGTCTGCAAGTAGATCATATATACTGGAAAACCAGTGTCGAAGGACATGAAGTCATTCTCCAATGTCTAACCTGAGAAGACATACAGGCAGCAGGGAGAATCTCAATCCCAATACATGTCTTGGATTATTTGGCCTCAGTTTGTACACAACAGAAAGAGATTTCGTGAAGTATTTTCTCCATATGGACCAATGGCATCAATGTTGTTTATGATCAGTGAACCCAGGCAATTGCAAGGATTTGCTTTTGTTTATTTTGAGAGAATAGATGACTCAAAAGAGGCTGTGGAAATGATAAATTGAATGGAGTAAGATGGTAGAAGAATTCGTGTGGATTATCCTGTCACAAAGAGCGCACACACCTACACCAGGCAACCACATAGGCAGACCAATTCACAGTGGTGGTGGCAGTGGAGGTGGAGGTGGCAGCTGACTGCGAGACTGTTACTGTGATAGAGGATATGATTGTGGATATGACAGATATGAAGACTATGATTAGTGGTATAGGAGAAGATCACCTTCTCCTTACTATAGTCAATACAGATCATGATCAAGATCTCATTCTTACAGCCCAAGACACTATTGAGAAACTGAATTGTTGCAGTTGGGGACATGTTTTCTTTTTCTTTCTCTGTTTTGTTTAACTCTGGATTTCTCCAAGCTTTTAATTCTTGCTACTCCTTAAAAAGAATCCTTTAAATATCTTTGGTTTATTTAGCATCTACACTTTGTAAATCATATTACTGTTTTCCTTCCCTTTTATTATACTCTTGAAGATATAATTGTCATTTTGAGTAAACATCTTGAGTGAAAAAGGAACCCCAGTGTTATGCTTTGTAAATTATTTTTCATTGCTTTTAAAGAAAATTAACTCATAATCAAGTAAGGAAAGAAACTGACCCTTTTAAAGCTTCTTTTGTGCTACACATTGTACTAGTGATCTGCATTTACAACCTTCCCTTCTTTCACTTTCTTTTGGATATCATGGTAATACACAAAGTAGTTCAGTTATGTCAAGTTTGGGGTGGCATGAACAAAAATAGTTGAGTGTAGAAAAGTTTCAAGTTATTATAAAAGAAAACACTTGGTCATTTCTTTTGAAGAATGGAATTCTTGAACCCTAAAATTAAGTCTTTGTTTTTTAGAGATGGAGAGCTTGTTGTATTTTAAATCCAGCTGTTAAACCTTACAAACTTAAAGTGTGATTTTTTCTGTTAAACTTGTTGAAGTTTAAATATTTCCTTAATCAGTGAAGTACAACCCTTATTTTTTAACTAGAGCAATTTCTGTAATTTGCTGTTAGAAATTTTCATATTGGAGCAATGGTTACGGCTATTGTATAGTACAAAGTCCTTAGAAGATAGGTATAGGCAAAAGTAGTCTTTCAAATAAATGTTAATTTGTTTGAAAAAAAAACAAAGCTCAAAAAATTTTCAAAGTTGACATCATGCAAAGGTTATTAACTAGAAATCAGTAACAAAAAAATGGGAAAATTTACAAATATCTTAAAATCAAGCAACGCTCTCATAAGTAACTAATAGGTCAAAGAAGAAATCACAGTGATATTAGAAAATATGTTGAGATGAATGAGAAGAAAAATAAAGCATGCCAAAACTTTGAATGCAGTGAAAGCAATGCTCATTTATAGCTGTGAGTGCTATAAATTCACAGCTATAGGTGTGAATGCCAACATTAAAAAGATCTCATATTAATCACTTAACTTTATAGCTTTTGGAATTAGTAAAAGAAGAACAAGCCTGCTTCTGATGATAGGATTTTCACTGAGACAAGGATATGAAATAAGTTTATCAAATGTCACTATTCTTGTCATAAGTCTCACTATTTTTCAATCTCCACCTTTCTATAAGAAACCAAATCATGTCATTAATTCAACTTACTTCGCCTCTTATGGTAAGATATCAATTTTAAAACAGACATTTTAAGATTTGGAATATTGAAAATCACTTAAACCAATAATTGTAACCATGAGCCTGGCAGTGTCTTCCTTTAACCTGTATAACAACGTAAACTTTTTAACCCACAGTCAAAACAAAATGGCTACCAAGGTAATCACCCAGTCTGCTAAATACTTACATCATGAGACAAGTCATTCCAAGTAACCACTAGAGGTAATTAAATAATTGTTTACCATTGCATATCAATGATTAGTATCTTATCTATTATTGGTAATGGGGTTATTAATGGCTTTATATCCAGCAGAAAATATAAACATTCACAGATGCACATCTTTATGGTCTGTTGTCTGCAACCAATTATGGAAGCACATGCTTTCCCAGTCAAAGTTTGTTTTGTTTTGCTGAAGCTGCTGGAATGCAACATACTGGCTTTTAATAATGGGGATATATCAGCTTACAAATTTACAATTCTAAGACCATGAAAATGTCCTAATTAAGACATCAACAGGGCCATACCTTCTCTGAACAGTGGTGACCAGCAAGCTTGGTTTTCTCCATCATATAGCAAGGCACTTGATGATGTCTGCTGGTCCTTCTCTCCCAGGTTTTGTTGCTTCAGCTTCTACTTACTCTGTGCCTTTTTTTCTGAACTTCTCTGGGGCTTTTTTTTCTGTGAGCTTCTCTTAATTTCATCTATTTTATCCTCTTAGAAATCCAGTAAGGATTAAGATCCATCCTGGGGCAAGCCTCAACTGAAATCGCCTAATCAAAAGGTCCCAACCACAATAGATCTGAACCCATAGGAATGGCCTTTCCTGGGGTACATAGCAGCTTTAAACTACTACAGAGTTCAATATAGAAACAGAAATCTTTTTGCATATTTTAAGCAAAGAAAATTGGAATTAGATGTTCTCACAATTATTAAAGTGTTGGAGGAATAGGCTTTAAGATGTGCTTAGAAATGAACCATATATCAATAAAGAACTACTGCACTTGGAAATTACTCTCTCTGAGTTCACAACTGACCCACTTAATTTAAAAACTCACACCAGTAGATGAAATCCAGATTTCAGGAAGCTGTGACAGGGAAGCTACCACAAACAATGCTATCACCACAACTGCCCTTCAGATCCAGAAAAGTAGAGGAGGGACATTGGATAGTCACCCACATTTCTGACCTTTTTTGTAAAGCAGAAAATAAGCCAAAATTGGTGGCTGGTAACAGCCACCTTGCAACATCCAGATCTTGCATGAGTGCATACAGTATTCATGATCTCAGGCACAAAGAAGGGTTGGAAATATAAATTATGGCTGGTTAGTGAGTTATGTAGTTAGTTTGTTTTTCAATACAGGAGGATGCTGTCAAAAGTGAGTGAGTCACCTAAGGCATTTAAATATCAGCTGATTTTATATTTTAATGTAGTTTTTCAAAGAACTATGTTTTAAATTTAGTTATCTATTCTATATTATTTTTCTTCCCTATTCATTAAACATTGTTTTATCTAAATGAATTCATTTTTCTGCTTTACAGACATTTACTTTTTTATTTATTCTGACCCCTTGATTTCAATGTTTATTCAACTTATTTTTTATTCTTAATATGTTATATGTATATTCAGGGCTATAAATTTTTTTCTGAGTCTTGCATCCCAAAATTCTAACATATCATTTTATGTTTTATGGAATCTTTCTTTACATTTTAGATACAATGCTTTCTCTATTTCTTCAATCATCAGTTTTAGAGACTTCTTATGATCACAGTGAATCTTTAAAACATTTTGGGGAAAATGGAATCTTTACATCAAGTCTCTGAACCCTTGGACAGTGAATTTACTTACAGTTCATTAGATATTCTCTAATGTCATTCAGTAATATTTTGTTATTTTCTAAATAGACATCTGATACATTGCCATTAGTTTGATTTTTGATGCTACTGTAAAATATTTTACACTTTCTTATTTGTAAAATTTATTTAAAATTTTCTGCTGCTGCCACAGAAAACAATTGAATGTTTTACTCACTAACATTTTATTGAAATTTTACAAAGTTATACCAATATAACCACCATCTATAACATCATGTAGAACCTTAGTAGCTTTCCTGAAGACATTCTCTTGCTCTTTCCTGGATATTAAACCTTCAAAGGTGACCACTCTTCTTACATCTATTACCCTGAGTATTGTTGCCTATGTTTGAACTTCATCAGAAAGAATCTCACTGCATATCCTCTTTGTCGTCTGATTTTTTTTTTTTTTTTTTTTTTTTTTTGCTTTCTGTGACTCACCTATGTTGTTTCATGAAGGTGTAGAGCTAATCCAAGTCCCTATTAGGAAAACAGCTTGAGAGAAAATGAGAAGAGATCTAGAAAGTGTAGCACTGTAAAATCACAATGTGAGTCTGACCCCAAAGTAAAGAAGAATGTCAAGAAGTTTCTTAGACAGCCATGAAATGTAAAGAAGATTCAGCAGGGGCTTCCAGGAGTCTTTGATGCCAAGTTGTCCATAATAGATGTCCTGAATTTCCCAGGAAGATACCTGCCTGAGTTTCCCTGCCACACATAGTCTTGGTGGGAGAAGTCCATGAAAAGCATAGACTCGGTGCAAATTTGGTGATCATTTCAGAGTTCAGCAGCTGGGCCCTATGCACACTGTGGTTGGAGGCCTGAAAGGCATATTCTCATGACTCCCACAGGCTATACACACACACACACACACACACACACACACACACACAAATGGCCAGAGAGTATTCCATTGTATGATTAAGTCGCAAGTTCCGTATCCATTCTATGATGAAAGTGTCAGAGCTGTTTCCAGCTTTGACTTTTATGAAGAAAGCTACAATATTCATTATTGTACATGAACTTTAATACAAACATGTACTATTTCTATTGAATATATACCTTGGAGTTGAATTGCTGTGTCATGTTATGTGCATGCTCAGCTGTAGTAGATGCTAAGAAAGAGTTTTCAAAGTGATCTTATAAATATACACTCCCTCCAACAAAGTATAAGAATTTTAGTTCCTTTGACTCATCACCCACACTTACCAGAGGGTAAACACTACCTGAGTGTATGTCAAATCAATAAAAAATTAAAAATAAAAACTTTACCTTAATTTTCTTGAAATTAATTCCTCTTCCCAATTTCTAATATCTTTATCACTTTTCTACATCATGATATTATTCTAAACAGATACATTAGCCTTCAGTAAGCACTGACTTGAAGAGACCCTGTGGATATGATTTCTGTTCAATGCAATTGTTAGGGCACAATTATTTTTCTTCTCCATTATCTCAATGGCTTCCTGTCACCTTTGCCACAGAGCCATGTCCCATGTTGTTCTTCTTCAAGTTCTCAATGCAATAAAAAGAGAATGTTTTTGCCTTCTGTATGTATATGTTTTCTTGCATTTTAATCCCCTTTAACATTATCAAGAGTAATCGTAGGCCTACAAAATTTTGGTATTTTTAAGAGACTTAAGCCATCATTGTGACCAATTATTAAACAATATTATTTATTAAGCAATTATGTGTGTATGTGTGTGCATGTGTTCTGGATCACAAACAAGCAAATAGACAAATATAGACCTGATTTCTGCAATTAAAGATTCAGTTCATATATAGTTGAGGTCAATCCATTTTGGTAAATATAAATAATCAATGAAATAGAGGATTTACATATCATATCAATGAGAAACAAAACTTCACCAAAGAAACATTAGTAACACTTGTCTGTTTCTAGGACATTTAAAAATAGTACAGTCCTCCTGAGGCAGCATTAGAATTAGGGTGGTGGCTGGCTAATGAGCAAAGGACAAACTCCAAGAAGCAGTGGGGCCACAAGAAGAAAGATATCCCTCAGGAAAAAGAGCAGTAAACAGCACTTGGTGCCAACCAACTAGCCTGAGTGAATTATCTATGGTCAGCATTCACAAAGGAAGAAAAAGAGGAAGGGAATAAAATAGTTAATAAAAAAATTACAGAATGAACAGGAAAACTATAAAAGCAATCCACCCCACAGTGTTGCAGGCCTCTCACCTCTCACCTTTCAAGAGCACCCGCAGGCCCCTCTTGCACGAATACTCAATAAATTTCTACCTGCTTGCTAAATCTTTGCTGTACCCTTGAATTATTTTTGTGGTGCTGCCAACAATCTAGGAACTCAACACTGGAAACAATCCATCTCCAAATCCACTTGCTAAACAACTTCCTCAAAAATTCCATCCCATTAACTAGCTCAGTGTGTTCAGCAGCATGTTTACTTGATCAGTGCATAGCCAACACAAATAAGCATGCCAGTTAGCAACGTTAATCACATCTTTAGAAAGCTAAGACATCCTGCTTAAATGCATTCACAATCACCCCTTATCAAATGATGAGAGCCCTAAGCTTGTTTTCCCCATGCATTAGCCCCCAAGGAGTGAGTGCCTGATGCCCCCTTCAAGTGCCATTTGCCAGCAAGACACCTAGAGTGCACTTTTACCACTGACTGTAAAGAGCCAGTGGGATCATTGACCTATAGCATGGCGGCTGTTCTTTCTCAGCTTCTCTGAGATTTACTGAAATAGCATTGAGCACTACTTCAATTTTCCATTTTAATATTAGATTAAATTGGACAAAGGTAAAAAATTATGAAACTGTCAAATTTGTATCATTTGGGCTTTGGAGGTCTTAAAATATACTTACTTTTTGGCAAGTTAATGAAAGAAAATGGTAGCCTTTTTTTTCTTTTAATTTCTATACTTGACAAAAAATACCCCATGGTTTTACCCATTATTTTCTTAATATGTAGTTTTATTAAATGCAAAATCTGTGATCCATTGCTGCAAGCAAGTATATTCTATAACCAAGTATAAAATCAATGCAGGATAATTATCATTCAGAACATTAAGCACAGTACTAGGAAGCATGTCTACTTGGATGGAACAAACAGTTTTTTCAGGGCCACCTGCATGTCCTTGTTTCTCAGAGAGTAGACAACAGGGTTCAGGCTAGGTGTGATGATGGTGTAACACACAGAAACTAGCCGCCCTTGAGTGGGAGAGTAGTGGGAAGAGGGTCTCAGGTAAGCAAAGCTCCCAGTGACATAAAACAGAATGACCGTGATCAGGTGAGAAGAGCAGGTGGAGAAGGCCTTCCAACGGCCCTCAGCAGAGTGAATCTGTGCAATGGTAGAGATGATGAGAACATATGAGATAATGGTGAGTGCACAGGCACTGAGAATTATACACCCACCCACTGCAAATTCAACTTCCTCATTGGTGAGGGCATCACTGCAGGAGAGTCTCATGATGGGGGAGCTATCACAGAAAAAATGGTCAATGATGTTGGGGCCACAGAACAGGAGGGAGAAGGTGCTGGTTGTGTGGAAGATGGCATAGAAAACCCCACTCAGCCAGGCCACAATGACAAGTTCTGCACACAACCTTTTGCTCATAATGATCTCATAGAAGAGGGGCCTCTGGATGGCTAGACAGTGATCATATGCCATGGATGTGAGCAAGAAGCACTCAGAGGCACACAACATTACAAATGAAAAGAGCTGGGCCACACATTCCCCAAAGGAAATGACTCCAGAGCCCATGAATGAATTGATCAGTGCCTTGGGGACAGTGATGGAGATATAACACATGTCCAAGAAGGACAGATTCTTCAGGAAGAAGTACATGGGGGTGTCGAGGTGTCTGTCTCTGGTCACAGCTGCAATAATGGAGGTGTTGCCCAGGAGGGTGAAGAGGTAGATGAAAAGGAAAAATGCACTGCTGATAAGCCCCAGTTCAGGAGTGTCTGAGAAGCCCTTGAGAATGAATTCGGTCACAGTGGTGTCATTTGTCATTTCCTTTCCAAATCATGGAAAGAGGGAGACAAAAAAGATTCAAGATAGTTGTTGTCTTAGTACTGTTTAGTGTAAAGGACACAATTACAAACCAGTCCATAGATGTGATCAAAAATAAAATCCAGTCCTAAGCATTGGTTCTGAGTCCCATTTGATTCTTTTTTCATTCTGTCTTACTGCTTCTCTATTAATTCTGGACGATTACAGATTCTGAAGAAATGAATGATAAATAAAAATGTATTTAGTTGCTGGTTATCTATCTATCTATCTATCTACCATCTATCAGTCTATATTGTAAGAAGTAATATATTATGAAATAATTTATATAACTTAATGCAAAAGAGTAAATGATTTTGTTTATTCATAAATTATCTACTAAACAAATGCTTTATGCAGACTGCAATGGCTGGAGGTTGCTCTCTACTACATCTGCAGTGATGTGGGTATAACTCAAATACTCACAGAGGTTGAGCAAATAATGTGAGTGATTGAGTGTGCCAGGAAAGGTAGTGATGGGTGGGTCCAGCAAAGCATTGGCCAGATGAAATTGCAGGCACTCTGAGGCCAAATCTTCAAATTTTTTAGTAGAAATATTTTTTTCCAGTTTTAAGTATAATATTTACTAGTTCATCAAACAGAACAATTGGGAACTGGATCTGACTCAGGGGCCTCTGCAACAAGCACAAATATATACAGTCCCTGAATCTTCTCTCACATTTTGTCTTGGAAGTTACCAGTTATAGGGCTCTTCCTGGGAAAAGCATGTGGGACACAGCTATGAAATAATGGACCTTTCTTCAGTTCTTTCCAGTACTGCAGACTGTCTCAGTCTGTGGCACATGTGTGGCTGGTAGTTCATCACCATAACTGGACCTGGGAAGAATCATCAAGAATGTTAATAAGACCTAACATTTTTTAGTAAGAATGGGAAATTGAGTGTGGGGCAAAGGGCTCTGACTTGAGGAACAGTAAGTTGGCTGATCTATATCATTAGGAATAAAAGAATGTTAGTTGGAAATCAGAGGTAGTCTCCAAAGGCTAGTTTCAAGTATGCAGCTGACAACAGTGTTGTAAAAACAAGTCTAGAGCCACTGAAGTTTAATTTTAAAAGCATCTATTTAAATTTACTTTTGAGTCTATCCCCATAACCATTTTTATTGTTCATGTCACACCTTATATATTTTTATGAGTAAATACTTTATGAATTATTTTGATACATTGCTCATGATAAAAGGTTAGAACTAGGATTAAAAAATCTCTTATCAATCTTTGTATATAAAATAATAGTGATTACCTCTTGGAATAGAATAATAAGATTTTTTTTTCATAAAAAATTTGGAATAATTACAAATTGGCTTTGTAAAGACAATGCTTTTTAAAATAAAATATGGTAAAATTATTTCAAAAACTGAACATTTCTTCCACTTTTTCACCCTCCTTTTGGAAGATATTAGATTAAGTAGAAGTTTTAGAGAATGTCAATAAGAAACAAGACAGATTGCATTTTTGGATCTTTGATGAAGGAATGGATGGGATGCCCAAGTTCTCCCAGTACAGAATGAAGAGGTGGCTCATTGACTTAACTGGGATGCCTTGATTTGTATGAAAATAACTCCCTGGTGAAGAGACAAAGAAGAGTGACTCATTCTGCTTAATGTTTTTCTGCTCTAAAGGAGCAACTGATCATCACCGAATAGCTGAAAGATTTAACCTTCCCTGATTTACTTTAATATCCACCAAAAGTGAATGATTAAAACAATTGAAACAATGACCCACTAGGAGTAGAGGAGGGAGTGGTTATAGGACTGTAGCTTCAGGGTTAAAACTCAGCTTAGAATTTTGGCAAGTTATTTAACCATTAAACATGATTTTCTCAGCTCTTAAACTAAGAAAATTATACCCATGTGTAAAGCTTTTTTTAAAGGGTTAGTGAAACTTTGTGCATCAAGCTTATTGCCTTCTCATTTACCTAATGAAGGAGTTGTGATTCAATGACATTGGAGTCCTATTCTGCCATGAAGCCCCAGATTCTAAGTTTGAAGCAAACAGTATCCAAGAACAGCCACAGGAAAACATGAATCTTCTTTTTGATGCCTCCAGCTGCCCACTTTGTGAACTTCATGACATCCTGTACTCTCTCTCTGCTGTTGCCTACCTCTTGCCCTGCAAATGCAGAGGGCAAACACTGAGGACAATCACTGAGTGGCTATCGAGGACTCCTTCACTTCAGTGGTAGCTCAGCATAAGCAGAGACCTGATGTTGATCATCGTACACCTCAGTACAAATCAAAGTGCTATCTCTGTTGGATATAGCTGGATTTAAAACCATTTCCTTATGAATGAAAGATGCTCACTTTTATTCCAACCATTTCAAGCATTATGTGTCGTTGCAAATAAATTATAGTTGTAGAATAAGACAAAGGTCTTGCTGACAAGCATGAAACCATGTTAATTAGGTGAATCCCTGTGTTTGCATAACACTGAAAATGTTTTAATTATATGCAAAATAGCAGATAATATACCTGTTTCCTGGTGCTAATAACAATGTAGAAATAGATCTTGAGTTCAAGCTTTAAATGAATTATTTTTCCTAATATTGAGTGTAGAATTGTACCTTGGCTGCTATGGTTTTGATGCTTCTTGAACTCAAAAACATAAGCTGGTAAACTTTGCAAACCAAGGTTAAGATTAGCTATGAGTCCAAAGAATACTGGTAACAGAGCCAGGAGATTTGAATTGTAGCAGTTGTTCTCTACTCACAAGTGGTTGGATATTAGATCAGTCTCTCAATCCTTCTATCCCTCAGTTTCTTCATACATATAACCAAGAAGTTAGTATTTAAAAAATGATTGTGACTACTGAATCATTACATAAATATTCCATTTTACTTTCTGGGATATTAAACTAAATAGGGAAATACCTGAAATCTCTGAACTATAATCCAGCTGCCCTGATCTCTTACAATGATTGTAAAAGACTTTATCCTGTGCCTTTGTGATTGTAAAAAGATGATACTAACTTTTTTTTTTATTTGTTTTAATTTAGAAACTTATAACCACAAGGGAAAACCCTGTGATACTAATGGAGGGAATTGAATCAGCTCAAAACTAACCATTAAATTGGTTCCAGCAGTTTCACTCCTTTGTGTTTGTTAATTGCTTCTGCCTATACCTGCTATCGAAATGATAATAACCCCATCTCCCCTCCTTTCTGCTTATACTGGCTATTGAAAGTGCAATGACTTCATCACCCCTTGTAGAATTCATAAAAACCTTGAGCTCCCTAGTCTCTGGGAGACAGATTTTTGGGCCAACCATCTGATTTCCTGCTTCTTACCTAACAATAAACTCTATCTCTCTTTGAAACTCTGATGTCTCAGGAATTGGTCATTTGAGAATATCTGGCAGAGTTTCCACTGCCTTTGTCTGGTATCATTTATCAGACAGTAATAAGAGTATATGCCTTGGCCCCCATTGTTTTATAACAAGAAGATCAATTAGAAAATGTAAATGTAAAATATTGAATACATTTATAATATTACTGTTTTCTCTTTCATAACTATATAAAAATGGGTAAGGTTAAATATGGAAAGGTTGGTGTCATAAATTAGTACTAAAAGATGGAGCTATAACTTACTTACCACCATAGAGGAAAAAAGCTCTAATTATATGTAAAATGAATAATCCTTCATTGACTCATTATTGTGCATATACTCATTGTGTATCTGCCATCGGCCAGGAGCTATGCTTAGCACTTTTTATTATCATCCTTTTCACTAATCCATTCCTTCCTGTTTGTTTTCCTTATAGCATCTAATTCTTTATGTTATGTCCTGTTGTTCATTGGGAACAAAACATTTTTCTTGAGGCCAAATAAAATTTGGGAACTAGCAAGAACTCTGGTCTCTTCATTTTCTTATTTCTTTTTCCTTTTTTTTTTCATTTAGCAGAAAACATAATCTATATATGCTTAATGATTAAGTATTGTTGGAGATACAAAATGTGTATTAAATTGGCATAGGGAAAATTGGAATGATAGTGGATGAAAGGTTGGAGATTCCAGTTGAAGAAGAGATGCAGGGTTATGGAGATAACATCATGATGTAAATAACATCCACTGATTATCTGCAGAATCTGTAGATGAATAAGGATTACCCAGTAGTCCCAATAGTCATGATTCACTTAAATTGCATAAATGACATTATGGTTATATAATTCCATATTTTTTCCATGCATGTAGCTATGGCAATGACTTCAATGTTTTAGCTGAAAGAATTTTTACTCAAAGCAGATTCATTTAAATCAAACTTATTTCCCTTTAGACCTACAAAATAGTAACACATCTAAGAGAATAAAAAAGCAATTCCTATTTGGGCATGTTCATAGATCTGGCATTTGTCATGATGTGCAAAAATATATGTATTACTTTAATACATCTGAGAAAATAAAATATCAGTTCCTATTTAGGCATGTTCAGAGATCTAGCATTTAGTCTTGATGTGTAAATATTTTCATATTATTTTAAAGATGATGGATTAACTTCATTGGTTTGATTCTATCAAAAGAGTTTATCACTTTCGCAGTTTAAACCATCAAATCACATCTGTTCCTGAAGTCAAAGCCTTCTGGCAAAATAAGTTGTAGCAAAGGGCCTGGGTTTGAATCCCAGCTATCCTCTCCCTAAGTGCGCTTCTTCAGATGTTGTTAGGATTGTACAGGGAATAGATTCATGAAAGCTTGAACACGTGCTTACATAAATATATTCTGATTGTGTTACCTGTAAGCCCTTCTAAGATGAAAACAAAACAAAAGTCCACCTTTCATACGTTTTGTAAAGAGTTAGGTAAGATTTTATCTTGGAAAGCCTTAGACACTATTTAGTGAAAAGACAGAACTGAATCAACTAGTTGTTGTAATGCACATGTAGATTCAGTCTCTAGGTGAACAGGACAGATTTACATTGCAAGACAAGAAAAAGTCAGATTTTCCTCCTTCCAAACTGAATAAATAACCTGCCCTTCCAAAATTACACATAATATAATCCCCATACATTCTTTCGCTTAGATGGTATGCTTCTATTTAACAGAATGTTTGTGTCAGCTCCTGAATGATGTGCATGTTTCTCTTGGGATGCTCAGAAGAGTGTAACAAATTTATGTAAATATTCATTCACAAAAAATTTATTTCCTTTGTTTTCTTGTTTTGATTAGTGGCTAAAGTAACTTAACTTCCAGTTTGTGGCCCACCAGTTTTAAACACCAATGACTTATATTTTTCATCCCATACCAGAGTCCACTTTATGTTACACACACTTCTTTTATATATATATATATTTTCAAACAATGTCTAATTCAGTCTACTTTGTTATATTTATACATATCTTGGAAAAATACCATTATTACCTTGCCTTCTAGAAAGAGAAACAAGTGTATAAAGCATTTGTTCATTGTTTTATCTCATGTAAAAATATGCTAAACTTACCTATCTGTTTTTGTATTTAGTTATCTATTTTTATTTCAACTTTTCTCTCTCCGTCATTCTCTTTCTTTGTCTCTCTGTATCTCTCTCTCCACACATGTATATACCAGCAAAATCAGATAATTTTGATAAAGAAGCCATAAAATCATTTTGAAAAATATCAATAAAATGGATCTTTGATTAAGAAATCTTATTATATGAATGATACTTAAACTGATTCAAGGTACTTTGTAATATATTACTGTGTGTGTTTATCACAACAAACTGCAAACAGAAATAGATATAAGCATGAATTTATAGATGATTAAATTTAAAGTATCTGCCTCACAGAATGTCAACAACCTCTCCAGGCTATCGACCAAGTAAAAAAGATACAAATTTATACTTAAAATGAATAACTAAAAGTATACTTCATTACTGATTTACACTGACAATTACACTGTTTTCTCACATAGACACGGCCAGATAACAGAATAAGAAAACTAACATAATTAGAGATGTGAAAAAAAAAAAAAAATTTGGACTAGGGTGGGAAAGAGATGGTGATATGGGCCAGATCAAGTACATTTAGGGATGAGAGGTATTAAGCAACAAAAATCAGATGCATGAGTCAGAGCTAGGAGTCAAGATTTGTATATGGAAACAAAAAGAAATCATTTCTGAGATCAACTCACTTAGACACTTCCGAAGCTGGTAGTCCATAGCCTTGGAAGAAAGAACATGTATTCTTCCTAACCTGCACTTGGACCCCGTAGAAAATGCTCTGAGATGTTCTTTCACATCAAAAAACAAAGTGCCTATAAAATCACTTGCCCTTTCTCCATGTTTAAATTATTCTCCTAAAATTAGCTGACAACCAAAAAACCTACAGTCTCAGAAGGCCAAATAAATATTATTCCCTAGACCTTATACCAGCCAAAGTAGCTAGATCAGCTCTCTCTGGGGCTAAATTGCCAATTAAAATTTTCAAAAATTGGTCAAATAACATGGCTCCTACTATCCATTAGTTGGTCATTCAGCCTGCTTGTGCATAAAATAAATGTTAAATGTCTGTTTGTTTTTTTTTTTTTTACTTTTTTGTGTGGTTATTAAAACCATGTTTTCTTGAAGCGTATTTAACAACATGAGGAAACGAACAAAATGTATTTTTAATTAAATTCATTTTTATTGAGATATATTCACAGACCACACACTCATCCATGATATGTAATCAACTGTTCATAGTACCATCATATAGTTATGCATTCATCACTCCAATCAATCTTTGAAACGTTTCCTTACACCAGAAAGAATAAGAATAAAAAATAAAAATAAAAAGGAACACCCAAATCATCTCCCCCATCCCACTCTATTTTTCATTTAGTTTTTGTCCCCATTTTTCCATTTAGTTTCAGAAGAGGAAATAAATGCTAATAGGAGGTTGTCATATTGTTTGAACTATATGGACCTATTTGACTAGCTGAATATATTTGGGAGGCAAAGTTTTAAGAGGATGCTTTTTAAAAATTCCCATGGTTTGTCTCTTCTATGGTTTCCTAAGTGAAGAATTATATAGCTCAAAATTCATTTACACTTAAAAAGACATTTACATTAACTTATTGTGTAGCATAAGCTCTGTTACCTAGTCTATTGTTCTATTCTTCTCAACCAGTTTGAAGTGAAATATATTTAGCAGTCCAACTTACACAGGACAATTAAATGAATTTCATTTTTAAAATATAATTAAACCTGGAAAATAATTAGAGGTATCTAACCTAATGAAAATGCATTGTTTATTTATTTTAAGATTTATTTTAAATACAGAGAAATAAAATTGGAAGCATGCACACTAAAATGGTAGGAATGTTTATCTCTGGGAAATTGGATAACATGACCTACAAAGTCCTACACATGATAAAATTTTTTTGAGTAAAGCATATAATATTAGATAACCCTTCACCATAATTTAAAATTCACTGTTGTTATTAATGTCTGGTCCCAATTTATACATTTAAGTATTTACATACTGTTCAATTTGATTGCAGTGTATGGTTTTGATGGGTATATGATATTTTTCCCAAGGAATCAGCTATCCCAGGAATATTTATTGAATAATTCTTTTTAGTCACTTGCCCATGTTACTACCTATGTTACACACAGCTTTCTCTTGCATATTAGAATGTAATGGTACCTTGGTTAACTCAGAGCTGAGATATATATGCTTTAGATATGGATTTAGTGATGTAAATAAGCATCCTTTCCATGTTCTATATAGAAGCAATCCTACATATCTCTCAATCAAGGAAACAAAACAGGCAGACAGCCATTTATTCCTGATTTTCATTAGGTCCAGGAATCACATGGCATTGAAAATAGGAGATAAATTTGCTACTCTTAATAGAGAATCTAGTGATATTCCCTTACTCATCTGTTCTAGTTTGCTAATACTGCTGGAGTGCAAAATACCAGAAATGGATTGGCTTTGATAAAAGGGGGTTTATTTGGTTACATGGTTATAGTCTTAAGGTCATAAAGTGTCCAAAGTAACACTTCAACAATCGGGTACCTTCACTGGAGGATGGCCAATGGTGTCCAGAAAACCTCTGTTAGCTGGGAAGGCATGTGGCTGGTATCTGCTCCAAGTTCTGGTTTCAAAATGGCTTTCTCCCAGCATGTTCCTCTCTAGGCCGAAGCTCCTCTTCAAAATATCACTCTCAGTTGCTCTTGGGGCATTTGTCCTATCTTAGCTTCTTGGGAGCAAGTGTCTGCTTTCAACAGCCATCTTCAAACTGTCTCTCATCTGCAGCTCCTCTCAGTTCCTGTGCATTCTTCAAAGTGTCCCTCTTGGATTAGCAAGCTTGCTCCTTTTGTCTGAGCTTATATAATGCTCTAGTAAACTAATCAAGTCCCATGCTGAATGGGCAGGGCCACACCTCCATGGAAATTATCCAATCAGAGCTATCACCCACAGTTGGGTGAGGTGCATCTCCATGGAAACAACTAAATCCAAGCATTCCAACTTAATTCTAATATGTCTGCCCACACAAGATTGCATCAAAGGACACGGCTTTTTCTAGGGGATGTAATTTTTACAAACTGGTACATTCCACACCCTGTACCCCCAAAAAACATGATCTTTCCATATACAAATACATTCATCCCATTGCAATATCAGAAAAACTTAAATCATTTCAGTAAAAATAGTTAAGCACAAAATCCCATCAGAATCAGTTAAAGGAATGGTCTACCCTAAGGCATAATTCTCTAGCTGTGGACCTGTGAAACTTAGAATAAGTTAAGTACTGCTAATATACAAAGAAGGGGCAGTCATAGATAAAATTCCCATTGCCATAAGGAGAAACAGTAGGAAAACAGGGTTTAAGGGACCAAAACAATTCCTAAAACCCACAGGGCAAACTCCATTAGATTTCAGTCTGAGAGTCATTTAGAGAATGACATTTTATCCTTGGGACTTGAAACAGTGGGAGTCTAACCCTTCCTAAGAGACTTTGTGGCAACCCTTTTCTCTCCAAATGCTGAGTAAGTGCTCCAACATATCCACACGTTGGGGAGACCACCTTCTTGGCCCCACCCTCCGCAAACATTGAGGCAGCACCTGGATTCTCTTCCGTCTCTGGGGCACACACTCAACCCCTTCAGAACAATGGGGTGGGGATCAGGCTCTCCCCAGTACTGGGGAATGTGCTCCACCCTCTCTGAGGCCTGGGGTGGAAACACTTCCAGAGTACTGAGGAAGAATGCTTACCCTTGACCTCCAGTGCAAACTCAACCTTTCTATGTGTGTAGGCTGCTTGGTTCTCCCAGCCTGAGACCTCTTGACTCCAGACTTCAACCTCCATGTCTCTATCTTTGAAGAAATTTTTCCTTCAATTTGTTCCTCGTCTGTCTCCTCCAGTCCAGACCAGCAGCATCTCCTTCTATAAAGGTCTTTCAAAAATTCTGTTGGCTTTGCATGAACCACACAGGGGTCAAAGCCATCAGACAACAGGACTTTCCACAAATCCTTTCTGGATAACTATCGCCAATCCTGGCTTGTACTGAAATAGCAGCTGGTTTCCATGTTTGGCTAAATCTTCCTGTTGGGCTGTAGCTTCTGGGGTTATATCCCCTGGAAGCCCAGAGTTTCTCAGGCCATCAATTTCTGGTTTCTTTGAAACCAAGGGTTCTTTTCTCAGCTTATCCCTTACTTTTCACATTTTGCTCTAATCTGAAAGGAGAAGCCATGATATATCTACAACTTTCAGTTTCAAAATCTCATCAGCCAAGAATCTCAGCTTGTCACTCTCAAATTCTTCCTTCCATCTGGCACCAGGACTCAACTTTGACAAATTCTCTGCCACTTTAAAACAAGGATCGCCTTTCTTCCAGTTTGTAACAACACATTCATCATTTCTGCTCAAGGCCTCGTCAAAAGTATCTTTAGGGTCCATATTTCCACAAATAGTCTCTTTAGAGCAGTTTAGGCCTTTTCTATCAAGCTCCTCCCAATTCTTCCAGAATCTTCCCCTTATCCATTTAAAAATCCATTCCAAAAGGTTTGGTATTTGCAATCTCAGCAGCACCACACTTCTGGTACCAAAATCTCTTCCAGCTTGCTAATGCTGCTGGGATGCAGAACCCCAGAAATGGATTGGCTTTTATAAAAGGGGGTTCATTTGATTACATAGTTACAGTCTTAAGTCCATAAAGTGTCCAAGGTAATGCATCAACAATCAGGTACCTTCACTGGAGCATGGCCAATGGTATCCAGAAAACCTCTGTTGGCTGGGAAGGCACGTGGCTGGTGTCTGCTCCAGAGTTCTGGTTTCAAAATGGCTTTCTCCCAGGATGTTCCTCTCTAGGCTGCAGTTCCTCAAAAATGTCACTCTTAGTTTCTCTTGGGGCATTTGTCCTCTCTTAGCTTCTCTGGAGCAATAGTCTGCTTTCAACTGTCAAATTCAATAGAAATTTTTCTAGGGGACATAATATATACAAATTGGTTCACCATCCAAGATTGACAAAATATTGTGTTTTTTAATTCTATTGAAGAAAACAGAACTACAGGGCCAAATGCAAATGAAAATAAGCCTGGCACAAGGGTCATATTTCCCTTGGACTGAGTCTGTACATTGTGGAAGGAAAAAGTGGCTGAGAGGCTTTGATCAGAAAGACTGGGGGCAAAAATTGGAGCACGAGGCCTGCAAGGGAGTAATTTTGAACCTAAAATAGACTACTGTTTTAAGAACTGAAACCCAACTTCACAGTATTCTGCAACTTGTGAAGGTGATAAGCTTACCTAGAATCATTAAAATCCCTAATTATCTGCTAGAAATAAATGTAAATCCCTTCTGGAAAAAATAGTGTTTTAATATGTTTTAAATTATTTGTACAATATTTTATATTTGATGTCTAGCATTCAATAAGAAATAGCCATGTGAGAACACAATACAACACTAAAAATATCCTAAGTAGACAACAGGTTGAAATTTCGGGCAGACAACTGGAAAATTCTAGAAATGATAATTTACCTAATATAATGATAATATAACTAATTAAATAGTTTTAATTTCAGATTAAATACAGTGAAAGAGAGAGTGAATGAAATGAAAGAAATTGAAAAAAAATTATTTAGAGTTAATCATAGAAGGGATGCAAAAACACAAAATAGAGGGTAACAGTGAGAGGGTCTAGTTTATATGAGGTTTTAATCCCACAAGGAAAGAAGAGAGTCAGGCAGAAGCAGCATTTGAAAATAAAATGATTGTGTCATTTCTGTAACTTTGTATATTGGTCATGTCTGAACAACAAAAGCAGAACCAATAGGTGTTTGATATTAAGAGATTTATTACAAAGGAATTTGGTTATTCAGTTGTGGAGGCTGCTAGATAATTCAGAAATCCAGATAGAAGAGCATCAGGAAGGACAGGCTAGAACTCTTGGGCATGGGTTGAAGCTGCAGTACAGAAGCAGAATTTCTTCTTCAGGGAAGTCTCAGCTCTACTTTCAAGGCTTTTCAATAGGTTAAATCAGTACCATCAAATCATCTATGTTCAACTCCCTTAAATTCAGGTAGCTATGCACCATAATCACATCTACAGAAAACCTTCAGGGCAACAATTAGATTAGTTAGACTTTGGACAAGAGTCCACTGCTGACATCTAGTGGTGATAAGTGAAAATACAGGCTGAAAAACTAGTCACAGGCTGAGAGGTTTTCCTGAGAAAAATGTATATACAATTGAGTATATGGCAACGCTTTGTTCCTTCATGATTAAGGAAGTTCCCAAAATTTATTAATGTAATATTTTTGAAGGATGATAAAGATGGCACCGTGTTATGTTTGATGTATTAAACACTGTTACATAATTTTATGCATTGATTTGTCTTTTTCTCTGTTACAAGTATCATCTGAAGTTCACAAGGCTGGTCTGTGAGTCAAATTCAACAGAAATTTCCCAAACTGATATGCAAAAAAGAAAAAAAGGAAGGTACAGTGTTTCAGTTAGCTAAAGCTGCCAGGATGCAGTATACCAAAAATTGGTTGACTTTTACAATGGGGATTTATTAGCTTAGATATTTACAATTCTAAAGCTGTGAAAATGTCCAAATTAAGGCATCAACAGGGTGATACCTTCTCTGAAGAAAGGCTCCTGGAATCTGGGACACCTCTGTCACATGGGAAGGCTCATGGCCAACATCTGCTGGTCCTGATTTAAGCTCTGGCTTCAGTGGCTTCCTCTCTCAGATTCTCTGGGTGTGTCCTTTTTGCCTGGATTCTCTGGGCTTCTCTGAGCTCTCAGGCTTTTTCTGTCTTTTATCCTCTCATAAAGACTTCAGTAAAAAGGATTAAGACTAATCTTGAATGGGGTGAGCATATTTCAATTGAAATAACCTAACTAAAATGTTTCACCCACAATAGGTCTGCACCCACAGTTATGGATTAAAAGAACATAGTCTTTTCTTAGGTACATAGAACCTCCAAGTCAAGACCCACAGCATGGAATGCCCAAAACCTGTAGGATATTCTAAATGGTGTTAATATACATGTGACTGGATTACCAGAAGGAGTAGAGAGAAAGAATGGAAAAGAAATAAAATAAAAGTAATAATGGCTGAGGGCTTTCCAAAACTAAATCAGACACAAGGCCACAGTTCTGGGATTCTCATACAATGTGAAACAGGATAAATTCCCAAAATTTTACACATAGGCAAAAAGCAGGAAACCAGCCCAAATAGAAAATCTAGAAGTTATTCCAGGGGTTGGGGGTTGGGGAGAGCATTCTCATTTATAGAGGAACAAAAATTTGGAAAGTTAAAAAAAAATACAGTGAATTACTTTTCAGAAACTAGGAAAACAAAAGAGAATGCCATATACTTTCTAAATTGTTAAGAAAGAAAAAAACCCAACTAGCTACTTAGAATTATATATCCAGTGAAATTTTGCTTCAAAAATGGAGGAGAAATAAAGATTTCCTAAAGAAAACAAAAACTGAAGGAATTAATTGCCTTCCTACCTGACCTGCAAGAAATTTTATATGAAGTTTTTAGGCAAAATGAAAATGTATAGGTTAAGGAGTTAGATATACATAAAGCAAAGAGCAAATGAGAAGGAATAATGAAAGTAAGATAAATTCTTTCATTTTTTTACTCTTGATATAAGGTGACTCAAATAAAAAACAATGTATTGAGTGATTATGGCATATGGATAAGTGAAATGAGTACCATCAATGCTACAAGAACAGGAAGGAGGAATTGGAAATACTCTTATGTAAGGTACCTATAGTACATTTTAAGGAACATAGTGTTATTTAAAAGTGGACTTAAGTTGCTTAAAAATGCATATTGTAAACTCTAGGGAAACCACTAAAAATTAGTTAAGACAGAAAAATTCAAATTTCTTGATTAAACCAAAGATGGCAGAAAAAGAGTAGAAGACCAAAAAATGAAACAAAGAACAAGGGCAATGAGAAAAGAAAACAGGTAAAGGTATGATAAATATTAATCATCCTGTCTAAATAATCAAAGTAAAGGTAAGTGGTATAAATGTACCAATTCAAAGACACAATCAGAACAATGTGGTAATACCCTAAGGATAAACATAGAGACTTATGGAATAGAATTTAGAGTCCAGACATAAACCCTCACATCTATGGTGAATTTATTTTCAATATTGGTGCCAAGGCAGTCAGTGGGAAAGAATATGCTCATTAACAATTGATGCTAGGGAAACTGGATATCCATATGCAAAAGAATGATATTGGACCCTTAAATCACACCAAATGCAAAAATTAACTCATTGTGGATTAAAGACCTAAATTTAAGAGCTAAAACTATAAAATTCTTAGAAGGAAACATAAGGGAAAATATTTGTCATCTTGGATATGGCAATGATTTCTTAAATGTGACACCAAAAATACAGTGAGCATAAGGAAAAATGGATGAGTTGGGTTTTGTTAAAACTTAAAGCCTCTGTCATCAAAGGACACTATCAGAAGAGTGAAAATAAAACCCAGAAAATGGGAAAAATATTTGAAAATCATATATCTATCAAGGGTCTAACAGTCAAACTATGTAAAACTGCTACAAGTCAATACCAAAAAGATGAACAACCCAATTTAAAAATGGGCAAAGGATTAGAATACACATTTACCCATAGGAAATGGGAAAAGATGCTGTCAAGGCCCATGGTAGTATGTCCAGTAAAAAGGCCAAAGAAAGCACTGGGCACTGGGCACAGAGAGTAGGAAAATTGCTCCATGGTTAAGTGGAGTCATCAGGGCTAGTTATAGGGGACTGAGACAAAGACATTCCATCAAGTATGACAACATGGGCATAGCAAGCTGTCTTGTGATGGGAAAGATTGATTAACATCAAAGCATGCAGTAAGTTATAGGTTGCTTTGAGGTAACAGTATCAGGGACATGCAGTGTATAGATTAACACTCTAAAAAATGATCTATTTTTTTACATACATTAACCAGCTGTATATTTTTTAAGGAGGTCAGTTTAAACTTTTGACTAACTGTCCAAGTTCATGCAGGCTGCTGTGTGTTTGAGTCTCACAGGATTTTATGAAAAGGCCCAGAACCTGGGCTCCTACAACCCACTCCCATTCAGCAGTTTCTGTTGACCATAAGGCAGACATTACATCCATAATCAACAGTAACAATATAGCACACAACAGAGCATGAGTAAACCAGTGCATAGAGAAAGAAAACCTGCTAATAAGTGGAGTGATGGCCAAGATAAGGAGTTAAATCATTTTGACAGGGGGTCATCAGATAAATTTTCAGGACTTTGTTTATTATTTTGCATATGATTCATGGCTTGTGAGACATTTTTAGAATTATCAGGTAGAGATACACAACGTATAATATTTATTAAAGCACAGGTGCCACTTTGAGTGGCAGTGAGGATATCTAAAGCCATTCAATTTTGTAAGACTACTTTCCTAAGTTGTGTGATTTCTTCGTTTGACAGCAATATAGTTAATTTTGATTCACTAAGTGCATGAAGACTGTGGTTAGCTAAAGCAGAAATGTGTTCTTTAAGTTACTATGAAGTCACCTCCAGGTGCAAGTATAGCTAATGGGTAATAATACTGCCAGGAGGTCCACTTGATTCTATATTTAGTTTTTATCATTTCCTGATTACTAGATTTATGTGGTAGGAAGTCATAAATTGTAGCTGGCTTATAGGGCTGTCCCCATGTGTGCATTATCCAGTCCAGTTGTAGGGCAGGTAAGGCCAGCTATTCTGCCCACTGCTCCAGAGCCACCCTTAGGAGAGGGGTAGGATCCATTTTTATTAGTAATATTTTGCCATTGGAAGTGGGTACCATTCTGCAAATGGATGGTTATATTGCGGAATTCAAGAGACAGCCACCCCATATCTTTATATCCTTCAACATGCTCCATACAAATTGGAGCCACTTTGCCTATAGTTACAAGCAGTAAGCCTTCTTAGTCCATCAAGGGTCAGGATTGTTAACTGTTCCTGAAGTAAGTGATGTATGTATGAATACATTACATTCTTAGAAGGTAAAGGTTTTGGTGAAGAAGAAAAATAAAAGTTTTTTGAAACTCATTGCTGGCTGGTGTTCTGCCATGTCAGCATTGCACCCACATTGTCCAATTGGCAGAGGCAACAATCCATGGAAGGCTGGTGGTACCCAATTATGGCAAATCAGTGCATACCCAGCACTGAAATCTGTTGTGCTCATGGGCTACAGCCCACTGTAGAAATGTATTTCCTACAGTGCTATGGGTGAAAAGAAAGATGTTTATCAGGAACAGTGAAGGAGAGATCTTGGTGATATAACAATACACAAGCTAAGTTTCCATTTGCAGATAGAAGTGTTCAAGGTGAGGGGATACCATGAGTGGGTTTCAAATACCATATTTTCCCTTCCTGTGGTTGCAGGGAGCCTTCTGGAGTCAGATCTATCAGTTTGGGCATAATGTGCATCCACAAAGTCATGTACACAGTTCCCTGGGGTCCTGGATTGGAAATACAATTAACTTTTGGCATTTTATATATAAACTGAAGCCTAAAGCTTATATTTTATGTAATTCCAATAGACCATGGGCTTAGGATTCCCAACCAGCATGGCTGCATAGGCCAGGACCAGGGTCAGTTGATCTTTTTTCCCCCATTTCTAGTGCAAGGTCTAAAACAGAGTGAAATTGGTCTTAATTGAGTACATATATCCTGCAATAAGGTATCTATATTTGGCACAGCTGCCAACAAAGGAGGAGTTACTTTATTAAATTCTCTATATTCAATAGCCATTCACCAAGTACCATCAGATTTTTTTACTGGTAAGACTAGACTATTAAGTGGACTATGAGTGGGAATTATAATGTTCACTCTTTCTAATTATTTGATGGTGGCAGTTATTTGTTGATGGCCCCCTGGTAGTCTATACTGACATATTGCCACAGTACATCTGGGGGGAAGGGACCTTTACTGGTGACCATTTAGCATGTCCTCTTAGGATGGCTTTGACTACCTGGCATCATAGATGGAATTCCCCTACAGTGGTCTGTAATGTGACAGTTTGAAAAATGTCAATTCCTAATATATTTTCTAGAGTAGGAGATACATGCATGGTATATTTTTGAAGGGGTGTGGTAGTTTGGACATATTATGTCCCCCAAGAAAAAGCCATGATCTTTTAATCCAATCTTTTAGGATATTTTGATTAGGTTGTTTCCATGAAGATGTGACTCACCCAATTGTGGGTGATAACTTTGAGTAGATTATTTCCATGGAGGTGTGGCCCCACCCATTCAGCATGGGTCTAGATTAGTTTGCTGGAGCCCTAGAAGAGCTCAGACAGAAGCTCAGTGCTGCAGCTTAGAGAGACATTTTGGGGATGGTCATTGAAAGCAGACTTTTGCTGATGCTTTGGAGATATTAGCCCAGAGTTTTCCCTGAGAAGCTAAGCCTAGAGACATTTTGGAGAACACCATTTTGAAACACAACCTGGGAGCAAGCAGATGCCAACCATATGCTTTCTGAGCTAACAGAGATATTCTGGATGCCAATGGCTTTTCTCCAGTGAAGGTATACTTATGTTTATGCCTTGGTTTGGACACTTTTATGGCTGTAGAACTGTAACTTTGTAACCAAATAACCCCCCTTTATCAAAGCCAATCCATTTATGGTATTTTACATGATGGCAGCATTAGCAAACCAGAACAGGTGATAAACAACCAATTGCATCAATATTGTTTTTGAGCCACTTTAAGCCACTTTAATACTTTGGCCTCCATACCTAGTGATGACCAACATAGGCCCTCTGGTCTGGGGCTTTTTTTCCATATATTACAGTGCATTCCACTACAGTATCCACCAGTGCCAAAGCTCTATGCTTATTAGTAGGGGAAAAGAAAATAGTTCATTGTCCCAACATATTGCTCTTATTTGGAGATCTGGAAAATAGCTCTCTATGTGAGGGGAAAAAGAGCTTGCCAGGCTTTTTCTGTGATTAGAATGGAAGGCTTCTCATACTGCAAATCTGAATTTTTCAGCCAGAATCTGCTTCCTCATTCAGCAGTTTATTTTCAAGCTTAGTACACCTTTCCTCTTTGGGTAATTTGCTCCAAAATTTTACTAGTACAGTATTTGAATGTCTACCAATATCTTCAATTTTAGTGCCTGTGGTTATTAGGTCAGCCCACATCTGCTTGTGTGACACATGTCCTCTTAGAGCATAGCCTGTGTCTATGATTCTAGCTCCTTTTTGCCTCAGGGATTCAGACTGTCTTACATCTGCAATTATTTGAGTAGCTCTTGAAATGTGCTGCCCACTAGTGGGCTAGACAGGCCCCTCATTGGGCCACAACTCTTTGCCTTGGGTCATAAACCAATTAAGAAATGAATTTAATTCATGCTGTGCATTTAGTGTATTTAGCAAATAAACTCATTGGTAGAGGGAAAGATGAATATTAAGGGAGGCCAATTTACTCATCTCCTGCCTGCAAGCAATATTCCCTCCACATCAGTATCCCACAAGTGCAGTAGCCAATTTGACAGAGATTCTTTTGGTTTTTGTCTATATTGATTTCCAATCTGATGTAACTTGAGATAGCGTAATCTCACATAGTAACATATTTTTTGGTTGGTGGGTGTGTCTGGAGCCATGGTGGTGGTGCCACCCCTGCCTGGCTGGTGTTCCACTGGTGGGGTTTTCTCTGATTTAACTTTGCATTGGATCATATGGCAAACATGCTTACTTTCCTCATTTTCCTCTTCCCAGTTAGACTTGGGCTCATCATAATCTGAAGAGAAATAAATGGTATCCCATACTTTGGGGTCACAATTGGGGGAAGTCAGAATATGCCTAACTTGCCCTCTGAGCAATTCATGCTCTTTCACTCTCATGCACTGACATGCCAATATTTCTTTCATCTACATGGCATAATCATTTAATGTATCCATTAATTCTGCTTGGGCTAGCTACATGTCTCTTTCTAACCTAAGCATTTCCTCTAGACAGTGAACTGCAGCTTTGGTGGCCAGAGCCACTTCCATGGCTGAATGTAAACTCCTAAGAGGGGACATAGAATGGCTGTAGTGGCCTGGCAGATTTTCTTTTCCTTATGAATACTTAACTGTCCTGCTGCCTGCTGCAGCAGGGCTGTCAGTCTGGCCAGTGAGTTCTGGGTATCCCCACACTCCCTCAGTGGCCTGCATTCATCCAGGAGGGCAGCCACCCCTTCCCATATGGATGTTATAGGCCATCCTGGGATTCCCTCCAGGGAGTCTACCTTCCCGGAATTCATGCTCTCAGTGGCCAGGGTTTCTTTGGCTTCATGGCTAGCTCACCAATTGTTCCAACCCAAGGAGTGTGTCCTGCCAAAAGGACAAAGAAAGCAGCAGGCACAGACTGAGACATGAACTTCATTTGGGTGAACTTATGTACAAAGGAAATCAAATGCTTTGAAGGCAATGGTTCAGAGACTATGAGAAATGCTCTGTGGTTAAGCAGGAATCAGCAGAGCTGGTTAAAGGGGCTGAGACAATGACATTCCATTGAGTATGAGAACATGGTCATAGCAAGATGTCTTGTGATGGGGAAGGACATTGATTGGAATCAAAGTGTGCATGAGTAAGTTATAGGTTGCTTTGTAGATAACAGTATCAGGGACATGTAGGATATTGATTAACACTCTCTACAAAGGGCTCTGTTTTCTTGTGTACATTAAAAAGCTGTACATTCTTTCTATAGGAGGTCATTGTAAACTTCTGACTAACTCCCCAAGGTCATGCAGGTTGCTGTGCACTTAAGTCTCACAGGAACTTAGGGAAAGGCCTGGGCCCTGGGCTCCCACAGATGCTCAACATCATTAGTCATTAGGAAACTGCAAATCTAAACCTCATTGAGGTGGAGACATCAACATGGTGATGTAAGATATCCCCTGAAAAAACCTCACCACAAGTTTAACAAATAAAAGCACACATCCCACTCTGGAGGATGGTAGAGACTGGAGAAGGCTACACAAGTACTGAAAAAAATACCAGGTAGTAAATTGCCATACTAGAACACTGGTCCCACTCTCTCTACTCACTCAGTCCCGTGCAGCTTGGGAGCCCCTAGGATACAAAAAGGCCAGAATCTCTCCCATTCACCACAGCCACAGAGTTCAGAGTCACTAGCAGGAGCATTCTAGAACTGTATGTGTATCCAGGGCAACAATCAGATGAAAAAGAGCTGTGAAAATCTTATCAGTTACACATGGGCTATTATAAAGTTCTAGAATAAGCAGGTTAAACATAAAACGAGAGCCTTCACACAAAGCCAATAAAAAAACTAGGCAAGAGGGAGACACTGGTTTAGAGTAAGCAAATCAAGATAATCAGATGTCTAGACAATAGTAAAAAATTACAAGCCACAGAAGAAAACAGGAAGATGTGGTCCAGTCATGGGAACAAATTAAAATTTCAAAGGAGACACAGAATGTGGAGCAACTTATCAAGGAATTTCAAAAAAAAAAAGCTGCTAAATTCAAGGAGATGAAGTAAGATATAGCTAAAAAGGTAAAGGATATTAAGAAGAATTGTGTGAACATAAAGAAGAATTGGAAGTATACATAGAAAGATAAAATAATTACAGGTTTTAAAATCAGAATATAAGAGATTAAAATAAACTAGAAACATAAAACAGCAGATTTGAGCAGGCAGAAAAAAGAAACAGTGAGCTAGAAGTTAGGACAATCTAATTCTTAGCAATGGAAGAACAGATAGAGAAAAGAATGGAAGAAACTGAGCAGAGTCTCATGGATTTGAGTGACAACATGAAGCACACAAACATATATGTCATGCATATCACAGAAGAAGAGAAGGGAAAAGAGGCAGAAATAATATTTGAGGAAATAGTGGTCAAAAATTTCCCAAATCTGATAAAAGACATAAATCTACATGCCAAGAAGCAAAACATGCTCCAAAGAGAATAAATCCTAATAAACCTACTCTGAGACATGTACTCATCAGAATGCCAAGTGCCAAAGATAAAGAGAGAATTATGAAAGCAGCAAGAGAAAAGCAATTCATCACACACAATGGATCCTCAATATGAATAAGTTTCAATTCTTCATCAGAAACCATGGAGTCCAGAAGGCAGTGGTATGATATTTTTAAGGTACTGAAAGAGAAAAACTGCCAGCCAAGAAAACTTTATCCAAGAAAACTGTCCTTCAAAAATGAAGGAGAGCGTGGCTTTGCTGCTATATCCTCTGGAGGAAACAGCTGCCACTTGGTGGTGCCAACCTCTTTGCCCAGGAAATTGACTTCAGCAGTCCTCATGGCCCAGATCAGTCCCCACTTCCTCCAGACAGGCTGGGGCAATGAGTCTGCAGGAGCTGCAGCAGGAGCCCCCACGTTTCCCTAGATTCCAGAACATGGCTTTCCTTTTCCTGCCAGAACATCATCTGGGGGAACCTTGCGCCATGATCTTGCTTTCCAAGCCCACTCCATTCAGAGATTTCTGCCCTTTGTACTGTCTCCTCAGTGCCTTTCCCACAAAGATCTGGAAGTGTTTCTGCTCCATGGTTGTCTACCTCATGGCCCTGGACACCAACAGGGACTACATCACCATGGGTAGCAGCATCAGTATGCTCAGCTGTATGCACAAGTACAACTTTGAGATAAGAAAGCTTTAAGATTCCACCCATGAACCACAAAACTGGCTTCCTAAGCCTTGTGCTCACTGTCTGCAAGAGGAGGCAAGTCTTCCATGCAACATTCATATTCAGAGGACAATCTAAACCATTACCGTTCCTCCACATTCATGTTTTTTGTGAAACTTCCAAATGAAAATTGAGAAATGTGTCAACTAGTTTAGTTTAGATAAAATTAAAGGTTTTGTGGGAAGGTAAATAAAAATAAAATGTTTATTCTCTAGTAATTCCATGTTTGATCCACACTCTGGCAGCTGATAAATGAAATCAGCAAAGTAGTGGGGTACAAGATCAACAAACAAAAATCAGTAGTATTTCTATACATTAATAATGAACAGTCTTAAGAGGAAATTAAAAAAAGAAACATTTACAATAGTAACTAAAAGAATCAACTACCTAAAAGTAAATTTAACCCAGGAGATAAAGAAGTTATGCATGGAAAACTACAAAACATTGCCAAGAGAAATCAAAGAAGACCAAATAAATGGAAAGACATTCCATATTCATAGACTAGAGTTTAATACTGTTAAGATGTCATTTCTATCCAAAGTGATTTACAGATTTAATGTAATCCTCATAAAAATTACAATAGTCTTCTTTTCAGAAATGGAAAAATCAATCCTTAAATTTATATGGAAGGATAAGGGGCTCTGAATAATCAAAACCATCTTGAAAAAGAATTAAGTTGGAGGACTCAAATGTTCTCATTTTAAAACTTATAACAAAACTCCTGTGGTCAAAATAGCATGGTACTGGAACAAGAACAGAAATGTAAACCAAAGGAGTTGAATTGAGAGTTCAGAACTAGACTTTCATATCTATGGCCAGTTGATTTTTGACAATGGTGTCAAGTTCACTTAATTGGGAAAGAATAGTCTCTTGAACAATGGTGCCGGGAAAACTGGATAACTATGCAAAAGAATGAAAGAGGACCCCTACCTCATATCATATATAAAAACTAACTCAAAGTAGATCAAAGACCTAAATATAAGAACTAGGACTATAAAAATCTTAGAAGAAAACATAGGGAAGCATCTTCAGGACCTTGTGTTAAGTATCATCAGAAGCATGAGAAACAAACAGAAAACATAGATAAATTGTACTTCACCAAAATTAAAACCTTTTGTGCATCAAAGTAAAAAGACAACCTGTACAATGGGATAAAATATTTTGAAGCCACATGTCTGATCAGGTTTAATAACCAAAATATATAAAGAAATCCTACAACTCAACAACAAAAAACAAGCAACACATAAAAAATGGGCAAAAGACTTGATCACACATTTCTCCAGTAAAGATATACAGATGGTCCAAAGGCACATGAAAAGAACCTTGCCTCATTAGCCATGAGGGAAATGCGAGTCAAAATCACATTGAGATACCATTTCACACTCACTAGGATAGCTACATTAAAATTGCAAATGTTGAAGATGTGGAGAAACAGGAACACTTGTTCATAGTTGGTGGGGATGTAAAATGGTGCAGCCACTGTGGAAAATAGGTGGTTCTTCAGGAAGTTAAGAATAGAACTACCATATGGCCTTGGAATACCACTTCTAGGAATATACCCAAAAGAATTGAAAGCAGGGACTCAGACAGATATTTGCACACTGATGTTTATAACATTATTCACAATTGCCAAAAGATGGAAACAGCCCAAATGTCCATCAACCAATGAATGGATAACAAAATGTAGTATATACATACAATGGAACATTATTCAGCTGTGAATAGGAATGAATTCTGATACATGTGACAACATGGATGAATCTTGAATGCATCATGTTCAGTGAAATAAGTCAGACCAAAAAAAAACAACAACAAATAATTGTATGATCTCACTGATATGAAATAATTAGAATAAGCACATTCATAAAGTGAGAAACTAGAATACAGATTACCAGAGGCTGAGTGGGGGTAGGGAACAGGGAGTTAATACTTAATTGGTAAAGAATTTCTATTTGGGGTAATGGAAAAGTTTTGGTAATAGATGATGGTGATAGCAGAACATTTTGAATGTAATTAACACCACTGAATTCTATATTTTAATGTGGCTAAAAGGAGAAATTTTAGGTTGTATATATGTCACTAGAATAAAAATAAAAAAAGAAAACACAGGACTGTACAACAGGGAGAGCAATCTCTTATGTAAACTGTCATCTATGGTTAATGGTATAATTATGATATTTTCATCAATTGTAATACATGTACCATACTAATACAAAATGTTAATAATGGGAAGGAGAGAATGTGGGACCTCTGCATTTTTACATGATTTTTCTGTAAACCTATACATTCTCAAATAAAAAATAAAAATGAGGGAGACATGAATATATTCATGAATAAACAGAAACTGAGGAAGTTCATCAACAAGAAACTTTTCCTGCCTATAGGAAATACTATTGGGAGCTATAGCAGGGAGTTGAAAGAAAAATACAGGAAAGAGCAGCTTGTCATATTGTGCAGAAATGAAGATTGTCAACAAGGGTAGCTAAAAGGGATTAAAAAAACAAAAAACAAAAATAATATTGGAAACATAAAACCAAAGGATAAAATGTCTGAAGCAAGTACTGCCTTTACAATAATAACACTGAATGTTAACAGATTAAACTCCCCAAATGAAAGACACAAATTGGCAGAATGGATAAAAAAAGAATGAACATCTGTATGTTGTTTACAAGACAATCACCTTAGGCCGAAAGAAAATAAATAAGTTGAAGGTGAAAGTTTGGAAAAAGGTATTCCATGCAAACAATAACCAAAGAAGAGCTGGAGTAGCTATACCAATATCTGGCAAAATAGACCTTAATTCAAAACTATTATAAGAGGCAAATAAGGACATTATATATTAAAAAAGAGGGAATCCATCAAGAAAAATGACATTCATAAATATTTATGCACCTAACTATGCCCCTCCAATACATGAGAAAAACACTGGCAAAACTGCAGATAGAAATAGATGGCTCTACAATAACATTTGGTGATTTCAAAACACTCTCATCAAAAGATAGAACCTCTAGACAGTGAATCAATAAGGAAAGAGAGAAACTGGATAATATGATAAATGAATTAAACCTAAGAGACCTATACAGAATGAAGCACCCTCAAACAGCAGGATGTATACACTCTTCTCAAGTTTTCATAGATCATTCTCAAGGACAGACTACAGGTTGGGTCAGTAAAAAGACTTAACAAATTTAAAAAGATTGAAATTACAAAACATTTCCTCTGACCATAATGGGATGAAGCTGGAAATCAATAACAGGAAGATAATGGGAAAAGATGCAAATATATGAAGTTAAATAACACAGTCTTAAACAGTCAGTGGGTCAAAGAATAAATTGCAAGAAAAATAAGATAATCTCGCAAGATGAATGAGAATGAGAACACAACATATCAAAACTTATGGGGTGCAGTAAAGGCAGTGCTAAGAAGGAAATTTATATCCTTAAATGCTTACATTAAAAAAGAAAAAAGAGCTAAAACCAAAGACTTAATGCAACACTAAAGGAACTAGAAAAAAGAGCAGCAAACTAATCACAATGCTAGCATAGGAAAGAAATAACAAAGATCACAGCAGAAATAAATGAAATTGAGAACAAAGAAAATAGAGAAAATTAACAAAACCAAAAGTTGGTTCTTTGAGGATCAATAAAATTGACAAACCCTTAGTTAGATTGACAAGGAAAAAAGAGTCAAGATGCAAGTAAATAAAATCATAATTGATAGGGGAGACCTTAGTACTGACCCCACAGAAATAAAAAGGATCATAAGAGGATATCATGAATAACTTTATGCCAACTAAATTAGAGAATAAATAGAATACCTCAACAGACCAATTACAAGAAAAAAGATTGAATCAGTCATCAAAAACCTTCCAACAAAGAAATGTCCAGGACCAGATGCCTTCACATATAAATTCTACCATTAATTCCAAGAAGAATTAATACCAATCCTTCTCAAACTCTTCCCAAAAACCGAAGAGAAGGAAACAATACCTAACTCATTCTATGAGGCCAGCATCTGTCCAATACCAAAGCCAGATAAAGATATTACAAGAAAGGAAAATTTCAGAACAATTTATCTAATGCATACTGATGTAAAAGTCTTCAAGAAAATACTTTCAAGTCAAATCCAATAGCACATTAACTGAATTATATACATCATAGTCAAGTGAGTTTTATCCCAGGTATGCAAGGGTAGTTCAACATAAGAAAATCAACATAATCAACATTAGCAAATCAAAGGGAAAAAAGACACTTGATCATCTCCCTAGATGCCAAAAAGACATTCAACAAAATCCAGCATCATTTCTTGATAAAAACACTGAAAGATAGCAATAAAAGAAAACTTCCTCAACTGTGATAAAGGAAGTATCTTTAAAAAAAAAACCCAAAGCTAACATTATACTCAGTGGTGAAAAACTGAAAGCTTTCTCTCTAAGATCTGGAACAACACAAAAATGCTCTGTCAGCACTGTTATTCAACAGTGTCCTTGAATTTCTAGATAGAAGAATAAAGCACAAAAAACAAATAAAAAAAATCTGAATTGGAAAGGAAGAAGTACAACTTCCACTATTTGCAAAAGACATGATCCTTTATGGAGAAAGTCCCCAAAAATCTACAGCAAAGCTGCTGGAGCTAGTAAACAAGTTCAGCAAAGTAACATGATACAAGATCAACATGCAAAAATCAGCAGTGTTTCTAAACACGAGTAAGGAGAAATCTGAGGAGGAAATCAAGAACAAATTCCATTTACAATAGCAATTAAAAGAAATAAATAACTAGGAATAAATTTAACGAAGGATGTAAAAATCTTGGACACAGAGAACTACAAAATATTGCTAAAAGAAATCAAAGAAGACTTAAATAAATGGAAAGATATTCTGTGTTCATGGATGGGAAGACTAAATATCACCAAAATGTCAATTGTACCCATATTGATTTAAAGATTCAATGCAATCCCAGTGAAAATTCCAACAGCCTACTTTTCAGAAATGGATAATTATGTTAGGTAATGGCTATCACTCTGGGGCAGGAAGTGGGTTGTGATTTTAAAGTACAATGCTATGGTTTCCTCAGTGTTAATTATTTTCTACATTTTTACCTAGGTTGCATTCACATGGGGGATTAATTTTACAATTCAGCATACTGTATAATTGTCTGTATATTTATTTTATTTCACTTCTGAATCTGAATAATCCTATAACAATTAATAACTCAAATTAATATACAATAATATTTCTACAATGAAATTCATGACCTTTAGAAGAATGTGCTGCAGACTATTCAAGAAAGTAGTAATTAAAATCTTAACAAAAATTCTTAGAGAATAAAAAAGTGATATTTCCCAAAACCATTTTTATGGCTTTATTGGAGTAGAACTGCAAATGTATAAAATGCACAATTTGATAAATTTTAACATGCATATATACCCATGAAGCCATCAACAACATCAAGATGCTGAACATATTCAACACCCCAAAAGTTTATTCACACCCCTTTGTATTTCCTCCCTTTTAACTCTTTCTACTCCCTGTCATTTTCCCAGGCATACACTAATCTTTCTGTCCCTATAAATTAGTATGCATTCTACAGAGTTTTATGAGTGAAATTATGCAGTATGAAATATTTCTTGCCTACCTCTTTTCCCTCAATAATTATTTTGAGATTCATCCATGCTCTTCTGTTTCAATAATCCATGCCTTTTCCTTGCTGAGTAGAATGCTGATGTATAAATATACCCCAAAATATTTTATCCATTCACTTAATAACTTGGGTTGTTCCCAGTTTGGTTACTACAAATGAAGCTGTTATAAATCCTCTTTTTAAGAGGCAAACATAACTAAAAATTTTAACTATAATATTCCAATATTGGTGCAGAAGAAATTTCTTGGTCTGAGAAGTGATGAGATTGAGAAGCATGAATTAATGAGGAGCCTAGGTATTTTAGATTTGTTGGTTGCATGATCAACTATGGTGGACATAAAGCTAAGGGCTGGCACAAAATCTTTTTTATACTATATCAACACGTGAAGAAGGGTGAGTGAACCCAAATTTCAAAGATAATACTCTCACACTTAAACTCATGTACACACAAGCACAAATGTACTACCTTGCATTTGTCCTGTATTAGACTATTTGCCCTTTAGCTGCACGACTCTAAGAATTAGTCATTAGAGAAGTATGTTGCCAGCAGAAGCTAAGCAATTGTCTTAGTTTGCTAATGCTGCAGAATGCAAAACACCAGAGATGGATAGGCTTTTATAAAACAGGGGTTTATTTCAGTACACAGTTACAGTCTTAAGGCCACAAAGCGTCCAAGGTAACACCTCAGCAATCGGGTACCTTCACCAGAGGATGGTCAATGGCATCCGGAAAACCTCTGTTATCTGGGAAGGCAGCTGGCGTCTGCTCCAAAGCTCCGGCCTCAAAATGGCTTTCTCCCAGGACGTTCCTCTCTAGCAAGCTTGCTCCTCTTCAAAATGTCACTCACAGCTGCACTCCACCCGGTCTCTTTGAGTCAGCATATTTTATATGGCTCCACTGATCAAGGCCCACCCTGAATGGGTGTGGTCACGCCACCATGGGAGTATCCCACCAAAGTCACCACCCACAGCTGGGTGGGGCACATTCCAAGCAAATCTAACCAGCACCAAAAGGTCTGTCCTACAAGACCACAAAGATAATGGCATTTGGGGGACACAATACATTTAAACCAGCACATTCCACCCCCTGGACCCCAAAATGACATTATCTTTCCAAATACAAAATACATTCATTTCATCACAATATCACAAAAACTTAAACCATTTCAGTAACAAAAGTTAAGTACAAAATCCCATCAAAATCAAATATAGGCGTGGTCAGTCCTAAGGCATATTTTTCCTTTAGCTTGGATCTGTGGATTTAGAACAAGTTATATGCTTCCAATATACAAAGGAGGGACATTCATAGGATAAACATTTCCATTGCCATAAGGAGAAAGAGTAAGGAAAACAGGGTTAACAGGACCAAAACAGTTCTTAAAACCTGCAGGACAAACTCCATTAGATTTCAAAGTCTGAGAGACATTAACAGAATAACGTTGCATCCTTGGGGCTTGAGAGAGCGGGAGTCTAACCCTTCCTAAGGGCCTTTTCGGCAGCCCTTTCCTCTCCAAATGCTTAGGTGAGTGCTCCAACATACCCACACATTGGGGAGACCACCTTCTCGGCCCCATCCTCCTCAAACATCGGGACTGCTCCTGGATTCCCTTCCATCTCCGGGGCACACGCTCAACCCCTTCAGAACAGTGTGGTGGCAGCCAGGCCCTCCCCAATTCCCTGGGAATGTGCTCCACCCTCTTTGGGACCTCGGGTGGCAAAACTCTTCCAGAGCATCGAGGTGGAATGCCCACCCTCGACCTCTGGGGCAAACTCACCCTTTCCATGCATGTGGCCTGCTCCACTCTCCCAGCCCGAGGCCTCTTGACTCTAGACCTCAACCTCCATGGCTCTGTCTTTGAAGAAATTTTTCCTGCAATTTGTTCCTTGTCTGTCTCCTCCAGTCCAGACTGGCAGCGGCTCTGTCTATAAAGTTCTCGCAAAAATTCTGTTGGCTTTGCGTGAAGCTCACAGGGGTCAAAGCCATCAGACAATAGGAGTTTCCACAAATCCTTTCTGGATAATTCCATCTCCAATCTTGGCTTTTACTGAAATGGCGGCTGGGTTCCATGTTTGGTTACATCCTCACATTGGGCTGTAGCTTCTGGGATTCCACCCCCTGGAAGCTCATAATTTTCCAAGCCATCAGCTTCTGGTTTCTTTGAACCCAAGAGTTCAGTTCTAAGTTTATCTCTCTCTGCTCCCATTTTACTGTAAGCTGCAAGGAGAAGCTAGGATACATCCTCCACATGTAGTCTGGAGATCTCCTCAGCTTCCAGGTTGTTGCTTCCAGATTCTTCCTTCCATCTGACACCAGGACTCAATTTTGCCAAATTCTCTGCCACTTTAAAACAAGGATTGCCTTTCTTCCAGTTCACAACAACACATTGATCATCTCTGTTCAAGGCCTCGTCAGAACTATCTTTAGAATCCATATTTCCACAAACAGTCTCTTTAAAGCAGTTTTGGCCTTTTCTATCAAGCTCTTCACAATGCTTCCAGAAACTCCCCATTATCCATTTAAAAAGCTGTTCCAACATGTTTGGTATTTGCAAACTCAGCAGCAAAAGCACCCCACTTCTCTGGTACCAAAATCTGTCTTAGTTTGCTAATGCTGCAGAATGCAAAACACCAGAGATGGATAGGCTTTTATAAAACAGGGGTTTATTTCAGTACACAGTTACAGTCTTAAGGCCACAAAGCGTCCAAAGTAACACCTCAGCAATCGGGTACCTTCACCGGAGGATGGTGATGGCGTCCGGGTAACCTCTGTTAGCTGGGAAGGCAGCTGGCCTCTGCTCCAAAGCTCCGGCCTCAAAATGGCTTTCTCCCAGGACGTTCCTCTCTAGCAAGCTTGCTCCTCTTCAAAACGTCACTCACAGCTGCACTCCATCCGGTCTCTTTGAGTCAGCATGTTTTATATGGCTCCACTGATCAAGGCCCACCCTGAATGGGTGTGGTCACGCCACCATGGGAGTATCCCACCAAAGTCACCACCCACAGCTGGGTGGGGCACATTCCAAGCAAATATAACCAGCACCAAAACGTCTGTCCCACAAGACCACAAAGATAATGGCATTTGGGGGACACAATACATTTAAACCGGCACAGTAATTAATCACTGAGGAATTGAAATAATGAAGTGTGTCCTTGAACTCAGGGCAAAAGGACAAAATCCATATCCATTCTGATACCTACATATGAATTAAAAAATGTCAGCACTGGTTCTAACCACTATCCTTTCCAACCCAGTCGTGCACCTTGAGTGTCTGGCTAACAAACAATGCTTTAACCAAGTATCTTTTACACTCAACTTCCTCAGATCTAAAGAAGTTTGAAAAGTCATGAATGTCAGTTTGGATAGTTCAGTTAAATATCTGCAGAAGGGAAATGAAGAGAGATGAGATGTATCTGAATTCAATGCCCTGACAATTTTCTCCATTTTGCAAATCATAATAATTTACAGTTGGAAGGGAAATAAATGAAAATTGCTCAACTCTTTTAATTCAGTTAGTTGAAGATCTCAATAACTAAAAAATTAAGAGATTTTCCCAAGGTAACTTCTTATTGACTACCTTTCAACCTGCTAGTAACTTTATATGTTTTATAGAAATTGATTCTCAAACAAATTTGATGTTAGTTATATACACATTTTACAGATTATAAAGCTGCGCCTCCAAATATAGAACTTGTTCAATTTGCAGGAGTTAAATGTCAGTTTCATTTATGAAATCCAAAAGTTTTGCCCTCTCATCTGTAATTAGAGAAAGAATATAGAACAATTTGATAGCCTTCTACACCATCTTATTTAAAGTCTTTGGGAAGGCTAATAACTCTAAGTGTTATCAAAAATATATGTAAGAGATATTTCCATACCTTTTTTGGTATGAAAATTAAGGGTTCAACCAGTTTGAAAAGCCATGGCAGTTATACTTCCAGGTATCTACCATAGAGAAATATCTCCACTTGTCTAAAATGTGACATTTTCAATGAAGTTAATGGCCATAGTGTCAGAAGTGCCAAGACAATGGAAGCAATATACCTGATATCAGAAAGGAAATAAATGTAATCCACAATTTAATCATAGAATTAAATACTATAAAGTAATATAAGTTATTTAGTTATAAACCCATATATTGGCTTTGTTAAATCTAATTAAGACTATATTGAATTAAAAAAGTTGTAAAGGGATAGCTTTATGTTATTTATTTATATTTAAAATATTAATTCCTAAAATAACACAATGCATTATAAAGATATATATATATATATATATATATATATATGCATAAACACCCTTGGGAATGATACATAACAACTTTAAGATAGTGCTTCCCTCTGGAAAGGGATAATGGGAAGGGATTTTGAAGGCAATTTTAGCTGAATACATACTGATGCATTTGTTAAAGAAAAATTAAGGCCATTTATTTTCTCCTTATGACCTTTCTTATATCCAGCACCATAAATCTATGTGAATTTTTATTATTTATAAAATCATTACAGATAGTTTATCCCATTTGTGCATCACAACTGGCCTGCAAAGCACTGATCTCAAGCCTATATGATTGCACATTCCTATTGGTTAAAAGAAAATTGAGCATATGCCAATTATTCTTTTTTTTTTTTGCTTGGTTGTTTATTATTACATATATATATATATCTATATATATACATATATAGATATATATATATAATCTTGTTCTACTGTGCTTAATATATTAGGTATATATAATGTATAAAAATACTCAGATGAAACATAAAAATTAATTAAAAGCACAAGTTATAACATTTCTCACACCCTGTGGTGGTTAGGTTCATGTGTCAGCTTAGCCAGGTGATGGTGCCCATTTGTCTGGTCAAGAAAGCCCAGGCCTTTTCCTGACATTTCATGACTGGTTAATAAAACAGGAGGCTGGTTTATTAAAGCATCAGTCTTCTGCTCTGAGAGAATCTAATCAGTTGGGTTTAATCCAATCAGTTGAACACTTTTACAAGAGAAAAGAGAACTTCCATTTATTTTTCAGTGAGCCAACATCTCCTGGGGAGTTCACCTCAGACCTTCATCAGGGTTGCCAGCTCACAGCCTACCCCATGGAATTTGGACTCATGCATCCCGACAGTTGCATGAGACAATTTTATAAAACCTCATATTTACAGAAATACCCTGTTGCTGTTTCCCTGGGGAACCATGACCAATATACACCCCCAAGGGAACTTCTGGTGCATACCAGGATTGTATTAACACATATATGCAGACCGGAACAAAATAACAGCTTCAATATATAAAAGAACCAAGTAAGAATTTAGCAATCAATTCAAAATCTAAGCCTGTGATTCTAACAAGCTGCCTATTTAGAACAAGTGTTTAGGAGTCCTGTTCCCTAATCAAATTCTCTGTTAAGCTTCTCTTCTCATGATTGCCTTCATGTCCTTGTTCCTTAGACAATAGATGATATGATTCAGGGTTGGGGCATGACTGAGTAGAGTACAGACATGAGAAGATCCAACATTGAGGGACAGTCTGAGATTGCCTTGACATAGGCAATATTACCAGATATTGTAAAGAGTGTTACAAACACTAGATGTGATATACAGATAGAAAATATTTTGATACACTCTGCTTGGATGGAATCCTCAGGATGGTAGAAAATATATGCACAGAGGAAAGAGTACTTGAAACAAACGGATTGTTACAAGACTTGTAATTAAAACCATGAAATTCAATAAAATTACTTTGTAATCTAAGAGCTTAGGAGCTGAGGGATGTCACAGAAAAACTAATGTACTATATTGGAGCCACAAAAGGGTAATGAGAATGTTGCTGCCACATGCCTGAACCCAGAAATCATCCCACTAAGTCAAGAAATGATCATCATCCTCCCACAGGTGACTTCATTCATAATGGCTATTGTATTAGTCAGGGTTCTCTAGGGAAACAGAATCAACAAGAGATATCTAAACATAAGGTTCTATAAAAATGTCTCATGCAACTATGGGGATGCATGAGTCCAAATTCCATATGGCAGGCAGCAAACTGGCAACTCCAATGAAGGTGTTCAAAGAACTCCTCAGGAAATGCTTCAACTCTAGACAAAGAAGGGAAGGTCCTCTCTCTCACACTTAAAAGTCTTCAACTGATTGGATTAAATCCAGCTGATTGAATTAAATACAATTTAATTTGTTCATTGTTTATTGATTTTGAATCATCAGGATTATTTAGATCTTTCAAACTGAGTAATTATGAAGTCTCTTTTATTCTCCTCTACTTAATATATCATCAGCAAAGAAAGAAAATGTTTTGTTTTTCTCATACTATTACTCTTTTTATCCCTACATTCCTTCCTGTGATTCTTCCTATTACCATTCTGTATTAGCTAGGGATTCTACAATTATAATATTTTTACTGAGTGTAAAAAGTAACTTTATAATCCCAGGTTGTTGAGATTTATTAAAACATTAACTGACCCCGAATTATATAACATATTTTATTCCACATCTATTAAGTGAACATTTATTCTCTGATCTGAACATGTATGAATGGAATTGTATATTTCAGTTTTAGAAATCACCCTCATATTTCAAGGTATAACTTAACTTGGGAATAGGTACCTTTACATATCGCTTTTTGTGGAATTGCTGTTATAACTGTCCATGGATATGATTAGCTTCTAAATTTTGTTTCACATTCTGTCATTTTCATGTTTTCATAAGAAGGCTTTGCTAACCTGGTAAATCCTGCTTTTTGTTGTTTTGTTCATGACACTGTTGAGTTTTGAGAGTTCTTTGTATATTCTAGATACAATTCCTTTGTTGGATGTGTGGTTTGCAAGACTTTTCATCTTCTTCACAGGGAATATTACAGAGCAATAGTTTTCAATTTGATGAGGTCTATTTTTTTTCATTAAAAAATTATGGATAATGCTCTTTATGTTATGTGTAAGAACTCTTCATTCAACCCTAGGTTTGGATGATTTTCTTCTGTTTTTTTCCCATTAAAAATTTATCATTTTTTATTTCACATTTAAATCTATAATCCATTTAGAGTTAATTTATTAAAAGTGTTGAAAATTATATTGAGGTTCATTAAATTTTTTTTTTTGCTTGTGGATCTCCAAATGATCCAACATCATTTGTTGAAAAGATTCTACTTCCTCTGCTAAATTGTTTTTACAAATTTGTAATATAGTTGGCCAGACATATGTAGAGCTATTTCTGGATTTACTATTTTGTTTCATTGACCTATCTGTCTATCCCTCTGTCAGTACCACACTGTAGATATATAATTAATCTCAAATTGGAGTAGAGTAAACCATTCCATTTTATTCTTCTTTTTGAAAATTGTTTAAGCTACTCTAGTTTTGTTGCATTTCCACATAAATTTTAGGATAATGTTGTCTGTATCTATAAAAATCTTTCTGTATTAATCTGTAGTGAATTGACGTCTGTTATGGATTATTATGGAATGACTCATATCAATCCATAAGGTATGTTCCAAAGGTATGTTCAAGTCCTAACCGTGAGTACTTTGGATGTGAACTCATTTGTAAATAGGGTCTTCAAAGATTCTATTAAGATGAGGCAAAACTGAATACAGGTGGGCCTTAATGACTGAAGACTTTATAAGCAAAGGAAAAATGGACACAGCAGTAGGAGTGAGAGGGAGAAAGGGGGAGAGAGATTGCCACATTATGGATGCAGAGATTGAGTTATCAATTGCAAGGAGGCCCCCACCAGAAAGCTACAGAGTTCAAAAAAAAAGCATGGCCTATGAAAACCTTGATTTTGGACTTCTGGCCTCCAAAACCAGGAGACAATAAATTCCTGTTATTTAGTATGATTAGTCTGCTGTATCATTATAGCATTCATTAAGACAACATTTTTGCTGTGTTTGCTTTTGCAACCCATGAATATTTTTTTTCAAAGCTTCTTTATTTTCACCAGGGTTTTGTGGTTTTCAGCATATAATTCCTGCACAAGTTTAGAGTTACCCAAAATATTTCATTTAATGACTGATAGTAAATGGTATTGTATTTTTAACACTGTTATTTCCCATGTTAATTGCTTGTATATAGAAATAAAATAGATATTTTGTTTTATCTGGTATCCTGCAGTCTGGCTGAACTCAGTTATTAGATCTAGGTGTTTTTTTTTTAAGATACTTTGGGATTTTCCAAACATACCATCTGAAAAATGGGATATTTTTATTTTTCTGTTCCGATTTTTATGCCTTGCATTTCCTTTTCTCGGTCGATTGCTCTGGCTAGAACTTCGAGTACTATGTTGAATAACAATGATAAAAGAAGACATTTATTCCTGCCTTATACACAGTTGTAGTAGAAAGCATTCAGTCTTTCACTATTAAATATGATGTTAGCTGTAGGTTTTTCATGGATGATTTTTAATCAAACTAAGGAAGCTCCTTCTAATCCTACTTTGCTGAGTTTTTCTCATGAATATATATTTAGTTCCGGTAAATGCTTTTCTGAACCAACTGATATTATCATGTGACTATTCTTCTTTAGCCCTGATAATATGGTGGATTACATTGATTTACCTCCAAATGTTGAATCAGACTTGAATCCTTGAAATAAATCTCACTTGATAGTGATATATAATTTTTTGTCTATACCATCTAATTATATCTCAACATATTTTTAAGGAATTTTGTGGCTATGATCTTGATTGACATTTTTGTGCTATATTGTCTGGTTTTGGTAGACTTCTCCAGTGAAATCAATGAAACTGGAGTTTTCTTTTTCAGGAGTCTTAGAATGATTCAATTGTTATAGGTCAATTCAAACTATTTATTTTACATGGGGTGAGTTGTGGTAGTTTTTGGATTTTTTTTTTTCATTATTGGTCCACTTAATCTAGTTTGTCATGCATATATGCATACAGTCATGCATAATATTCCAATATTACCTCTTTGATTTTTGCAGTGCTTATAGTTATATCCTGTGTCATTCCTGATAATAGTAATTTATATCTTCTCTTATTTTTCTTGCCACACTTGCTAGAGGTTTGGCAAGCATATTGAATACCTCAAGACCCAGAGTTTTGCATCATTGATGTTACCTATTGTTTTTCTCTTTTCAGTTTCATTGTTTTCAAATTTTATCATTATTGTTACTGACTTTCCATTGCTTTGGGTTTATTTTGCTCTTATTTCTTTATTTTCTTGAGGTGAGAGCTTTGATTACTGATATGTGGCTATTTCTAAATAAAGTATTTACTTCCAAATATTTCCCTCTTAGCACTGCTTTATCCATGTCCCACAAAATATGATATGCTGTATTTCATTTTCATTTATTTCAGCATACTTTATATTTCCCTTAAAAATTTATGTCTCTTAAGACATATTTATGCTATCTCTATGTTATTGATTCCTAGTTTGGTTCCCTGGTGGTCAAATAACACATTCTGCAGGATTCCAATTGTTATAAATTTCTTGATGTTTGTTTTATGGCCACATTATAGTAAAACTTGGTATGTTTCCTAAGTACTTGAAAAGAATGTGTGCTCTGTTGCAGTTGGATAGAGGTTTCTGCAAATGCTAATTTGATTCCACACATAGATGGTATGGTATGGTTGAATGCTACTCTATTATTGCTAATTTTATGTCTAGTTGTTCTTTCAGTTGTTGACAGGAGGCTGTTGAAGTCTCCAACTTAACTGTAGAATTGTCTCTTTCTCCTTTCAGTTCTATTAATTTTTTCTTCTCCTTTTTCTAAAACTCTGCTCTTTGGGGCATATACATGTAGAATTGCTATTAATTTTCAGTGGATTATAACTTTTTATGATTATACAATGTCCATTTCTATTACTGGAAATTTTATTTGCTTTTAACTTACTTAAACATTATATTAATATAGTCAATCCTTCTTCCTTTTTTATTAATGTTTGCATGACCTATCTTCTCTATCCTTTTTCAACCTATCTATATTATATTTGAAGGGAGTTTCTTGCAGAGAACACTTAGTTGGGTCGATGCTTGTTTTATCCACTCTGTCAATATCTTTTTATTGATGTATATAGGCTATTATATTTATTGCAATTCTTGATTTGCTAGGGCTTAAGTCTGTTATTTTATGCTATTTTCTGTTTGCTTTCCCTATTTTCATTTTTCCTCCTTTACTGAGAATTACTTGAAACATTTCTAGAAATACATTTTAATTTTATGTATTGTTTTTCAGCATAACATTTTAATGTTTTTATTTGTTGCTTTAGATATTATGTCACATGTACATAACATTACAGTCTACTGGTGTCATCACTTTATCACATTGAGTGAAGTGTCAAAATTTTCTCTCCTTTCACTTCCCTTTACTTTTCCAATTTATATCATAAAATCATCATTGTTACGATTTGTGCCTCAACAGTCAAACATATTTTAGAAAACTAAAGAACAGAAGGAAAGTTTATTGTTTATCCACATTTTTTCATTGTTATTTCAACCTTCTTGATATTCCAAGTTTCCTTTTTTCATCAATTTATTTTTATTTAGAAAATTTTCTTTACACATATTTTTAGAGTAGATGTCTGAACACACATTTTCTTAGTTTTCCTTCAGTTGAGAAGGTCCTGACTTCACTTCCATTCCTGAAAGATATTTTCACTGTATATAGAATGCTGGACTGAGAGGTCTTTTCTTTTATCTTTTGAAAATTGTGCCATTCCCTTCTGGCTTTTATAATGATTTCTCATGAGAAATCCACTGCCATTCAATTCTTTCCCCATATGGATAAAATGTGGTTCCCATCTCACTGTTTTCATTTTTTTGTCCTTAATTTTCAGATGTTTCACAATGTCTTCATACAGAGTTATTTGGGGATTTATCCTGTTTGGAGTTCAATCCACTTAGATATTTAGGTTTATGTCTCTTGATCAAGTTGGGAAGCTTTCAGCCACTATTTCTTTCAATAATTTTTCAGCTCCACCCTCTTTCTCCTTTTCTTCAGAACTTACATGACACAAATGCTAGATTTTTGGTTATAGTCCTACATGCCTTTGAGGTTTTTATCATTTTGTTAGTCTATTTGCTCTCTCAATTTTGCATGGGGAGAAATTCTATTATTCTTTCTTAAAACTTACTGATTCTTTCCTTTGTCTCCTCCATTTTGCCTTTGCACCTATTCAAGGAGGGCTTTATTTTTAATTTATTTCATTTTTAATTTGAAGTTTCTATTTGGTTCCTGTTTATATTGTCTATTTCTTTGCTGAGATTTTACATGTCTTTTTTCATTTGCCTCATGTGCATTCATAGTTTTTGTTGAATTGTTTAAATTTTCTTTTTTAGCTGGCCTTCTCTGAAATTGCTCTGGCAGAGTAAGTACATTGAGCTACTGCCTTGAGTCATGTAGGAGAGGATGTCTGTCCTCCATTAATACCTGGGTGTTATGGAACATTTCCTCATTACTATTGGGCAGGGGTAAGTTAGAATGGGCAGCAATAGCTTGTTTCAGTTCCTCACATGGCTTCCAATGGCACCATAGAGAGTGGCCTTGTTACTATTGGGCTATGGTGAAAGTCTGGACCCTTGAGTAGGCCTCCTCTGACATCACCAAAGCAAGGACTGGAAGGGGAAACTCATTAAAATTAAATGGAAGTGGAAGTCCATATTCCCCACATTGTCTCAATTGACATTGCTGGGGTGATTGACAAAGGGCTTGTTTCCACTAGGTGGAGCTGAAAGTCCTGGCACCCTACTGACCTTCTCTGACATCTCCTCAGCAGGGGAACTGAGATGTCTCATTTTAGACCAGATAGGATAGAAGTCTTTTTTCTCCACTCAAATTTTTTCAGGCAGGGTTGAGGTGTGGTCACTGTTTTGTTTTTTCCCCCTTTGGTATTTGGTGGAAATATAGGAGTTTTTATCTAAAAGTATTCTGTATTGCTAGGCTGCCCTTTTCCTGACTGTTTAGCAAAAGAAAGAAGGCATTTTGGGGAGCCCTTTTTGTCTGTGTCTTTTGGTGTTTCTGGATTGCTAGTTTCTCTAGGACCAAGTCTGGGATATATGAGGCAAAAAGATAACCTTGGGAACTCATAACTGTGTCATTACTCAGGACCTGGGATTCTACTGGGTGTTCCTTCTTCTCTCCATCTTCCAGAATCCTCTTGTCTTTGTTTTATATATAAAACTCTGGGATTTTACTTGAACTCAGCAGCAACAATAAAGAAATGTACTTGTATTCCACCTTTCAGGAATGTGAAATCCATAAATAAATTTTATTTTATAATGTTTCAGATTTAAAGAAAATTTGCACCTTCATAACTGAGACCATAGCAGGGGCCAAGATATATGAGGATCAGAGAGGAAAAATGGTATACTTATCACTGGTTTGATGGTATTTCAAATTCTGATCTTCTTACATCTTCTTGCTACTATTTAATTTTTATTGTCCTCAGAGACATGCTCCATCTATCCTGTCCAGAGTTTATAGCTGCATTCAATGGAAGAGACAAAGTGGAATGTGTTCACTCCATCTCACCTGGAACTAGAACCTCTTAACTTCAACTCTCCCTTCTCATTCCCTTCTAGCCCCCAGTGTCCTCACATTTTCCCCTCTATCCTCTATCAAGATCTATGTTTCTGATATGTGATCTTAAAAATGTAATAGTGAACATGAAATAATAGTTTCATAACGGTAGGAAGTGTTATATCACTTCTTCATATGACTTGCTTAGTGAAAAACAGTTTAATCCAAACACCCTGTATGTTTTTTTCTTATTAAATTAGAAAATTATCACCTAAGTTTATAAGTTGCTGGGCCTGGGAACAATTATTAATGATTTTTCCAAAGAGTTATGGTTATTCCGATGTATAAAAAAAACTAGAAATATGGAGAGCTTTTCTGGTGAAGCCTTGTGTTTGCAGTATGTTGGTTACCAACTCATAAAATTTCAAATTCATATGCATGAAATTTGAAACATTTTATCAGGATATTCTGGAAAACTAATTTGGTTGTAGCCTTTCATGTAGTGTGCACAAAGTACATCTGTTTAGATGCTTTTGGTAGAATGTTCAAATAATATCTCACAATTTTAACCCAATTAGTGAAAATATTATTAGTTATATAGCAGATGTTATTTAAATCAGAGTAAGCAAACTATTTTTACCAAAAGTTTATCTTCTTTATGAAAAGCTTTATCTTCATCTTAAACCTTGCAATTCTTCAACTCTGGGGCAATAATGTCTACCATATATTAAATTAAATATTTAATGAGATATCACTGAATTAAAACACCTAAAATTATGGATATGGATGGAAAGAAACCTCAGTGTTTTAAAGCAATGCCTTACATTACTTGTATCTTCATCCTGAATCTTCTAAAAATAAATATTTTATGACTCTGATTTAATTAAATCCATTAGTTTCACTATTTTCATTATTTCTGGAACAGATTAGTGTATCATAGTTGTGAAAACCCAAATTCTCTGTTCATTAATCAGAATGATGGAAGGCATTAGGTTTCAGATCCTCTAAATTTATATCAAATCTCACTTCCTTTCAAACACAAAACTTATGTGAGACTGGTAATCCTTTACTTCTGATCAAGAAAAAGTACTTATCTTTGCTATGTTCAACATACAGCACCAACTTTAACATCATCAATAAATAAAAGAAATGCATTTTTTTGCTGACAAAAGTCCAATTTAATTGAGCATATCTCATGCATACCATAAATAAGCCTGGTGTTGACTTTTTTTTTGCTTTTGAATAATGTAAGCATGAATGACTTTACAGCATCCTGTTGTATAATTACTGTTCTTCCATATTATAAGCTATTGACAGTGTGAAAAGTTCAAACCTGTCTTTTGATAAAGCAAGTTACCAAGTGCTTGACTTTATTTCTTTCAAAGTTCATTTTATGGGCTTTATTTTAATACTGTGATGATGTACTCATTTTTGCTATAGTAATGTTTTATTCTCCCCATTTAACAATAAAATCAATCAACCTGAAAACAAATTATACACATTATTTCATGCCTATTTTGAGAAAACAAAAGCCTTAATTAATTTATTAGAAAAGTCACGTCTTTGTTGTAAATTCCACAATAAAAACAGTCTCAAAAACTAATCACACTCTTTTATAAGGGAGAACATACCAGCAAAAAAGAATGAATTAATTCTCAGTCTAATAAAATTTGTCTTTAGCTATTTATTTTATACTTCTGAGTTCAACCTACTATACTATACACACACACACACACACACACACACCCCTATAGAATTCTTGGCTGCTGCCTATGCAGATTGGCTTTTTGCCTATAAAGTGGGGTCTGTGTGTTCACAGTGCAAAAAATAAAAAATCAGAAGCCTGCTCATCTCATCTGTAGTATGTTCCTGATTTGCTGAGATGATATGGATAGTATTTGACTGAGACAAACAAAATTTCTTTATTATCCTTAAGTAATAATAATTATTAAGAATATACTAGTATGTTTAAATTGCAATCACTTTTATACATCCAATGTACTAAATGGTTTAGAATAAAATTATTTAATTATTTTCTCTCTTAAAAATGCTTGCAGTGACTTAAGACCACAAAACAGATATATTAACTAAGTTATGTAAATAATGTGTTTAATACATATCTTGTTTCCTTTACTCTTCTTTAAAGGAATTTTTAATGATAAATATTTTAAGGAAAATAATAGTGAATATGATATCATACTGGTCAATATATCTGAACTATTTTTCCACCTTGGTAAAGACAACATGTAGAAATTTCTTCTGCAATACAAAGCTTTAATGGGAGCTTTTATGAGTAAATATAAGAGGGTTGTTTGGCAGAAAACTAAAATAAAAAAAAAACTTGAGGAATTCAATGAAATTGAAGGAAAAAAACCCATTACCTAGGTAAACAGTTTGGCAACTCTTTGATGAATTTTGAACCCTTGGAAAATAAGTGGCAGAAATAAAAGAGTCAGTGGTAAAAATCACAGTTTATAACAATGCAGAGCTCTCTTTTCTATGTCTCAAGACCTCATTTAAGTAAACATATATGCATTTTGCTTAATTACACATAAGCCAGGGGAAAAGGCCTTATGAGATAAGTGAGCAGTAGTCCAATTGGTGTGTAATTTAGAACCATGGGTTTGTCTAAATAAGTTGAATATAACTACATGGCTTGTGACAATTCCTTGTGTATCACATCTGGAAAGAGCACAGTTTTCCTGAGATCAGTTTCTTCAAAGCCTCCTTCACATCCTTGTTCCTTAAAGTGTAGATGATAGGATTTAAGGTGGGAGTCACCATAGTGTAGAAAAGGGAGATAAACTTGCCTCGGTCCTGGGTATAACTGTCCCTCGGCTGGAGATACATGTAGATGATGGTGCCATAAAAAATGATCACCACAATGAGGTGGGAGGAGCAGGTGTTGCATGCTTTTTGCCTGGCGACCATTGATTTGATCCTCAACACAGCCTGTGTTATGAAGCCATAGGAGATAAGAATGAGTGCTGGGGGGATTAGGAGGAACAGGACACTAATGACAAAAAGCACCAATTCATTGATGGTGGTGTCCACACAAGCCAATTTGAGGAGGGCTGGCACTTCACAAATAAAATGATCCAGCCTGTGGTTGCCACAGAGAGGTGGCTGCAAGGTGAAGGTAGCATGGATCAAAGAATTGGCCAAACCACTCAGCCAGGAGATGGATGCTAGCTGCTGACATAGCTGCAGGTTCATGATGACTATGTAGTGTAAGGGTTTGCAGACAGCAACATAGCGATCTAAGGCCATCACAGCCAAGAGAATACACTCTGTAGAGCCCAGGGCTAAAGAGATATAGAGTTGGAGCACACACCCTCCATAAGTGATGGTCTTCTCTGGTCCTCTCAGGTTAACTAGGGTCTGAAGGGCAAGGCTAGTGGTGAAGCAAAGGTCCAGGAAGGAGAGGTTACTGAGGAAAAAGTACATGGGGGTGTGGAGAGGAGGATCCAGGTACCAGATGATGATGATGATGAGGTTTCCCACAAGGGTCAGGAGATAGAAGACAAGGACAAATACAAAGAGCACAGCCTCCAGGTGAGGGTGGTCAGAGAAGCCCAGAAGGATGAAACCTACCAGGGAACTGTCATTGGCCCTTCCCATACCTCCAGGGAGAACATCACCTGCTAAGAGAAAAATGAGAAGTTTGAACAGTTTTTTTGAGAATCAAAAAATGTAAGAACTGAAAGGACCATAGAAACCAAGTTGTCTAACCCTCGCATTTTTTCCCCTAATGTGGACCATATGTCTTCCAGTCTAATGCATCTCTTTAGAAAATTATGAATAATTTCAATTCTGGGTTTTTCTGGGAACTCATTATTAAAGCTGATCAAAGTGGCTATTTGCACATGTATCTAGAAATGTGCCATCATCTACTTCTGAAAATAAGTGCACTTCAAAATAAAAAAGAAAATACCATATTCATGATTTTTAATTGTGGACCAAAATCTGTGTACAAAGTCTAAAATATTCAGGTTTGGTCCTAGGCACAAATGAGGGTAAGAAATCTTCCTCATCTTACAACTGCTACACACACACACGCACACACATACATGTACAGACTGTATTTACGCATTACTTCAACAGGGATAAGGTAGTCATTCATCTAATAGTCTATTTGCAGACAGGAAACAAAACTGACAGTTACATAATGAATAATTAAAATTTTTAAAACAAATGTTAATGATGTTCTAAGGCTGAACCAAAAAAGACAGTTTTCAAATCAGTTTTCAAAATAACACATGAGAAATAAATTGCTTTGAAATGTGGAAACTGAAGAATTTTTTATTGATGAAACTAAAACTAAAATTTTAAAATGGGTAGTATCAGGATGGAATAGGATAGAAGAAAATCATTTTTGATATGTAGGACATATAACAACTAGAAGAAAAGGAAATATGTATTTGAGGAAGCAAGATAGATAAAAAAAATTGAGTGTACATGTTCACTCAATTATTGAATGACAAAAGTGAAAATTATTTTAAAACTGCATTTTGAATCAATATTATTTAAACAACCTTGTTTTAAGTCATTAATATTCATCATAAAAATGAAAACATATTCAACAGAATATACATCATTAATAAAAAGTTACAGATATATTAGATTCGCCTTAGAAATATAAAATTGTTTGTAAAGGTTCTCTGATAAATCTTTTAAAACTCCTTAACTGTCAACATGACAAAAACACAAAAATTTTAAGCAGAAATAACAAATGCTTATTGGAAAAGTGAGGAACATTTGAAGTCAGTTGGTCATTAGAGAACTAGCCATTGGATAGAGTGTGTGGGCAATTCACTTCTTGTGTTTATAAAAAGATTCGGAAAGGTGAGTATTGAAGGTGTACCTAGAAAAAGTTATTTGGAGCCAAACTGTACAGATCATTGAGTGAAATAAAGTTTTTGTCTTAGAAGTGGAGGCAGTGTAATGCCACTACAGGTCTCTGAGCAGAAAGGAAAGTGACATTTTCAAATTTCTTTTGGAAATATTGATCTGGCAGTGGTATACAGTGTGTTGGCGAGGTCACTGATGTCAAGGAGTTCAAATATTGGATATTTCAAAAGGTCTTCTGAAAAGTAAATACATTTTAATCCAGGGTTATGTGGTATGAATAGACTGATATTTACCAAAATATCAAAATTAACTGAATAATGACTTTTTAATGGAAAAGGAAAATAATGAAGAATTTGATTCCATGCTTTCACATGAGAAAACCAGGAAAATGTAAAAATGACATACTATATTTCTCATTCCAAAACATTTTTTTCCTGACTTACCAATTCTTCCAATTCAGAATTTATTTTACCTTCCCCTATAGAAGTACTAGTCAAAAGGCATTCTCCTCTGTTGATTGTGAAATAATAGCATGGAATTTGAATAAACTGACTGTGTCTAGTGTGCATATCTGTGTTCCCTGAAGAGCCAGGTGAGGTGTAATTCCCCCAGAGGAGGTTGCATGAAATGTTTATGGAATGTCAGTTCTTGCTAGTCTCAAGAGCCTTCCTCTACACAATGCAATGGCTGTTTGTTCCTAGAATTGAGCATATGTGCACTAAACATGATAGAAATGAATAGTAAATGGAAAAAAAATATAGATAATGATGCAAATTTACAGAAGGAAATGTTCACAAACACATTCAGAGAAGCAAACACAAAGCAAGCTGAGCTTTCCAGCAAAGACCAAAACAACAGATAAGAAAGATTTCAAGTAGAGGAAAACTTTGTGAGAAATACTAAAAGTGAAAATTCTCCTTGTATTTTCTTTAGAAAAACAATTAATAAGTTTGTGTATTTGCAAAGGGAGAAATAATAAAGATTTGAAAGTCAAGAATTCTATAGTTTAAATAGTGAAGGGCTTTAAAAGTTAGCCTAAGACTAGAGAAATTTTGTGGGTTTTTTAATATAGCTGGGATATATGCAACTCATATTTCACAATATCTTATCTGACCATTTAGATACGGATTGGGGATAGAAGGAAAGAAAGAAAGAAAAAGAAAAGAAGGAAGGAAGGGAGGAAGGAAGGATAGAAAAGACAAAAGGCTAAAGTAAGGATCAAAGATTGATGTAGTGCAGTCCATACTCTTGGTTGCTAATGCTCATTTGAATTAAGCCACTGTCAGCAGCCAGAGTTATCTTTGTTTCTCCAATATGATATTTCCCTTTGAATGGTTCCCAGTACTTACAAGAAAAGTGTGCACTATCAACAAAGCATTCAAGACACTCCCTGTGCTGGTTTATGCCCTCCCACATCCACCACCCTCCACACGCCTAACTTATACCACCATTCTGAGTGGTCTGAACTCCCCCTACTTTCCCTTTAATTTAGTCATCAGTCATACCTTTTCTTAGGATTATCCCCATAAAAAAGATAATTTCCTCCAACTTCCATCACGTGAAAAGCATCTCCTCCCTTCTCAAGACTCGTCGCTGGTCGCTTATGTGCAAAGTCTTCATTGATTGATTAGTCATCACACACTCCAATGCCCACCCAGGTAGGATTTAGCAATTCTTATCTTGTATCCATCCTTTATTCTAAATCTACTTCTATCATAGGAATTGTTGGACACCATTAACCTAAATTTTTTATGTCTGTATGTGTCTACTAAACCAAAAGTCTAAAAGTGAAGGGTCATATTTTACTGATTTTATTACATGTAATTTGTGTGAAGTCTGATGCATAATAACTAATGAATATTTGCTGAGTAAACTAATGCATTTTAGTTGCACTATTTCCCAGAGCCAGACACTTTCTTGGGTCTTTCTGAATACAAGAATTGGGAGAAAAAATGAAGTTGCCTTTGCTTTTGTGACACTAAACCCTTGTTCATTACTCAAGCCACCTGCTGTAGAAAGCCTTGGAACAGGCTGAAAATTCACAATCATGTCCTATCTCAATTTGAAGAAGTCCAATATAAGACTGATGTTTCTTCTGGTCTAGTCCATTTTCCAGATGTACTGTTCTTCTGTGTCTACTCTGCCCTTTGGTGAAAGTACAAGACTGATGGTTTTAGATTTCTCAGTATTTGCTCAGGTGTTTTAAAGCCTCATTTTAAGTTACCCACCTGAGCAGGGAAGGGCCTAATTTAATGCATAAGCAACTATCTTCTGTAGTGAAGATTCTGATTTATGCCAATCCTCAACTTGTTGACCCCATAAGCATCATTAAAATGCAATTACATAGTCCCTAGATTGTAAGCTCTTACATCAGTTAACTCTATCCCTGAATTGTAAGGCCTAGCTCTAAACTTTGAGATGCTGATCCCCTAGCGTATGTTGTCACAAACATTGGGACTGGCGGTTTGATGTGCTGAGCCCTCGAGCATGGGACTTGCCCTTATGAAGCTCATTACCACAAAGGAGAGTCTAAAGTTGTATGCAATGGTGCCTAAGAGTCTCCCCCTGAGTACCTCTTTGTTGCTCAGATGTGGCCCTCTCTCTCTCTAACTGAGCCATCTCGACAGGTGAACTCGCTGCCCTCCGCTCTACGTGGGACCCAACTCCCAGGGGTGTAAATCTCCCAGGCAACGCAGAGTATGACTCCCGGGGATGAATGTGGACCCGGCATCATGGGACTGAGAGTATCTTCTTGACCAAAAGGGGGATGCAAAATGAGATGAAATGGTTTCAGTGGCTGAGAGATTCCAAATGGAGTCGAGAGGTCACTCTGGTGGACATTCTTATGCACTATATAGATAACACCTCTTAGGCTTTAATGTATTGGAATAGCTAGAAGTAAATACCTGAAACTACCAAACTCCAACCCAGCAGTCTGGACTCCTGAAGACAATTATATAATAATGTAGATTACAAGGGGTGACAGTGTGATTGTGAAGACCTTGTGGATCACACCCCCTTTATCTAGTGTATGGATGAGTGGAGGAATGGGGATAAAAACTAAAGGACAAATGGGGTGGGATGGGGGGATGATTTGGGTGTTTTTTTTCACTTTAATTTTTTATTCTTTTTCTGGTTCTTTCTGATGCAAGGAAAATGTTTAGAGATAGATTGTGGTGATGAACGCATAACTATGTTATCATACTGTGGACAGTGGATTGTATATCATGGATGATTGTATGGTGTGTGAATGTCTTTCAATAAAACTGAATTTAATTAAAAAATTATCAAAAAAAATGCAATTACATATCTCTGAGGAAACTAAAATATGAGACCACAATGTTAAGAGTCAATAAAGAATGATCCACTGGAAAATATTTTATTCTTTCTCAATACATTCCAACCTAATAATTCATTTTAAGGACATTGTACTTACACTATTCCTCCATTTGAGATGGCAGAGAGTCCAGAGTCCAAAGGCTTGCAATGACATATAGCTTGAGTCATAATCCTTTATGGTAACTATCCTATCTATCTATCTATCTATCTATCTATCTATCTATCTATCTATCTGTCTGTCTATCTATCTATCTATCATCTCTATGTTGTTCCTGTAAGAGACAGCTTAAATTTAAAATGTCAATCAATTATACTGATTAATTGCAAGACATTACCTTGCACTTATGAATAGTAAGAAGAAATTTCCACATCCTCATAATTGAGAGACAAAACCTGAATCCAAATAGTTTAGTTTTCTCGCCCAACATTACATGTTACATTAATGACAAAACAAGCCCAGCAGTGATAGAAAACTATAAGGTTGCTACCTCAATAACTTATAAATCTCTTCAAGATATATGTGCACATAAGTAAAATGCTAAATCAAACTGAGGTCTTATATAGTACCACAATTATTTAAATGTGTTCATATTTTCCACATCTTCAGAAGATTATACAGCATTTTCTTAGCTTTGTGTTTCTGTGTCAAACCTGGTCCCAATCCAATAGGCAACTTAGCTTCAGAACGACATCTGCTGAAGACTCATATTTCTCACAGGAACAAAGCCCGAAGAACTGTTTTAATGGTAATGAGATGTTTATTCACATTTACTAGGTCTTCTGGGGTAACTTGTGTACCCAGAAGGGAATTAGCAGAGAAGTGACTAACTTCAGGGGATCATCCAGGGAGAATGGATGTATGTATTTCCCTAATGCAAAACATTTTTTTGGTACAGTATTGTTCTGGTTTGCTAAAGCTGCTGTTTTGCAAAATATCAGAAATGGATTGGCTTTTATGAAGGGAATTTATTAGGTTACAAAGTTACAGTTCTAAGGCCATAAAAGTGTCCAAACTAAGACATCAACCAGAGAATACCTTCACTGATGAAAGGTCAATGGCATCCAGAACACCTCTGTCAGCTGGGAGGGCACATGGCTGGCATCTGCTGGTCCTTTGATCCCAGGTTCTGGTTTCAAAATGGCTTTCTCCAAAATATCTCTGGGCTTCTGTCTCTCTTTGCTTCTCTCTCTCAGCCTTTGGGCAACCTTGCTTGTTCTCCCAGGGCATTTCTCTCTAAGCCTAGAGGGATCCTCTCTTAGCTTCTCTGGGGCAAACTCTGTGCTTCACCTCCTAGCTTAGCATCTCCAAATGTCTTTCTGTCTGCATCTCCAAGTGTCTGGGTCTGTGTCAGCTCCCTCGGTTTCGGTGAGTCCTGGCCTAGCATATCCTGGGGCATTTCATTCCTCTGCTGTGTGAGCTCTCTTTAAAGGACCTCAATAAACTAATCAAGACCCACCCTGAATGGGCAGGTTCACACCTCCATGGAGATAATTTAATCAAAGATATCACCCAAAGTTGGGTAATATCTCCACAGAAACATTCAATCAAAAGTTCCCACCCCAATCAAAAGATTAATAAGTCAAACCCAAAAGATTGCATTAAAGAACGCAGCTTTTGGGGGGACATATAGATTCAAACCAGTACAAGTATCAGTCTGAGACTTCCACTTCATAAAAGAAGCCACAAAATGTTCCAACATAAAATACAAACAAACAGCTTCCCTGTATTGGCCACTTCCTGTTGCCTTCCAGTTACAATAAAGAAAATTCCTCTCATCCCCTTTAAAGCTAATCCCTTCACCTGTACTTTAAATTATTTGCACCATATAACTCCCCACAACTAGCAACATCTTTATCTCTTAGAGCAAAGAAATTTCATAGTAAAACCATCAGTAAACATGTCTAGATTTATGGTCTCTTTTGTTATTTTATCCTTCTCTCCCACATCTTTAAATGTTAGATTGCTCAAACATCAGTCCAGTGTCCTTGTCTCTTAATACTATTTAATTTCTCCCTAAGTGAACCCATCTGCTAATCATTACATTTATTAGATTCCTCTAGTGAGGACCAGATCTTCATATCCAATTTTCAACCAAATATGTCCACTTGGACATGCACTGTAAATGTATTTTGTTCAGTTCTAAACCTGTGCCTGTTTGAGTGTATTATGTCCCCTAAAATGCCATTGTCTTTGATGTAATCTTTGGTGGGCAGATGTATCAGTGTTGATTAGATTCTAATCCTTTGACTGTTTCCATGGAGATGCACCCCATCCAGCTGTGAGTGATGACTCTGGATAGTTTCCATGGAGGTGTGGCCCCACCCATTCAGCATGGGCCTTGATTAGTTTACTTGAGCACTATATAAGCTCAGACAGAAGGACTGAGCTTGCTACAGCCAAGACGGACACTTTGAAGAATGCACAGAAGCTGAGAGAGTAGCTGCAGATGAGAGACAGTTTGAAGATGGCTGTTGAAAGACTTTTGCTCTGGAGGAGGTAGGAGAAGACAAACACCCCAAGAGCAACTGAGAGTGACATTTTTGAACAACTGCAGCCTAGAGAAGAATGTCCTGGGAGAAAGCCATTTTGAACCCAGAACTTTGGAGCAGATGCCAGCCACGTGCCTTCCCAGCTAACAGAGGCTTTCTGGACGCCATTGGCCATCCTCCAGTGAAGTTACCCGATTGCTGATGTGTTACCTTGGACACTTTAACTGTGTAACCAAATAAACCCCCTTTTATAAAAGCCAATCCATCTCTGGTGTTTTGCATTCTGGCAGCATTAGCAAACTAAAACAAAGCCCTTGCTCTTCAACTGAACACCATCAGCCCAATTTATGTAAACTAGAAACTTAGGCCCATCTTTGATGTAACTGTCAATATTTTTTTTTTATTTTTTATCCCTAATAGCTAGTCCCCCAAATTACAGATAACACCTAAATATTTCTCAAATCTGCCTACATTTATTAGATGCCCCAAATGCCAGTGATAGTTGCAAGTTTTAAGCTGAAAGAAGATATCTTATGTTCTAATGCAATTATCTCATTAAATAAAGGGGAACATAGGTCAAAAATAAGTGTTGGGATTTTGTAATAGTAATAAGAAAATGTAGGACCTAAACCCAAGACTGCTTTTCTGAGTCTGGTGTTCTTTACACTGCATCAGCATTGGTTGATGTGCTGAAAAAATTTATACTTTCTTGTGTGTCTGAATTCTATCCTTTCTTCAATATCAAGGCCCTGACATTATTCCTATACATTTTTAGCCTTTTTTGAACTCTCTCCACTCTGAAGACATAGGCTGTTTTTTATTTTTATATTGCCTAATATGAGATATGCCAGTATGACTCACAGTATAATTGGGACTAGAAAGCATCATAGAATATTTAAAAATAAAAATCCTTCAATTGCTTTGGCATTTGAAGTGTTCAATAAAGATGTTTTATAAAAGTTCATTGATTATAATCAATTGAATTTAATTAATTCCTTTGATCATTACCTCTGCTTTTATCACAGCATCCATCCAAGAGAACTGGAGAAATCAGTTATAAACAACTCCAATTTCCAAATAATTTCTCAAAGTTTGGCTGGACACTAGATGTGAGTAATCTATCGATTCCAAGGAATGAAAGTTACTCAGCTGTAGTCCCCTGCCCAATCAGTGACAGGAGGGGCAGGTTTGATGAATGAAAGCATTAACCAAGGACTACAACGCAATAGTACTTAATTGTCCCTAGGACTTCTGCTTCCCATTTTGTACTATTCCAATGCCTTATCTGACTTACACAGCCCTGCATTATTTGACCAATTCAGACAGTTTTCTACCTTCGCATCTCACCTCTAAATATTTGCTCCAGTCACACTGCATTTTAGTTTGTTCCTTCAATATTTTCACACTTTTGAATTTATTTCATTCATGAAAACATGTTAATCACCCTCTCTATATATATTAGTCTTAGAAACTCTTCTTCAGCTGGTTTAGACTTTCACATCCTTCAGGTCTGTCTGGGGCAACATTCTTCTCTGTTTCTCGTAAGTCATAAGTGATAGGTCATTCCTGACATCTTTACTCTTTATGTGAAATGATTATCACATGTGGAACTACAGGATCTTCCCACAATATTCTTTCTCATCTCACTGAACTGTTTTTTTTTTTTTTTTTTGATGTAAGTTTGAATCTGGCACTGTTGCTTAAAATAGTTTATACAACTCCGTACTTGCTGTAATACAGTAAAGTAGAATATGAATCTTATGTATTCCCACAAAATTTCCCAAAATCAATATGTGAAACTTCTTCATTTTCAGAAAAAGAATGCTATATAAAAGGACTATTTAGAGTGAAATCATGATAAATGATTATCACAGTTTTATTGTAAATCATGAAAGCTGTTTAAGTTTTTATCTGGGAAATAAAATTCAAAATGATGAGAAAATATTTTATCTATAAAATATAGTTTATAATAACAATAATTAACATTACTAATTGTGTGTATTTGCAAGGCACAAAAAATTCTATAGCTGTGATTTCTCTCAGGAAACAGTATCCATTGTCAGGTAGTGAGAAATGGTTCGTTGGTTCAACCATACATTCAGCTATGAAATTAAAGAATGAGGCCCCATCCAGCTGCTTTGTCCACCATTTTTAATGTATTATTTTTGTTCTCATGGTGTTTTTGCACCTCCACACATCTCTTCCAAGTTCTAAGTGGATGGAATATATGACAAAATAAAAAGTCTTTTGCTTCATGACAGTATGCTCACTGCACAGTCATCCTAATTACATCCAGCTCTGAATTCTTGGAAAGAATTAAGCTACATTTTTATATCTAGAGCTAAGGGAAGGCTGCAATACTGAGAGACTGCATTATTGGTTAATGAATGAAGGACAGACAAATGACCTTACATTTGTCTTTAATGTCTGTATGTTCACCTTAATCTTGTAAAGTGTTTAGCCTTTAAAATAATCTCATATTTGCTACTTAAATAATACATTCTGAAGAAAAGACACTGAAGCATAGATTGACTAAATATTTCATTGTATATTACTGCTGAGCCATTGTAAGTCAGGACTAGATGCATATATTCCATGCATTTTACCAAATGTTAAAAATTGAGTAGGGAACCAACTGGAAGAAAATGGAATAAAATGGCCAAAGTGTGGCCCTATTGAACGGTTTTTATCACCGTATCACTCTAAGAAATTTTTTGATAATCATGCAAAATTTACAGCCAGAATATTCCCTAGAACTTTCTTAAGAGCCCCTTTAAACTCTTTGTTCCTCAGAGTGTAAATAAGAGGGTTTAGCATAGGAGTCACCACAGTGTAGAAGAGGGAAACAAATTTTCCCTGGTCCTTGTATTTACTCTTGGCCGGCTGCAGATACACGAAGATGATGGTTCCATAGAAGATGATGACCACCATCAGGTGGGAAGAGCAGGTCCCAAACGCTTTCTGTCTCCCAGTAGTCAACTTGATTTGCAAAACAGCCCAGGTAATGTAGCCATAGGAGACCGGGATGAATGAGACAGGCACTATGAGGAAGAGGATACTAGCCACAAAAAGCTCAGCCTCATTGAAAGTGGTGTCTATGCAAGACAACTTGATGAGTACAGGGACCTCACAGATGAAATGATCCACTTGGTGATGACCACAGAAGGGCAGCTGAAGGGTGAGAGTGGACTGTACCAGGGTGGTGGCCACCCCACTGAGCCATGCCATAGATGCCAGGATCATGCAAAGACGTGGATGCATAAAGACTGTGTAACGTAGAGGACGGCAGACAGCAATATAGCGATCATAGGACATCACTGCGAGCAAAACACACTCTGTGGAACCCAGGGCAAGTGAGACATAGAGTTGAACAATGCAGCCCCCATATGTAATGGCTTTCATGGGATCCTGCAAGTTTACCAGGAGTTGGGGAATAACACTGCTGGTGAAGCATAGGTCAAGGAAGGAGAGATGAGAAAGGAAGAAATACATTGGCATGTGAAGTTTGGGTTCCAAATGAGATACCAGTATGATCGTGGTGTTACCCAAAATGGTTAGTAAATAGAAGATCAAGATGACTACAAACAGAGCCTCCTGTAACTGAGGATGATCAGAAAACCCCAACAGGATGAAATCTGTCAGGCTGCTGCCGTTGGTATCCTCACCATCCCCATTTGTAAAGTGGTTTCCAGAACACTGAGACATAGCTGAGAAAGATAGCATATTACACAAGGTCAAGTGAGTGACAATGTCACCTCTCATAAAAGCATCCTATGTTAAATGAGTATAAGTTCATGTCCTTAGATCTAGTGACTTATTTCTACCTATTGTCCTAATGTGTGTGTTCTACCCATTTCAGCTCTTAGCTGTCTTCTAATGTTCTCCAAAGTAAAGAAAGTGGACATATCAACAAACACCATTATTTATTATAGGAAACACTTTAGACACTTGCTTCTTTACAATTCCACCAAATTTACCCTTACATTAACACATATCTTTCTAGTTACAGAAAACAGGGAACTCAGATAATTTCAACTAAAGACAGAAGACCTAGTTTTTAAGAAATTTTCTATTATGGAAAAATATTTCTCATCATCAAGAATTGTGGAAATTATTTCTAAGGTTACATGGTTGAAATAAATTAGATGTGGTTAGCATTAACTAAAAACTTCTAAGAGCTTAAATGACCTCATCAAAGCATCTACTTACCAAGAGATGCAACACTTGGATCCATTTCGTATGAATCCATGGCCCAGTTGATTCTACAAACTATCTACCTTTCTTATTCCTTCTCTGAGTATTTGTTTGTTTATTTATTTTTGGTTTTTACTTTCTCTATTTTTCAGGGACTTTTTCTGGTTTTCAGGAGATGAAATGTTATCTGTTATTTTTATATTCCTATGCATTTAAATTTATTTTCCTGGAATTATTTTCTCTCTAACCATCTTCAAAGTGTGAATGCAAAATGTGCTTCCTGGTAAAGGAAGCAAGCAAGTAAAGGGATCTTCATTTCCAAATGTGGAAACCATATCTGATTTATGTAATGACACTACTCAGTAATCTACTAATTATGGCTGTACTATAGAAAGGCCAATCCTTTCTTCAAATCTATTGTTAACAGGGAGACTTCTCCCAATCCCTTAGAAAAAAATGGCCCTTTAATACTATACACTCCTGTAATCTTTGTTATTAAATATTTGACTTGACTAAGTTGCATGTATGTTTCTTCACAATAGCTGGTGATTTCACAGAACCCAAACCTTAGAGTGCTCAGCACACAGTAGTCTCTCAAAAATTCATTTAGCAGTCTTCCCAAGTTTCATTCATCATTTTATACCTCTTTGATTTTCCCAAGAGAGTCTAAAAACACCTCAAGTCAATAGATAGATAGCTGAAATCAATGCCAAATGAATGAATGAGGAGATGCCCAAAAATGGGACAGGAGAAAAAACCTTTCTAATTCTCCTGAAACTAATTTTTGTCTTGATAATTAATATTTACTTATTTCCACTGCAGAATATTTACCCCATTTACTTCATGTTGGAATGAAATTCCAAAATATAGTTTAGGGAATTTTCAGCCGAATATCTTCAATAATTTAAAAAAATAATAATATTTTAATTATTTTTAATAGCAATGAACAAAAGTATCTATAATTTTAAATTAAAGGCCATTTTTATGTAAATAGATCTTCTATGATCACTGCAGTCCCAGATATGGCATTTCCTTGATAAATCCTATTTTCTTTCCTCAGACCTTTGTAGGTCCCCATAATCTCCATTTTATTAACCAAATTCACTTAAACAACATAGTAGTGAAGCAAGGAAAGCCAGTTCTTTTCAACCCAAAGGAACATGACCCTATTTCTTAGTCTTACATGAAAGTTTACTTTGTTAACTCCCTACTGTATCTATCCTACTGTTTCTGGGTGGGAATGACCTTAAGAATATCAGAAATGATGCAGGGTCACTAAACAAGGAAATAGCAGCAGTAATCGCCAGGGCCCTGTACTTATTGATAGAAGTAGTCAAGAAAAGGCTCACTACCAACAGTCCATAGTGATGTCTCAAGTAGAACTAGACAATGACAGAGCAATTCCTGTGATAGAATCTGTGGGACATAAAACCTTTCTGCTCAATCTTGGTAAATGCTCAGTGACATGACAGGAAAATTTCCTGTGTTTATAATCTAAATCCATGATCTCATCTTCACCCTCTGCATAAAACTCTCAAATTTCTAATTCCCTCACAAATTGAAAATGCCACAAGCATGTATAATTCCACATTTATCAGTAGTATTACTGTGATTGGGGCACTTAAAAATGTGGCAACTTTTCATCAACTCCATACAATATTGTAATTCAAAAAATTGAAACACCCTGCTATGTCCTCATTAACTTGTTCATTTTCCCCCAATGTCTTCCAGTAGGAAGCTTTAAACATTTCATTGCTACTACAAAAACAAGGGTTTCCTTTTAAAATTTATTTTATTCTGATAAATTTTATGCAACATTAACTAGCACTAGTCCTCTCTTTGCCACTGCAAGTCAGAACCTCCTGTTGTTGAGCCCCCAAATCTCTGGCTTTATATTTGATGTATGTATATTTCCCGAATGAACATATCTCCTTAATTATGAACATTTAAAGTCCCCAGAGTAAGCATTCATGAGCATACTCAAAGAAAACTGTAGTATTATCCAGGCATTTTCCACAGGTGCATTGCAGAATACAAGGAAAGGAATTCCACACATACATACCATTTAATTTGATTCTGTTTCACAATAATATTTTTCTGAGTATTTCAAACATCTTCATTGCTTATTACAAACATTATACATAACTGATCATAGAAAAGTTTGAAATGAGTTCTAAAAAATACTTTGTTTTCAAGGAGAGGTAGCTATTGGTTGAGTGAATGCAATATTTCCATAACTTTTCATTTTAAATCTAATACTAACAAAAAGAAAAGAAAATGTAAAAGAAATATCTATCTAAAAAGGAAAAGTCCTAAAACTATGAAACACCCATAAGCTATATCATGTAGTCCATATATGATGTGCCTGTTATACTGAAAATTAATGAAAAACACTTGGATGCTGACAGCAAAAACCTCTTCTCTAAGCACCATCCTATGCATCACTAACCCTGGCAAAATAAGATATAGAAGGTAGTAGTCCGTGGGACATCAAATATCCTACCAGAGGAGTAGTTCCTTATAGAAGATGGCTCCACTGCTGGGAAAATTAACTCTGTTGATAAGTGGCATGGCTGGGGGCCAAGGGGAGATGGACATAGTCCCAGAGAGAAGATTTAATTATTTTAAGGAAAAATGATTGGGAAAACTATATCAGTATGAAACTTCCAGATATCCACTGCACTTGCACACCAAGTGACAGTAGAACGTAACATAAATTATCACCAACATTTTATCCTCCAGTTCAAGTTTTAAAAAGCCTAGTAAAACAGCACCCAGAAAAACACAGAAAAAAAGACAAAACAAACTATTCCCTTATATTTAGGGAAAGACCAAGCCTGGATCACTGTCTACTCCCAAAGAATGAGGAGTATGCAAAAAATATAAAACCCAAGACTTAGGTTTCATGCCCTACAAAATCTTTTCTACAAAAGCAAGGCAAAACAAAGAAAAACAAAAGAAAAGGCCCTAAGAGACAAAAGGTGGGTGAAGAATGTGCATTTGAAGGAAAATTGATCCAAGAAGAAGTAAAAATATTGAAAAGGTGAATTTCTTCCTCCAAACTATGAAAAAGATTAAACAAACCTTGAGTTTTTGAACAAGTGACTTCTAACAAAAGCAGAATTAAAAGAAGGAATTGGCTGAGCTGTGTAAATTAATTAAGGAACTATTAAAAATTAGGAGATGTAAACCATATTTAAGAAGGCAGAATTAGAGTTTAAATAAGGATAAGTTTGAGTAACTTGCACAGACTTCTGTGGAAAGAAATAAAGAAAAATATTAAGAAAGATGGATATAAAAAGTCAAGCAGCAAAAATACCAACATACCTTCAATTTCTCACAGTAATTATTCTTGACATCAAAAGATTACTTAGTAATACCATGAAAGCTAATTTCAAAGCTAAAGCAGTAATTCTTGCAGTTAATTTATAACCATTTATTACACAATTCACAACGAAGACATCACTGACAAATTTTCATGCATAAAATATAACAAACGATTTAAATCCAGCATGCAGATGATAAAAGGTTTGTGTCATTGACCAGGTTTTAAGTCTTAATGAAAACATTTATTACATGTAGAGTAGAATTTCTGATCTCTGTATTTTCTAAGTCATCACTGGTAAAACTGAAATCAATAACAAAATGTTAGTAGATGTCAAAATTTCAGTTAGAGATGGTTAGGGTGTATCATTCAAAAGATACCTGAATATCAAAATGTAAGAATATTCACAGTTTTAAACTTCTTATTAAATAATATAAAATAAGGAAATGAGTAAGTTAAAGAAGTTATAAAAGTACCATAAAATAAAACTTATGAAAAGCAAAATAATTAAACATTAATTTTAATTTAATTAAAAATAAAGGCAACTGTGAATATTAATGAAAAATCTTCTGTTAATACAGAAAAAAAAAGAATCCAATCTTACTTTAAAGATAATAGTACAAAATTAACAAATAGGGTAAATTTTGGAAATATTTATGTAAAATTTTAATAGAGTTTACTCCATAAAGAGATTTCCATATAAGAGAAGTAATTAAAATATTGTAAACAATTTGCATTTTTGTCAAAATACTGTAAAATATTTTTCCTGCAAAACAGCATCATTAAAATTTTAAATTAAACTAGAAAATTTTTGTAGATTGATTTCTCTAATTATGCAAATGTATCTTGGAAATAATTAGGTTGTCAAATTAAGACCTAATAAATCATGCCAGTAATTGCTCCTTCCACCAATAATGCCTAAGGAGTCTCTTTGAAGGGCCAGCAAATCCTACCAACCTCCTCCCAGGTCTTCCCAAACTCTGTGTGTGTATTTCTCTTTTTTCTTTCAGTGCAACAATTCTCATTTTGGATCCTGTGCATACTAGAGCATGGGCCCTAAACCATGGCATAACCCAAACTTTTGGACTAGGCAGCTGGAAAGAATTCCTAATGTGGACATTATTGTACCTTTTCCCATAACCAATCCACAGTGACCCTGGAGCATCTTATTAGGCTAAGGTTTTTGAAACTCTTGGAAATAATGCTTTCTGTGTCCACACGGTCACATATCACTTTTAAGAAACACTGATTATTCATTCCACACTGAGAGAGAAGCAGTTGTTCATAATAAAGTTAGTGCTGAGTATACCCTGTCCTAAAACATCTGGCTCAAAGTATTTGCAAACTTCTAGTTGTTTTCATGCTGAACAGTGTCCTGGGTGTACCATGAACACTGATAAAAGCTGGACCTCCCTCAGAACTCCTCACATCCACCTGCTGCTCTTCTCTCACAT